>NC_136408.1:20887788-21375288 GCF_051521515.1 Lactuca serriola
TATAACACGCAATGTAAAATTTTGTTCAAATTAGAACCTCATATTTTATGAGAATGTGAGAACCAATCACGTGTACCGATTCGAGTAAATAAAAAGCTAAAAAAAAGTCATAAAGACTGTGACAAATTTGTAAATACTCAAACATCATTGTCATATAGGTGTTGGGTTGAATACGTGTCACGTTCTAAAAATCACATTTGTAATTGTAATTGAATACGTGTCATATCCTAAAAATCACATTTGTAACATGTCTATTATAAACTGTTCTTTGATTTACTATAAGTATCATCTTCTATGTTTTTTAATTTTTAACTCGTTTTCTTATCTAAAAAATAATATACTAGAATTCATACTTTTTATTTTTTATAAACAGATATCAATAGCTATACGAATTTATTTTAAATTAAAATAATTATTTTATTGCAACGTTTCAATTCTTGGTATGTGATTATATTTTATTAATCTTATTTATTTGCCCAATATATATTTATTTGTGTCTTGTAGAATTGGATTTTTGAAATAACATGGACCAACTTTGCATGAAAAATTATTCTAGGGGTATTTATTGCCATTATGTCATTTTGTAAAGGCTAAAAGTGAGAAATATGTGGTCAATCCCATATTTTCGAGACTGCATAGGGCAAGTCGGCCCTTTTTATTGTTTTGGCAGCCTTTAATCTCTCATTGACTTATCCTTAACTTAAAAAACATGAAGTGTTATTTTGTGTTTGTCTTTAGCGGCTGAAGTAGAGAGAATCGAGAGAAGAGGTAAGCTGCTCAATCAGGTAGTGAGAAAGGGAAGAGTGGGAAGATTGTGATTGTCTTGGAAGGGAGTAAGGATCGTTAGGTGGTGAAACACCTAGCAAGGTAAGCCTTGATTTCTTTCTTTTTCTCCTTTTTTCTCTTGGTTTAACAATCGCAAACCACCGCCACCACCGGTTTCCATGTTTTTGTAACACCTATAAAAAAAACATGTCAAATTGAACTTTTAAAAACATTTCAAAACCATTAATTTATTACAACTTGTTTTCAAAATATATAATATCAAAGTTTTCCCAGAAACATAAACAAGACATGAGGAGTTGTACGATCACGTCTTCGCTTTGCTGCGATCCCCTGATGTACCTGAAACAATAAACTAAAACTGTAAGCCCGAAAGCTTAGTGAGTTCCCCAAAATACCGATACACATAAAATCCACATTACCATGTCAACAATATCATGACATAACAAACTAAACAGCATGTAATGTGCCCACAGCTTTACAGACTGGATTACCCGTGGGCCCACAGGTGAGTCTGGATTGCCATTCGGGCTCACAACTCACATTTGGCTTGCCATCGAGCCCATAGTATGAGTCTCCCTCAGCTCGTATCTGGATTGCTCTCGGGTTTGTTGGTTACTGCACGGAGCAGTATCACCTCAACCCCTCCCACATAATATATCAACATATAACATAACCACTGAGCATGCAGATAATCATATAACAAACAGGTAGTCCTACAGATCTACCTAACTGGCATAACCACTAGCATGCAACACTAACTCATACTCGACATCTAACACTACTAGGATAACATATCCAATGGGCCGGCCTTGGTGCCTTAGACCCGTTAGTATAGTGAGGATAACTCACCTTGCAAGTAGCACCGAATTGCTGTAAATCTCTGACAGATGTCCCCCTAGGAATCCCGAACTATCACATAATCAATACTAAGTTAATACCCAAAATACCCTTCTTGACTAAGTGTCCACAACACACATTAAGTCCATTTTCTTTATTGGGCCAAGACCCAATTACCAAGCCCTCGACTTGAAAGTCCAAATATAAAGTCCATAATTGGCCTAATTTACTAAATTAGGCCCAACCTCCTAATTGGGCCTAACCTCATGATCCACTATCACTACCCGGCCCAAAACCCCTTAGTTACAAAGTCCAACAAAGGCCAAAATCCATTTAGCCCATAAACATCCCAAAACCCGAAGCCCATTTGTCAATGGCCCAACAGAGGACGTACGTGTGGTGTACTCCTCTGGTACGCGGGGCGTACTCATCCAAACGTTCACCACCATCGGGGTGGTTGACCAAGTATGCTGGGCATACTGGATTTATGTTGGGCGTATTGGGCAATTTGCCAAAACCTTGTTAAGTGCTTAATGGCTTAAGCACTAAAGCCCAAACTTCAGATCCAGAGATTTAACATGCCGAGGATCCATAAAGTGATGACCTTTATCACTTTGGACGTCCATAAAGTCCTTAATGCTTGGTCTTAATCCATTAAGACCTTATTTTTCCATGCATGGGACACATTCAGCTAATGGGACCTCATTTTTATCATTCAAGGTCCCTTCAAGAGTCTGGAAGGACAACTCTTTTCATCCAAATCACAACATGCACCACCTCATGGATTTTGGGACAAGAAATGCTTCTAATAAAGTAAAATGATGAGATCTATACATATATGCATAAAGTTTGCAACTTTATACCTCCTGGAGCTTCTTGAGCACAAGCTAACTTCAGATCCACAAGCTTGATCTTCTTCTCCAACACTTTGATGCAATGCCTTCCTCTTAAAACACTCAAGAATACACCAAATAAGCTTAAACATACAAATGAGGGACTAGGGTTTGGAGAGAACAAATGATATATGTGGAGGATGAGGTTAGAGAAGTTCTAGTTCTCATAATGTTGCTTATATAGGCCCCAAACCCTAAACATTAGGGTTTCATCCTGATGTTAGTACGCCCAGCGTACTAAGGCAGACCTTAGTACGCTTAGCGTACAATTATGTACATGCAGCGTACTCCCTCTTGGCTCAAATTTGCAAGTTTGGCCCTTAAACTTATCTTGGCTCTTCATTCTCAATCCCAAGGACTATAATTAACAAAGTAGTGATAGAAGAGGGTTTGGAAATACCTGCGAAATCTCAGGATGTTACAATTCTCCTCCACTTGACCTAGACTTCGCCCTCGAAATTTGTTGCGGCAAAGAGATTCGGGTAATGTCCCCGCATCTCGGACTCGGGCTCTTACGTCCACTCGAACCCCCTCCGATGCTCCCACTATACCTTCACCAAAGGTATCTCCTTGTTCCTTAGAACCTTCTTCTTCCTCTCTAGTATAGCCACAGGCCTCTCTACGTAATTCAAGCGCTCATCGACCTGAATATCATCCAACGACACCACTGCCTCCTGATCCATAATGCACTTTCACAATTGCGAAACGTGGAAATTGTTGTGGATCCGGCTAAGCTCCTCTGGTAGCTCTAGCATGTATGCCACCCTGGAAATAATCCTGAACGGTCCAGTGAAACGGGGACCCAATTTCCCCCTCTTCCTGAAGCGGATCACACCCTTCCAGGGTGAGACCTTCAAGAGTACCATATCACCCACCTGGAATTCTAACTCAGATCGACGTCTGTCAGCATAACTCTTCTGCCGACTCTAAGCAGTCTGCATTCGCTGCCTAATCTGCTGAATCTTCTCGGTGGTCTGGAAGACGACCTCCGTCCGTCCCGTCACCCTGTGTCCGACGTCACCCCAACAAACCGGGGTGCGACATCTCCGCCCATACAAAAACTCGAAAGGCGGGGCGCCAATGCTGGAATGATAGTTGTTATTGTTGGCGAACTCTGCAAGTGGTAGGTAGGAATCCCAGCTCCCATCAAAGTCAATGACACACGCCCTCAACATGTCCTCGAGGGTTTGAATGGTATGTTCGCTCTGACCGTCTGTCTGCGGATGGAATATTATGCTCAAGTGCAATCGCATGCCTAGTTCCTCGTGGAACTTCTGACAAAAACGGAAGGTGAATGTAACATCTCGGTTAGAAACAATGGAGACCGGAACCCCATGATGAGCAACGATCTCGCGAACATACATTTCAGCCAACTTCTCGGCCGAAGAACACTCCTATATAGCCAGGAAATGGGCACTCTTGGTCAATCGATCTATGATGACCCATATAGCATCAAATCCTTTCGCCGTCCTCGACAGTTTTGTAATGAAACCTATCGTGATCAGTTCCCATTTCCACATGGGAATCTCTAGGGGTTGCAGTATACCATGCGGCCTCTGATGCTCGGCCTTGACCATCCTACAAGTCAAGCACCTCTTGATGTACCAAGCGATTTCCCGCTTCATACATGGATACCAATAACTCAAGCTCAAGTCTCTATACATCTTGGTGGCCCCATATGAATTGAGAAAAGAGACTTATGAGCCTCCTCCATGACTGTCTGTCTGACCCCACCAGACATCGGAACCTATACCCGACTGCATCAGGTTAATAATCCATAACTATCCTGCACAAACGGGGTGTTCTCACCCCTGATCCTCTCCAGCTTCCAGTTCTCAGGTCGCATGCCCTCAATCTGAGTATCTCTGATGAAGCTCACAAGTGGAGAATCCACCTCTATCCTCATACATATCGTTGGGATGGAAGACCCAGCTGACTTGCAGCTCAAGGCGTCTGCCAACACATTCTCTTGATCGGGATGGTAAAGGATCTCGCAATCATAGTCCTTGGCTACGTCCAGCCACCTATACTGCCTCATATTCAGGTTCGGTTGATCCATGATGTGTCTCAAGTTCTTGTGATCCGTGTATATGGTACAATGTACCCCGTATATATAATGTCTCCATATCTTGAGAGCAAACACCACCGCTCCCAGATCTAAATCATGGGTAGGATATCTCGTCTCATGCGGCTTCAGCTGCCGCGACGCGTGGGCTATCACCCGTCCTCTATGCATGAGGACCGCCCCCAAGCCTGTGATGGATGCATCACAGAACACCAAAAATCCTCAACTCCCTCCGGGAGAGTCAAAATTGAAGCCTCGCACAACTGCCGACTGAGGGTCTCAAATGCCTCTGCTGCTCAGGGCCCCACCAGAAATCCACCCCCTTCCTCGTCTAACGAGTGAGGGGTACTAAAATCTTGTTGAGATCCCGAATAAATCTCTGGTAGTGCCCTGATAATCACAGAAAACTCCTGATATCCGAGGGAGATCTTGGCATCTCCCACTGCATGACTGCCTCGATTTTGGCCGAATCGACCAGAATTCCCTCCTGGTTAATGAGATCTCCAAGGAACTGGACCTCTCGTAACCAAAACTCACACTTTGAGAACTTAGCATACAATTGTTCTCATCTCAGAACTCCCAATAACTCCCTGAGGTGCTCCTCATGCTGCTCTCGGGTCTTGGAATATACCAAGATAACATCAATAAACACTATGACCAAGGGATCAAGCATCAGTCTGCAGACCCGATTCATCAGGTCCATAAATATTGATGGCGTGTTGGTGAGCCCAAATGGCATCACCACGAACTTGTAATGACTAAAACGAGTCCGAAACACGGTCTTCTCCACATCCTCCTCTCTGACCCGGACCTGATGATACCCCGACCTCAAATCTATCTTGGAGAACCAAGATGCACCCTGTAACTGATAAAAGAGGTCATATATCCTCGGGAGTGGATAATGGGTCTTCATCGTCAACTTGTTCAACTCCCTATAATCAATGCACATCCGGTGTGAACCGTCCTTCTTCCTGACGAAGAGGATCGGTGCTCCCCGTGGAGAACTGCTAGGTCGAATGAAATGCTTACCCAGTAGTTCCTGTAATTGCAATGACAGCTCCTACATCTCGGGTGGCGCAAACGGTACAACGCCTTAGCGATAGGCGCCACACCCGACACTAGGTTGATTCGAAACTCGACCTGCTTTTCCAGAGGTATCCCTGGTAACTCATACGGAAGCACATCTGCAAACTCCCTGACTACTGGAACCTCTGAAACTGAAACCTGATCCCTAGCTCGCGTATCCACCACATACGCCAGAAAACTCGTACACTCGTGCTGAATATACTGCCGAGCCCTGGTAGCTGAACAGAACCCTGATCCCACTCTGGTGCCCTCACTGTATACCATCATTTCTCCCCCACTTGGGGTTCGAACTACCACCCGCTGGCCCTCACAATCTATCATAGCACCGAATTGGCTAAGCGAATCCATCCCCACAATCACAAACACTTCCCCCATGGGAATATGAATCAAGTCTATCGGGAAGGATACTCCGAAGATCTCCAACTCGCATCCTCGGTAGACCGAAGAAGTAGAAACTTCGTGTTCATTGGCAATGGAGACTCGCAACTGACACTCTAGCTCGCCTACTAGCACACTGAACTCCCTACTAAAAGCCTGAGATACGAAAGACCGACTCGCACTCGAGTCAAATAAAACCAATGCAGGCAAGGAGTTTATTAAACACGTACCTAAACAGAGGCACAATGGATACGCATAACATAGATATAAGAAATAAGATAAAGGATAAAAGCATACCAGCAACCACATCTGGTGCTGCCCTAGCCTCCACTTCCACAAGTGTAGGTTTATTAGCATTCTAACACAACTAAGGTGTACATGCAATCCAAGAAACCTTGGATCTATGTTTGTCTAAAATACATGCAAAATTTGATTTCCAAGGTTCTTAATCCTATCTAGCATACATGGGAAACTTTAATCGTAAAAGCTTTCTAGAAATACATACCTTGAAGTGATTTGGATTCCTTTAAACCTTGTGAGCCTAGCACCCCAAGTGTGATGCCTCAAATGTCTCACACATGACCAAATGCACTTGGAATAAACTTGATAGGTATGTAGAACACTTAGAAATCGACTTACCCTCACTTATTCTCTTAGGTGCCGATTTTGGTGTGTAACATGAACCTTATATAGTGTGTTACAATTAGGGTTACACCATATAAACCCTAATTGTCATGACCTTTCATTACCATGACCCATGGGTTATATAACGACCATGGATCATCCATGGAGCATCCTATAGGTTTTAGCCCAACTTGATAATCCATGGAGCATTAGCCCACTATACAAGTATGAGTGATTTACACAATCAACCCATATATTTAAATCGTCTTCTTTTGATCACTAAATTAATTCCAAATTAATTCTTGATCAATATGAATTAAATAATACTATTAATATATTAGAACTTATAATATATTAATAAACCTTAAGTGTTATTTCTCTCATTTTAGTCTATCCAAATGCATGATGGCATGTGTAACAACGTGAATTTCAAAAATAATTTTTCATTTTTCAAGCACAATAATACTCATACAATATTCTCATAATCTCATGTTTATCAGATGTCATCACAATAAAACATATCCCAGAATCTCAAAAACGTAATCTTCTGCCAGTGTGTACAAATCATCCCGATGCCTTCCCACGATCCTCGGTAGTACATGAAACACATATCACATAACATGGTAAGCATAAATGCTTAGTGAGTTCTCCAAAATACCACAAACAACACATAAGCCACTTGAGGCTATAACTCGGTATGACCCTCTGGTCAATGTGTCTCAGCGGGACCCTCGAGTCTCGTAGCTCGTTGGACCCTCCGGTCCGATCTAGCTTGTTGGACCCTCCGGTCCGATCTGATCGAGGACCCTCTGGCCTCAAGAGTCGTTGGACCCTCTGGTCCGGTCTGATTGAGGACCCTCTAGCCTCATGAGTCGTTGGACCCTCTGGTCCGGTCTACATATTACATAGCATACATATAACACATTGCACATAAATCTCAGACATACACATACGCATAACACATAAGACCCTCCGGTCTGCACATAGATACCACTCTAGGTAATGTATAGTGAGAATACTCACCTCGGTTAGCAGGTAACCGTCTGTAACATCCAAAATTTCAAAACAATTTAAACTTTTCAAAATCATCCATTTTATTAACATTGTTGCAAAAGGTTTTCAATACATTATTAAGCAGAGTAATTTCCCAGGTTCATATCATAAAACACCAACGTGAGGAACGGTACGATCACGCCTTTGCCTTGCCACAGGCTCTTGAGAACCTGAAACATAAAACCACAACTGTGAGCCCGAAAGCTTAGTGAGATACCCCCAATATACCAACCACATATACGCCCTTCCAGGCCACGACCTTCCGGTCCATACATATCGCCTTCCGGCCCATAACGTATTGCCTTCCGGCCCATAACATATTGCCTTCCGGCCCATAGCATAAAATACATACATAGCATAACAAATCATAGAACGACCCTGCATACCGGGTCACACCCCAGATCTAGCAATCATACATAACACATAATCATATAACAATTCACAGTTAGCAATTGATCAACAGATCACATAACAAAGCATTACTCTAACCGAGGTACCGGACTAACCAGTCACTAGCATAACATAATCATAAGAATCAGTCATCATACTAATTATAAACATACGCCTTTCCAGGCCATGACCTTCCGGTCCACATAGTAATGCCTTCCGGCCCAAAACATGTATTGCCTTCCGGCCCATAACATATCAACTGGCAATTACCCGGATTTCCATCCGATAAAAAGGTTGGCCTTGGTGCCATAAACCCTATCGATATAGTGAGGATAACTCACCTCGAAACTGCCGACTGAACAGATAGCTCAAGCTGCTCCGATCACTGATACGATCTCCACCTCTGGATAGCCACCAATGCACTGAACTCAAACGATAAACAACAATTACCAAAATATCCCTGGAACCACTGGTAAATCCTTGGTCAAAGACAAGGTCAAAGTCAACCCCTGACTGACCCTACTCGTCGAGTCAACCCTGTGACTCGCCGAGTCACCATACTCAGAACTTCACTTAACCCGCGACCTAACTCGCCGAGTCACCCCAAGACTCGCCGAGTTCAACGACTCTGAGTCCACTCGCCCTTGACTCACCGATTCCTTAAGATTCCCTTTCTACACGTCGAGTATCCCCTTTTTACTCGACGAGTTCTTCCTGGAAGAATCGCGGGGCCACCCCGACTCAACTCGTCGAGTCTGAAGAACAACTCGACGAGTCCCAGTGAATCTTCAAGCTACTCGCCGAGTCTGAAGAACAACTCGGCGAGTCCCAGTAAATTTTCAAGCTACTCGCCGAGTCTGATCATTGGACTCGGCGAGTCCATGCCATGCAGATGAGCAACTGCTTCCTGAAATACGTATGGTCCCGAGATATACAATCATGGGACTTTCTGGACTTCTAAACATCTTATTACTGGGGTATAATCGTCTGGGTAATAACATAATAACCCATCTAATCACTAAATGGGTTTCATAAACCCTAGATTCGTATACACATCAAAATAACAGAAATGGTCCGAGTATTACCTGAAAACGCATCCTCTGTGTCCCCAAACCTCAGGACTCGATCCTCCTTGATATTCCTTTGGCCAAACTCTTCTTCTTCTTGCCTAATAAGTTCCTCCAAGTTCCAATAGCTTTCTCTCCTGCTCTAGACGTCCACAACAATTAGGGTTCTTCTCAATCGGCCAAAAGACGGACAATGACGGCCTAAGAGGCGTTATATACGATCCAAAACCAAACGGCTAGGGTTTCTGCTGAACAGCGTCGACTCGTCGAGTCCATATCTGGACTCGTCGAGTCCAGTCACGAACCCGCGACCAAGTCTGCGGTCCTACTCGGCGAGTCTTGCTCCAACTCGCCGATTCCCTTCTTAAAACACCCCCAAAATCATAATTATATCAATATTTGGAATTCCGGGCTGTTACAACTCTCCCCCACTAGAACTAGACTTCGCCCTCGAAGTCTCACTCTGAAAAAATAGCTCCGGATGCTGCTCCCGCATCTCACGTTCCAGCTCACCGGTCATTTCCGGCCCATCCAGTGCTGCCATCGAACTAATACTAGAGGTATCTCCTTATATCTCATAGTCTCGATCTTCCGATTTCTGATGACCACTGGTCTCTCAGCATAATTCAGGCCCGCATCCACCTGAATATCTTCTAATGGGGCCACTGCCGACTCATCAGCTAAGCACTTCCTCAATTGCGACACATGGAAGGTGTCGTGGATCTGTCCCCACTCCGCTGGCAACTCCAATCGATAGGCTACCCGGCCTATCCTTGCAATCACCCGAAATTGCCCAATGTACCGGGGGCCCAACTTGCCCTTCTTCTTGAATCGAATCACTCCTCTCCAAAGAGAGGCCTTCGGGAGTACGAAGTCGCCGACCTGAAACTCAAGCTCGGATCGGTGGCTGTCTGCATAACTTTTCCTGTCGGCTCTGGGCGGTCCATAACCTCTGTCTCATCTGCTGAATCTGCTCTGTCGACTGAAGCCCGATCTCTGTACTGTCCATCGCTCTCTGTAACCGAGAATTACCCAAGATGCAACTCTGCTCTAAATCCCAATAATCACTCGACCAATAAGGGTTAGGAAACCATGAACCACCGGATCCCCGATCCAAAGCCCACTTTGTCCATCCCGGACCAACTAAGAGATCCATTCTCACTCTCAGAGTAACTCTCACAAGTTCTCCTCTTGCCATCACATACACATGCTGAACTAGCCCCAACACCCGCAGGTTGGAAGACCCGATACACTGATGATATCCTCGAACGTCTCCCAAGATGAACCACTACATCCACCCTACACTCTGATCAGAATCACACTTGAGAATTTAAGATTCTCTCTCCCCCTGCATCCCTTCTGAGCCTCAACAGACATCTCCAACCCAGATGGGTTCCTACTTCGCTGCCGCGAACACGATTCTCGAAGCCATACTCGAAATACTCTAATCATAAATCTGCTCTGCAGCTTTCATTCTCGTGAACTTGCACTCCCCTTCGGAGTTACACACCTTTCCCTTTTCCTTCCAAGGGACCCTCTTGGCCATAATGCCACTCCAACCGGTGCCACGGTGCTTGCCCCAAGCGACACCACCCTTTTTGCGTCACCGCTATTCACATACTCTGGTTCTCATTGCAAGGGCTCTCAATCCCATGCACTCTCTCCACTCATCAAAATCACTGCCTCTGCTAAACAAGATCACTAACCCGGGGCCAGACCTTCCAATGTAATCACACTGTAACATACACGATCCACAATCTCAAACTGGTCCAGCAATACCAACAGAGTCTCCAGCATGACTGGACCGACTCTCATAACACATACTAGCCACTCGAGGCTATATCTCTGTGGGTCCGTACACCCAAACTCTGCGAACCCTCAGGTTCTACTCTGGGAACCTTCCGGTTCCAACTCTAGAAACATGCACAACACAAATCCCGTGGGATTAATGCAGTACAACCCATCACGTACATCAAGAATACAAATACCCTGGTCGCATAACCCCGGTTACTTACTCAAGCTTGATCCCGGCCTTCTCTCAGGCCTCCACAATCAAATGCCCTAAGTCTGTATCCCGCCCCGCATACCCGACACTCGCTCTCGTCGGCCTATACTCTGAGCTGACAAACACCGCTGAATCCCAACAGCTAAGCACCCTCACATACTCATCGATCTCCCGGAGAATTCTCCAATTCTCCCCCACTAAAGCACTGACTAACTGCCACCGATCGTCATTAACGACCTTTCAGAACAATCCTGCACAAGAGAACATTTAGCCACTGACTGCTTCCCACAAGCATAAGCAACCCTCAGCAAAACACATCTCCTCCCTGATCAATCCACTCAAAAGAATCCGGTCTTTCAATTATCCACTCTACGACTGCAGATGCTATCCGACATTCAACCCAGTGCCGCATCTCCACTAACAACCCTCACAAACGATAACCAACGGAGTTCCCAACAATAACCCGTAACCAAACCCACCACCTGCCAAAGGATGAATACCACATCGAAAACCGCACAAGGCTACCGGCACCAAAACACCAAACCATAACCATACCAACCCATCAGGGAACAACGAATGCCAAAGCGAAAGCCTGAAGCACCAATCCATAACCATGCCCAACCCGCGAAACAACGAATACCGCATCGAAATCCACACAAGATACCAGCACGAACAATACGCCACAATCAACGCAAGGCAATCAAGACATCAAGAAAGCCTCATACCCGCAGCTGCCTCCGGCACTGCACCGTCTCCCTCTGCCGCAAGCCGATAAGTACGACCCTGAGCCCTTGGGGCTCCGCTCCGTCCTATCCTCCTCCTGAACTCCTCGAGGTGGCCGGTGCTAGAGCCTGCACCGGTCCTGCAGAAAGCTGTGGACAGTTGACCCTCAAATGTCCAACCTGCCGACACTGATAACAAATCCTCAAATCCCGAATTGGCACTGACTGCCGACAATCCCACGCATAGTGCCTTTTTTTTTTTTTTTTTTTTTTTTTTTTTTTTTTTTCGCACTTGCGGCATGCACCACCGGACCAACAAGCTCCGGTGCCATCCCTCTCACACTTCCTACAAGTGTGGCCGCTCCGATCCCCCTATTCTAACATCTACGGTCCTGTACCGTCTCGGCGCCGACTGCGACTGCATCGGGCCTGCCTCAGCTCATGCAACTGCAACTCAACCTCTAACTCACGCCACATGGCGGCCTCCTGCAACTCCAACAAGGTCTCACACTTCTGCGCAGACACGAACTGTCTGATATCCCTCTTGAGCATACTCAGATATCGGAACATCTGAGCCTGCTCCGAAGCGAACTCAGGGCAAAACATCGCCCTCTCAATAAACATCCTGGTGATCTCAGTTACCGGCTCCAAATCCTGCTTCAGCTCAAGGAACTTCCGAGCCGATCTCTCCTTTTCATCCCGCGGAACATAGCGAGTACTGAACATCTCTCTAACTGATCCCCTAAAACCGCAGCCCTCTGCGCGTCGGAAAATGACCTCGTAGTCAATCTCCATCAATAGGTCCAGAGCACACCTCGCCCGCTGATCAGCAGGGCATAAACTCGTGGAGAAACACCCCTCCACGTCTGATAACCATCTCATAGCAGCAATCGAGTCCTGAACTCCATCGAATGTGGGAGGCTTCGCGTAATAGAAGTCCCGATACTGAAAACCCCGACTAGCTCCTCTCTTTGCCGTTGCTACAGCCGCTGTAACTGCCGCGGCAGCTGTCTCTGCGAGAGCCGCATATCGCTCATCAAACTACTCAATCATAGCGGTCCTGATCGACCCAAACAATTCTGGCGACTCAGCCCGCAACAATGCAGCAACCCCATCACGCAGGATCTCGCGAATCCTCGCATCCCGCTCGCTCGTGCTCGTCCGATCGATAACCCCGACGACACCGATCCACCCGGAACTCGCTCTCCAGCTCCCGATCCTGATCCGGATCCACTATCGTCATGCCTCGAGATCTCCATAATGAAGACACCCTACCAATCTCAGACACTTCCCAAAATTCTGGGATCCAACTCTCGCAACCCTACCCTAGAGACCATGGTTTCCCTGATACGCGTATGGGTCCTGTGCTTTCAGTAGTACGGGCCCATACTACCTTCCACACCTACCCATATTTGTATGAAGTACTACCACAATACCCTAAGGAACATGCATAACTACTATCAACCCTCACCCCTAGAGGAACACTGAGAACATCCCATAAGGGACCCTAGGCTACAGGCATCACATATCAGGCAACATTATCATGAATTCCTGAAGATCCCTAGCCTAACTCTAGCATGCTGTTCTATCAAGCTCAAATAAACAAATATCATGTATGGTATCTTGGGGTTACTTACTGGCTCCGGCTGATCGTACCTCCGCGTCCTCCTTTTACCAAATTTGAAAACCATTTTAATTTCTCATTTTAAAATCCTCCTCGATTTGAGACTGGGGTCACACGAATGTTTCCCCAATTCACTCAAACCAAGGCTCTGATACCAACTTGTAACATCCAAAATTTCAAAACAATTTAAACTTTTCAAAATCATCCATTTTATTAACATTGTTGCAAAAGGTTTTCAATACATTATTAAGCAGAGTAATTTCCCAGGTTCATATCATAAAACACCAACGCGAGGAACGGTACGATCACGCCTTTGCCTTGCCACAGGCTCTTGAGAACCTGAAACATAAAACCACAACTGTAAGCCCGAAAGCTTAGTGAGATACCCCCAATATACCAACCACATATACGCCCTTCCAGGCCACGACCTTCCGGTCCATACATATCGCCTTCCGGCCCATAACGTATTGCCTTCCGGCCCATAACATATTGCCTTCCGGCCCATAGCATAAAATGCATACATAGCATAACAAATCATAGAATGACCCTGCATACCGGGTCACACCCCAGATCTAGCAATCATACATAACACATAATCATATAACAATTCACAATTAGCAATTGATCAACAGATCACATAACAAAGCATTACTCTAACCGAGGTACCAGACTAACCAGTCACTAGCATAACATAATCATAGGAATCAGTCATCATACTAATTATAAACATACGCCTTTCCAGGCCATGACCTTCCGGTCCACATAGTAATGCCTTCCGGCCCAAAACATGTATTGCCTTCCGGCCCATAACATATCAACTGGCAATTACCCGGATTTCCATCCGATAAAAAGGTTGGCCTTGGTGCCATAAACCCTATCGATATAGTGAGGATAACTCACCTCGAAACTGCCGACTGAACAGATAGCTCAAGCTGCTCCGATCACTGATACGATCTCCACCTCTGGATAGCCACCAATGCACTGAACTCAAACGATAAACAACAATTACCAAAATATCCCTGGAACCACTGGTAAATCCTTGGTCAAAGACAAGGTCAAAGTCAACCCCTGACTGACCCTACTCGTCGAGTCAACCCTGTGACTCGCCGAGTCCCCATACTCAGAACTTCACTTAACCCGCGACCTAACTCGCCGAGTCACCCCAAGACTCGCCGAGTTCAACGACTCTGAGTCCACTCGCCCTTGACTCACCGATTCCTTAAGATTCCCTTTCTACACGTCGAGTATCCCCTTTTTACTCGACGAGTTCTTCCTGGAAGAATCGCGGGGCCACCCCGACTCAACTCGTCGAGTCTGAAGAACAACTCGACGAGTCCCAGTGAATCTTCAAGCTACTCGCCGAGTCTGAAGAACAACTCGGCGAGTCCCAGTAAATTTTCAAGCTACTCGCCGAGTCTGATCATTGGACTCGGCGAGTCCATGCCATGCAGACGAGCAACTGCTTCCTGAAATACGTATGGTCCCGAGATATACAATCATGGGACTTTCTGGACTTCTAAACATCTTATTACTGGGGTATAATCGTCTGGGTAATAACATAATAACCCATCTAATCACTAAATGGGTTTCATAAACCCTAGATTCGTATACACATCAAAATAACAGAAATGGTCCGAGTATTACCTGAAAACGCACCCTCTGTGTCCCCAAACCTCAGGACTCGATCCTCCTTGATATTCCTTTGGCCAAACTCTTCTTCTTCTTGCCTAATAAGTTCCTCCAAGTTCCAATAGCTTTCTCTCCTGCTCTAGACGTCCACAACAATTAGGGTTCTTCTCAATCGGCCAAAAGACGGACAATGACGGCCTAAGAGGCGTTATATACGATCCAAAACCAAACGGCTAGGGTTTCTGCTGAACAGCGTCGACTCGCCGAGTCCATATCTGGACTCGTCGAGTCCAGTCACGAACCCGCGACCAAGTCTGCGGTCCTACTCGGCGAGTCTGGCTCCAACTCGCCGAGTCCCTTCTTAAAACACCCCCAAAATCATAATTATATCAATATTTGGAATTCCGGGCTGTTACACCGTCAGGAACTCGGAATCTTGGACTAGCCTCCGCCTAACACATAAGACAAGCATCTCAATCATTATTCGCCTTATTACTCTTTATACCTTAAGTCCACTTTTCCTCTTTTGACCTTTAGGATGGGTGTCACACCCCAAAACCGAGAACGACAGAATACATTCTAGGGTGGAGGTCGTCATGTACAGTATCATAACAATGCATAATAGTAAAGACAAGCAACAACATCCATTGCACTAATATAATAATTGTAATACAAGCGTGTTATGTACAGTTTGTAAGACATAAAAAGTATAATCAAAATAAAAGATGAGTCTTGTATGTTTTCCATCTTCTCAAAAGCTGCATCTGTACCTGTGTCCTGCTAGCCTGAGAATACAAGTTATTTTGAAAGAGTTTATCAGCATAAAGCTGGTGAGTTCATAAGTATTTAGTGTCATTGCTTGTATAAAAATGTTTACAACTAGGTAGTATGGTAACTAGTTTCAATGTTTGAAATAGTATACTCCCTAGAAAATCCTATATTTTCCAGTAAAAAGTAGTCTTCTACCAAGACCCGTTTGTTTGTATATTTGTTCCTTTGATATGTAAAAATTTCCCCCCAGTGAAACTATCAGTATGAAAATATAGTTTTAGACTTCATTTATGTAAGGTAATGGGAAACTAGTGTTTTACCCCAGCAGTGCCACTGCTGGCTAAGTGTAATAAAATGCAGACTCCAGGTGGTATTAAATGTACAATACACCTCGGGGAAACCTGTTTTGCCTTTAATTCTTAATGTATTAATTAAAGGTCTGAATGTGAACTTGTATGTAACCATGTTGATTGACGATCGAATAACTGATGACCCTCCGAGTCATATGTGGAATGGTGACATTTTGTCACCCCAGGGCCTAGTCGGCTCGGACTGTAGCTAGCAGTCGGGATGTGGGAGTGTCTGTCCCGTATAGATCTATACACATAATGCCCACTCTCCCTCCAGAAGACTCTGGTTACACTATGATAGCACAATGAAGTGTTGTATCGAGAAGTAGTATGTCACATTCTTATTATAGTATATTCTCTTGTATATTGTATAATGTATCTTCTGGTATAATGTATAGCATGTTCTCTTATTTAGTGTTCTCTTTGTATAGTATTTAACATGTATTGACTCATAACTGTACTGACTCTGGTAGGTGTCATTGTAATAGTAGTAATGATCAGTAACCATTAACTATACCTATTATAGTTAAATAGTAATGTTGGTCGCATGCCTTTGTGTCACAAAGGTACTGAACTAAAGTGAAGACTTTTATATCCCTCACAAATATATATGATATATAACTAATAATTCAGCGACATTCGGACAAATAACCGAATACCCTAAGTCCACAACCAAACAAGGAACAAGAAATAAGGTGAGCTATCAGTCCTAGGTCCTTCAAATCTTACTTATATAAATATATTGGTGTAGATATGATTTAGGAACAAGGGAAGTTTAAAAGAGTTTGGAAATAGTTTTATAATAATTTAACATAAAAATGAGTTTGATAAACATTTAAAGCAGTTTTGTTGGCAAAGCAGTTAAAAATATAGAAAATCCTTTTGGTTGCAAGTTATAAATCACATGTGATTGATACTATAACTTGTTTGATTCAACTTGTATTCCCCCCATAAAAGCATTTAAAAACATTTAAAAGGTTGATTAAGGGGTATGAACTCACCTGCAGTGAGTGGAGTGGATGGAAATGTCGGGTATGGTGCTAGGTGTCAAGTGAGGACTTGAACACACACGCGGATCCTATGTAAGATGTAGTGATACATAATTGTACCTAATTAGTTATTTAATCATTAATTAAGCAAGTAAAGACACTCTAATGCATGAGAACACTTTGTTTCAAGTGCTAGGAGTGTTAAGGGTTGTATCTAAGGAGATTATGGCCTCACATTGGAGTTTACTCCTCAAATGGTGGCCCTTAAGGGTGTTTACGGTTTCTGGGCCATTTCCCCCATGAGTTTACGGCCGTAAAATCATGGGAATGGTGCATTTGTGTGTCTCAAGGTCTCATGTTTCACAAAGAAGTGTCCTAGGGTTGAATCAAAGGCTTAGGAAGTGGTTAGGGCTCGAAATGGCACATTTTTGTAGTTTACGGTCCTTGGACCACCCTTGAGAGTTTATGGTCGTAAACCCATGAGTTTACGGCCGTAAACTCATGGTTACTCCAACCATTTCGTGTTTTGGTGTTTCTAGTTCATGCATGCAAGGTTCTAGTCTTTTATCCAAGCTATAGAACGTATTAGGGGCATTAAAATACCCTTTAGGGGTGTTTACGGTTTTGGGAGATCCCCAAACCGTAAACACATATTCTTGGGGGGGTTTTTGGTGATTTTCCAATGGATTAGCATGTATACCAAGCAAGTAACTAGTTAGGAAGAGTGTACTTACTTATATGAAGCTCTTAAGAGTGTTTAGGTCCCAAGAACACTAGTATGTGTTCTTGGTGTTTTTCGTGTTTTGAAGAACACTTGAAGATCTAGTTAAAAATCAAGAATGCATGGATGAAATGATGTATAAACACTAGATTAAGTGTTGTATGAACGAATCTAGGAAGGAAACACTTACATTTTGGCGGATTTGAAGAAATGTTCCTATGATAGTTGAGAGAAAAGTTGGGTGTTCTTGAAGTTGGAAGTGTAGAATGAGAGGGTGGGGAGTAAACTAATGCTATATGTATGAGTTCTTGGGAAAATGGTGTTTACGGCCCAAAAACCACTTGTGTGGTCGTAAACTCCTAGCTAATGTGTTGATTGTTTTATTTGTTACATATTACTCATAACAACACTTCCTTTTATTTAATCGTTTGACGAAAATAAAATAAAACACCCTAACGGACTTAAATCTGGCGAAAAATGTACGGATATGTTTTTGACTAATATTTGAAGTGTTTAACTGAAGAAATTATACAAATGAAAATTTCGGATTGTCACAATGGGTAAAAGACCATTTTACCCCTCCTTGGCCCCACCTGTCCCCTTACTAGCCCACTCATGAAGTCAACAAAAGTCAACGGGGGTCAGCATTCCATGTTGACCTGACTCGCCGAGTGCACACCTGTGACTCGTCGAGTCCCCTCGAATTCTCCATGATCTTCCTAGGGTTCACTCAGCTCACTGAGTTGAATCCCAACTCGATGAGTCAACACTAGCCAAGGCTATTGGGTCACACCCGCTACAACTCGTCGAGTCATCCTAGGGACTCGGCGAGTTGGCTCCATTGGATTACTCAATCAGCCACCTGAGGTCAGATCTGCAACCCTAACTCATTGATCTAACCTCCTACTACCCCAAAGTCGCATAAAGGTCCGATCTTGATTTCCATGCATGGTGTATTTCGCATTATAAACCATAAAAACTCCATTAATGGTTGCTCCACCATGGCTTCTCACTCTCGGACTCTCTGGACCCTCCAAGGTCCAGATCTATGCTAGCAGCTCATAAGAGGGGTTTGATGCATTCAAAACCCCACCAAGAAGGTAATACAAGCCCTAATCCACAAAAGAAAGATCTACTCACGTAGGGAAGAAAAGGGGGTTCGAATTGATACCTCCAACTGATGCTCGTTGGTTGTAAATCACGGATCTACAACCTTCTCTGGCCCCTTTGGCTTGAAACCTTCCTCTTCCTTGCAAGATACCCACCAAGAAGCTCCACATGGCTCTCACTCTTGCCTAAAACACTCAGGACTCGTTTAGGGTTCTCTCCTATGAAGGGTAGCCGCAATAGGAGACCTTAAGCGCCTTTAAATAGGTCCCAAATCCCAGAAGTTAGGGTTTCTCTGCCCAGCACCTACTCGGCAAGTCCCTCCCCTGACTCTTCGAGTCCACTCATTAAACCACGGGAGAAACACGACTCGGCTCGGCGAGTTGGACCCTCAACTCGTCGAGTTTCTCCTTCAATCTCAAGTTTAACATACACAATCATATCCCTAAAAATCCGGATGTTACAATTCTCCCCCACTTAAATTAGACTTCGCCCTAGAAATCGCTCCTCAATATACAAATCTTGCACCATCGATAGGATCTCATACTACACAGTTATCAACCCCTCTGTACACCTGAATCCAAATAGGGGTTCCTAGTCTCGGAAGAAAACCAACCCTTCTGATTCTCTCCAGACATAATCCAAATTGGCTACCGATCACTCATACCAAACATAGTAACGATCCGAAACACGCCCCCAAGAAACGGGAGGGTTCACGTCCCACCGGGGCTCATCCACTAAACTGCGATCGGAACCCATCCGAACAATGAATTCTCAACACTCTGCTCTTAGACACAAGAGAATAATTGTGCTCGCTCAGAAATGTCCTCAGACATCTAAAATCATAAGCCTCAACTCCATTCCTCATACCCCTTTTTAACACTGAGTACCAGGTCTGACCTCGACCTAACAGTTGGACCTCCAAGGTCATCCATTGCATTATCCCAACCGTCTCAATGGTTTCCTTCTTACTTTCACTACATCCACCCACTGTGACACACAAGTCACGAAGTTTTCCTTACCCCAAGCGAATGCTACACTCCCAACTGAAGATCAACTCAACCCCGACCTCTGTCGTCTACTGCTCATAGTTCCATGCATCTCGCGCTACCTCCCGTACCCGAGTATTGACCTACACCGGTCTAAGACATCTGATGATAAGCAATTTCCCCCATCATGGAATCCACCTCGGAATCCAAAATCTCATCTCGCTTACCCAACATACCACCAGAGCCAAACTCGAACTCGAGAGTTTGGTCCGAACCAGAGTTGGAACCACTCGTCCCAATGAAGCACTCAACTCATGACCCATGATCCGTGAACCGCACATATACCACTTCTCCAATTCCCGTGGGTTGCGACAACCACAACTCCAATCCAAGTATAACAATTCCCGACAAACATGGAGACCCAAGTCTCGTCCCTGGTTCGACCGTCAGGCCCCGAAAAACTCAACTATTAGTGCTACCCAAGCCTAATACTCATTTGCGTCTTACTCTGACCAGAGAGTACTCATCACAACACCCTATCACTGGCTATTGTGTACTACGGCTCCCCGTAGCATCACAACAATCTCTCACTGACTAGTGAGTACTACGACTCCCCGCAGTATCACAACAACCTCTCACTGACTAATGAGTACTACGGCTCCCCGCAGCATCACAACAACCTCTCATTAACTAGTGAGTACTATGGCTCCCTGCAGCATCACCACAACCTCCCACTGACTAGTGAGTACAACGGCTCCGCGCAACATCACCACAACCTCCCACTGACTAGCCGGATATGGTTCGTTCCAGGACACCACAGTTGAATGGTGTGGCTGAGAGGCATAATCGAACCTTGTTGGATATGGTTCGTTCCATGATGAGTCGAGCTTTGCTACCAATCTCATTCTGGGGGTATGCCTTAGAGACTGCCGCCCATATCCTTAATCTAGTCCCTACAAAGAAAGTTGCCAAAACTCCTCACTAGATGTGGACTGGTAAAGTGCGTAAACTAGACCACATCAAGATTTGGGGTTGTGAGGCTTTCGTGAGACACGAGACTCATGATAAGCTTGAACCCCAAAGCGAGAGGTGTATTTTCATCGGCTACCCACAGCAATCCTTTGGTTACCTCTTCTACAGACCTAGTGAAAATGTGGTCTTTGTAGCTAGGAGGGCTTTCTTTAGAGAGAGAGAGTACATAAGCCAAGGAAACAGTGGGAGGCAAGTTGATCTTGAAGAAATTCAAGAGTCAAGCGGTGAAGGAACTTCAAACCCTAGCACTCAACTTGAGGAGGAAACTCCCGTTGAGCCAATTGACAAGTCTGTACCTCTGACGCGGTCCACGAGGGTTAGGAATACTCCTAAGCATTACTATGGATTCCACATTACTGCAGAAGGTGATACACTTATCAGTGATGAGACACTGATAGGTCTGGATGAACCTAGCAGTTACGCGGAAGCCATGGCAGGCCCTGAGTCAGCCAAGTGGAAAGAGGCAATGGACAGCAAAATACAGTCCATGTATGACAATCAAGTTTGGAACTTGGTTGAGAATGTACCAGGTCGTAAGACAGTAGGGTGCAAATGGGTCTTCAAGAAGAAGACCGAAATGGATGGTAAAGTACACACTTATAAGGCTAGACTGGTTGCAAAGGGCTTCTCTCAAATTCCTGGAGTGGACTATGATGAGACCTTTTCTCCAGTATCCAAGATTAAGTCTATTCGGGTTCTGTTGGCCATAGCTGTATTTCATGACTATGAAATATGGCAAATGGATGCCAAAACCGCTTTTCTTAATGGAAAGTTGGCCGAAGATGTTTACATGAGTCAGCCAGAGGGTTTTGTCAGCAACGAGTACCCTAATAGAGTGTGTAAGCTTGAGAAATCCATTTATGGATTGAAGCAAGCACCTCGCAGATGGAATCTTTTCTTTGATGAAAAGGTCAAGGAATTTGGATTTTCTAGGAGTGAAGATGAGTCTTGGGTGTATGTCAAGGCTAGTGGGAGTATAGTTAGCTTTTTGGTGTTGTATGTGGATGACATACTACTCATAGGAAATGACATCCCAACTCTGCAGGAAGTTAAGTCCTGGCTTGGGAAGTGTTTCTCTATGAAGGACCTAGGAGAAGCTGCCTATATTCTAGGGATAAGGATCTTGAGAGATCGGAGTAAAAGACTAATTGGAATTAGTCAGAGTACCTACTTGGATAAGGTGCTGAAGAGATTCAGCATGCAGGACTCCAAGAAAGGAGAGTTACCCATCCAGAGTAACACCAGATTGAATAAGACACAAAGCCCTAGCACTGAGGCTGAGATAGCAGAAATGAGTCGAATACCTTATGCTTCGGCAGTAGGATCGATCATGTATGCTATGACGTGTACTCGACCTGATGTAGCCTTTGCCCTGAGCATGGTTAGCAGTTATCAGGCGAACCCTGGCAAGGCACACTGGACTGCGGTAAAGAATATCCTCAAGTACCTACGGAGGACTAAGGACCGGGTCCTTACCCTCGGTGGGAGTGATGACTTGAGAGTTGTAGGGTATAGTGATGCTAGCTTCCAGACTGATAGGGATAATTTCCGCTCTCAATCGGGCTGGGTCTTTACCCTAAATGGAGGAGCAATTTCTTGGAAGAGTTCCAAGCAAGAGACAGTGGCTGACTCAACTTGTGAATCAGAGTATATTGCAGCTAGCGAGGCGGCAAAGGAGGCGATATGGCTGAAGAACTTCATTGGAGAACTTGGAGTTGTACCAGCTATTAAAGAGCCAATGGAAATTTTCTGTGATAGTGAAAGTGTTGTTGCCTTAGCCAAGGAACCAAGGGATCACGGAAGATCCAGACACATCGACAGAAAATACCATTTTATCAGACATCGGATAGAAGAAGGGCTCCTCATGGCAAAGAGGGTATCATCGGATGAGAACCCAAAAGATCCCCTCACGAAGGGACTGACTCGGGTTAAGCATCTCCAGCATGCTCGGAGCATAGGGCTGAAGGATGATATTAGATTTAGTAGTTAGATAACCTTGAAATGTGTAAAGTGTAATTGACATTAGATGATGAATAAAAAGTGTTTTATTTATGAGTAAAGTGTTGCTATCTCTTGTCGATCGTTTACTATATTTGTTTTGCATGTTTTGACTTCCAGAATAATTTTGTTTGGTATAAAATATTATTCAAACCTCCACAGTCGGTCATATGTCGGAAGTAGGTATGAATCAAGACTGTCATGATTGGTTGCAGAGGTCTAAGGTGTTGGACAAGGATACAACAATCATGAGTGCTCATAAGTTCTGAGCATTGGACTCAACCCACGCTCACTGGAATCACTTCATGGAATTCTATCTCGAGTGATTGTGAGACGGTAATATCATATAAGTCTTCAAACCTAGAGATATGATTTGTTACTTACAAGTTGGTTATGCATTGATTGTACGAAAACACATTGGTAACTCGATGTTATAAAACGTGCTTTTGTGTATAATTCAATGAGTAGTAGAACAAACATATGAGTCGATGTTTATCTGTTCCTTCTTGGATTAGAAGCCAATATCTGGGCCCCTCGATGATTTTGTTTTGACTTATGTACCGGGTCCGGTCAGAACTAAGTTGATGTGTTCAATTAAGTTCCTTGTCAAACAAATCGGAAATCGGGAAACAAACTGCTGGACAATAAGTAAGACATTGTTCCATGTATTTGTCTGGCTGATATCTAGAACAGAGGATTATATGATCACTTATCTTAAATGGCGTATCAACATCTTCTCAGTTCCGAGAGACCTTGAAAGAGCTACGATTGTCGGTCGGTTCCTGAAGTACTAGAGTTATATTTATTAGACTTATCCAAGTGGGAGACTGTTGGATAAGGTGTCTAAGTCCATAACTATTTCTGGTTAGTACTTGACCCGACCCGGCATGGTCCATTTGGGTTGCATGGCACCATGCAATTGGATAGACTAAATGAGAGGAATAACACTTGGAGATTATTAATATATTATAAGTTCTAATATATTAATAATATTATTTGATTAGTTTGATCAAAGAATTAATTTGGAATTAATTAAGTGATCAAAAGATAACTAATTAAATATATGGGTTGATTATGTAAATCATTCATATCTTGTATAGTGGGCTAAGAGGCTCCATGGATTATCAAGTTGGGTTCTACCCATAGGATGATCCATGGATGCTCCATGGGAGTTACAAACCCATGGGTAATGGAAATGAAGAGTCATGACACATTAGGGTTTACATGGTGTAACCCTAGATGTGTCAACACTATATAAGAATCCCATTCTCCACAAAATCAGCTACACATAAGAAACTAGAGGGCTAGGCCGATTTCAAGAAGTGTGTATTCTCTCAAAGTCTTTCCAAGTGCATTTGGTGTTGTGTGAAGCATTTGAGGCATCACACTTGGGGTGCTAGGCTCACAAGGTTTCAAGGAACATAAGCAACAACAAAGTAAGTTATTCTATCTTTCATTCAAGTTAGAAATTGTTCCCCATGTATGCTAGATAGGAATATAACCTTGGAATTCAACTTTGCATGATAATTAGACAAACATAGATCCAAGGTTATTAGGGTTGCATGTACACTTAGGAAGTGTTAGAATGCTCAAAACCCATCAATATTAACCCCGAAAAGCACAGGCCACAATGAATCTTCCAATTGACTCATCCTTTCTCAGACACCTACTACATGCGTTATCTCACTCTGCACCTAGCCTCGATCACCAATAACCCTATACTCATGAATCCGCACCGTAGGTCTCTATGTCCAGATCTTTAACCGTTCTCAAACAAATCTCTGATCTCCTCAATAACATACCCGGTTCTCCCCCACTTAGGGTTCGAACCATCACCAATTGGTGCACCAACAGTCTATTCTACAGACTGTTTCCACTAGTAACATCGCACCTACTCTTGGAAGGTGCTACGTAGCGCTCGATGATATCCCCGACAGAGATCTAGCAACTCCCATTACCCTGAATCTCAGATGAAATCCTCAGAACTTCCTATCATGACTTCCTCTAGTCATTCAAAATCTCACACCATTCCATCACTAGACCTCCCAACTATCCAGTATCAACCCTGACTCTTAGTCTGAAAGTAATGAACTATCATTCTCCTCATCCTCGACTCCTCAACAAATGCTCCATCACAACACTTATGATAAGAGCAGAACCCACATTACCACTTTCGATACTTATCAAAGATAATAAGAGCCACCTCCCTGATATTCTCCTCTTGATCGACCGACGTTGTAGCTAACACATGCTCTACTATACTCAAGTAGGGTGTATCCTGGTCCTTGACCATCTCAGTCCCCACTGACGACCTGTTCAAGCTATATCTTTACCTCGCAGCAGACCTACTACCATATACTCTAATTGAAGATCACTATCAGTGCAATCCCACATGGCTCACTCCCAAACCCAGAAACCAAAATCTCAACACCTCTTACGTCTCCCATAGGAAATGGAATTTGCACCACTCAAGTCACAAAAAGTGACATCTCCTCCATCGGCCGGTCGCCCAGCCCCAACCGTATTCTTCCATAACGCACCATCCCTACTCATCCCTGAGTCTTGCGACTCCAACTGACATCTCACCAACAATCCCTCAGAGCTAACTCAATTTCCCTCGCAAGGGATACTTCACTAAAACTTGTTCATCATGGCCTTTTGGCCCCATACTCTTTCACATTTGTTCTCGGTCTAGACAATCACCACGAAATAACCGGTAAAACTAGAAGCACTAATCGCCACGTGTCATGATACTCAAACCATGTGGCCACCTCTCAATCTGCTATGAATCATGGTACCCGTACCATGTTATCTCCTCTTAATCTCATGATACTCGAACCATGTTCCCTCTTCTCAATTTGCCTCAAATTATGGTACTCGAACCATGACATCACCTCTCAACCTACTACAAATCATGGTACTCGAACCATGACGCCACCTCTTGATCTGCTACTTATCATGATACTCGAACCATGACACCACCTCTCGATATGCTACTTATCACGGTACTCGAACCATGACACCATCTCTCGATCTGCTACTTATAACGGTACTCAAACCATGACACCACCTCTCGATCTTCTACTTATCACGGTACTCGAACCATGACACCATTTCTCGATCTGCTACTTAGATCCTCCGGAATACTCCCTGTATTAGGTATGGGTCCTCTTCTTTTAGTAGTACGGGCCCATACTACATGGCACATCTACCCATAATCTCAACACGGACCATCCCAGATTCTCTAAGTAACTGCTCAACCTTCCCAATCGCCAATCCCAACACGCTTTCTCACTTACCAGCGAAATGCTCTATTCTGTCATCTTACTCGTCTGACTAAGGCCACTTCCTAGGCTCTTCCTAGGTTCTCACACTTCTCTGCCATCAGTTGCTGAGAAACCCCTTATGATGCCAGTCACCTACCTCCTGAATGTCGTCACATTCACTTGGTAGCTGACTCCCGTCATCAGGAATTCCACAATGCACGAAGCAAGCAACATTCGGGCATCGAATAGACACGTAAAACCCACTCTAGGTGATAACTCCACTTGCTCTACTCATACTCAAAAATATCACCGAACTCTGCAACTCTACCCTCGCGGGTATCTACTACTCTCTCGATAGACTCCACAAATGCTCATCTAGGTATCTCTCCTAGATTACTCCTCTACTCAACTCCCTCTCTAAAGGATTCCTGCTGGATACTCTCACTCGGAAGATACTCGAAAGTGCATCACAGATAGCAGCAACTCCTAGGCTAAGGCATCACAAATCAGGCCACTCTAGTCCTAAATATGAATATCTAGCCCACTCTAGCATGCATAATATCTCATAATATCTCATACACATAACGTAAGGGTATTTTAGGAAATCACAGTTCGGGCGCTGGCTGATTGTAAACAATGCTGTTTTCTGCTTTCTCTTGAAATCATTTACTCGTTTTGGAAAAATCGTTTCTTTTGAAAACTTTTCTCAAATCCTCAATTTGAGTCCAGATATGCCCGAAGGTGTATCCGAATCCCTCAAACCAAGGCTCTGATACCAACTTGTAACAACGTGAATTTCAAAAACAATTTTTCATTTTTCAAGCACAATAATACTCATACAATATTCTCATAATCTCATTTTATCAGATGTCATCACAATAAAACATATCCCATAATCTCAAAAACGTAATATTCTGTCAGTGTGTACAAATCATGTCGACGCCTTCCCGCGATCCTCGGTAGTACCTGAAACACATATCATATAACACGGTAAGCAAAAATGCTTAGTGAGTTCCCCAAAATACCATATACAACACATAAGCCACTCGAGGCTATAACTCGATATGACCCTCTGGTCAATGTGTCCCAGCGGGACCCTCCAGTCCCGTAGCTTGTTGGACCCTCCGGTCCGGTCTACCTTGTTGGACCCTCCGATCCGATCTGATCGAGGACCCTCTGGCCTCATGAGTCGTTGGACCCTCTGGTCCGGTTTGATCGAGGACCCTCTCGCCTCATGAGTCGTTGGACCCTCTAGTCCGGTCTATATATTACATAGCATACATATAACACATTGCACATAAATCTCATACATACACATACGCATAGCACATAAGACCCTCCGATCTGTACATAGATACCACTCTGGGTAATGTATAGTGAGAAGACTCACTTCAGTTAGCAGGTAACCAACAAGCACTCAGAATCTTGGACTAGCTCTGCCTAACACATAAGACAAGCATCTCAATCATTATCTGTCATATTACTCTTTATACCTTAAGTCCACTTTTCCTCTTTTGACCTTCAGGATGGGTAAAAGACCATTTTACCCCTCCTTGGCCCCACCTGCCCCCTTACTGGCCCACTCATGAAGTCAATTGAAGTCAACTTGGGTCAACATTCCATGTTGACCTCACTCGCCGAGCCCCCTCAAATTCTCCATGATCTTCCTAAGGTTCACTCAGCTCACTGAGTTGACTCCCAACTCGATGAGTTAACACTGGCCAAGGCTATTATGCCACACCCGCTACAATTCGTCGAGTCATCCTAGGGACTCGGTGACTTGTCTCCATTGGATTACTCAATCAGCCACCTGAGGTCAGATCGGCAGCCCTAACTCATTGATCTAACCTCCTACTACCCCAAGGTCGCATAAAGGTCCGATCTTGATTTCCATGCATGGTGTATTTTGCATTATAAACCATGAAAACTCCATTAATGGTTCGTAGCTTCAAAGCCCAATGGTTGCTCCACCATGGCTTCTCACTTTCGGACTCTTTGGACACTCCAAGGTCCATATCGATGCTACAAGCTCATAAGAGGGGGTTGATGCATTCAAAACCCCACCAAGAAGGTAATACAATCCCTAATCCACAAAAGAAAGATCTTCTCAAATAGGGAAGAAAGGGGGTCCGAATTGATACCTCCAACTGATGCTCCTTGGTTGTAAATTGCGGATCTACAACCTTCTTTGGCCCCTTTGGTTTGAAACGTTCCTCTTCCTTGCAAGACACCCACCAAGAAGCTCCACATGGCTCTCACTCTTGCCCAAAGCGCTCAGGACTCGTTTAGGGTTCTCTCCTCTGAAGGGTAGCTGCAATAGAAGACCTTAAGCGCATTTAAATAGGTCCTAAACCCCGGAAGTTAGGGTATCTCTTCCCAGCACCAACTCGGTGAGTCCCTCCCCTGACTCATCGAGTCTACTCATTAAACCACGGGAGAAACACGACTCGAATCGACGAGTTGGATCCTCATCTCGTCGAGTCTCTCCTGCAATCTCAAGTTTAACATACACAATCATATCCCTGAAAATCCGCATGTTACACCATGCAACCCAAATGGACCATGCCAAACCAGGTCAAGTGCATACTAGAAATAGTTATGGACTTAGAAACCTTATCCAACAGTCTCCCACTTGGATAAGTCTAATAACTATAACTACAAGTATGACTTCAGGAACCGATCAGCAATCACAGCTCTTTCAAGGTCTCTCGGAACTGAGATGATGATGATACACCATTTATGATAAGTGATCATATAATCCTCTGTTCTAGATATCATCCAGACAAATACATGGAACAATGTTTTACTTATTATCCAGCAATTTGTTTCTCGATTTCCTGATTTGTATGACAAAGAACTTAATTGAACACATCAGTTTAATTCTGACCGGGATCAGTACACAGGTTAGAATAGAGTCATCGAGGTGCCCAAATATCGCTACTAATCCAAGAAGGAAGATATAAAATTCGACTCATATGCTTGTTCTTCTACTTGTTGAATCATACACAAAAGCACGTTTTATAACATTGAGTTACCAATGCGTTTTTGTACAATCAATGTATAACCAACCCATAGGCAACAAGTTATATCTCTACGATTGAATACTAATATGATATTACCATCTCACGATCACTCGAGATAAATTCCGTGAAGTGATACTAGTGAGCGTGGGTTGAATCCAATACTCAGAACTTATGAGCACTCATGAGCGTTGGAGCCATGTCCAACAACATATACCTCTGCAACCAACTCATGACAGTCTTGATTCATACCTACTTCCAACATATGACCAACTGTGGAGAATTCGAATAATATGATATACCAAACATAATTATTCTGGAAGTCAAAAACATGCAAAAGAAATATAATAAACAATTGACAAAAGATAGCAACACTTTACTCATAAATAAACACAACTTTTATTCATCATCAAATGTCAATTACACTTTACAAATTTCTGAGCTATCTAACTACTAATATCATCCTTCAGGCCTATGCGCCTCGCATGCTGGAGATGCTTAACCCTACCCATTCCGTTCGTGAGGGGATCTGTTGGATTCTCATCCGATGATACCCTCTTTTCCACGAGGAGTCCTTCTTCTTTTCGATGTCTGATGAAATGGTATTTTCTGTCGATGTGTCTGGATCTCCCATGATCCCTTGGTTCTTTCGCTAAGGCAACTGCACTTTCACTATCACAGAAAATTTCCATCGGCTCCTTTATGGCTGGTACAACTCTAAGGTCTCCAATGAAGTTCTTCAGCCATATTGCCTCCTTTGCTTCCTCAATTGCCGCTATATACTCTGATTCGCAAGTTGAATCAACCACTGTCTCCTACTTGGAACTTTTCCAAGTAATTTCTCCTCCGTTTAAGGTAAAGACGCAGCCTAACTGAGATCGGAACTTATCCCTATCAGTCTGGAAGCTAGCATCACTGTGCCCTACAACTGTCAAGTCATCACTCCCACCGAGGGTAAGGACCCAGTCCTTAGTCCTCCGTAGGTACTTGAGGATATTCTTTACCGCAATCCAGTGAGCCTTGCCAGGATTCCCCTGATATCTGCTAACTATGCTCAAAGCAAAGGCTACATCAGGACGAGTACAAGTCATAGCATACATGATCGAGCCTACATCAGAAGCATAAGGTACTCGACTCATTTCTGCTATCTCAACCTTGGTACTCGGGCTCTGAGGCTTAATCAATCTGGTGTTACTCTGGATGGGTAATTCTCCTTTCTTGGAATCTTGCATGATGAACCTCTTCAGTACCTTATCCAAGTAAGTACTCTGACTAATTCCAATTAGTCTTTTACTCCGGTCTCTCAGAATCCTTATCCCTAGAATATAATGGGAGCTTCTCCTTGGTCTTTCATAGCGAAACATTTCCCAAGACAGGATTTCACTTCCTACAAGGTTGGGGTGTCATTTCCTATGAGTAGTATGTCATCCATATATAGTACCAAAAAGATAACTATACTCCCACTAGCCTTGACATATACACATGATTCATCTTCACTCCTTGAAAAACCAAACTCTTTGACTTTCTTATCGAAACAAAGATTCCATCTGTGAGGTGCTTGTTTCAATCCATAGATGGATTTATCAAGCTTACACACTCTATTAGGGTATTATGTACTGACAAAACCCTCTGGATGACACATGTACACATCTTCAGCCAAACTTCCAATAAGGAAGGCAGTTTTGACATCCATTTTCCATATTTCATAATCACGAAATACAACAATGGCTAATAGGACCCTAATGGACTTAATCTTTGCTACTGGTGAAAAGGTCTCATCATAATCACCTCCTAGAGTTTGAGAAAAGCCCTTTGCAACCAGTCGCGCCTTATAAGTGTGTACATTACCATCCATGTCGGTCTACTTCTTGAAGATCCATTTGCACCCAACTATCTTACAACTTAGTACATTGCCAACCAAGTTCCAAACTTGGTTGTCATACATGGATTGTATCTTGCTATCCATTGCCTCTTTCCATTTATCAGACTCAGGGCCTGCCATGGCTTCTGCATAGTTGTTAGGTTCATCCAGACTTACCAGTGTCTCATCACTAATAAGTTTCTCACCTTCCGCAGTAATATGGAAACCATAGTAGTGCTCAGGGGCATTCCTAACCCTTTTGGAACGCCTCATAGGTACAGACTCGTCAACTGGATCAACAGGAGTTTCCTCCTCACTTTGACTGCTAGGGTTTGAAGTTCCTTCACCACTTGACTCTTGAATTTCTTCAAGATCAATTTGCCTCCCACTGTTTCCTTGGCTTATGAACTTTCTCTCTCGATAGACACCCTCCTTGATACAAAGACTACATTATCACTAGGTCTGTAGAAGAGGTAACCAAAGGATTTCTATGGGTAACTGATGAAAATACACCTCTCACTTCGAGGTTCGAGCTTATTGTGAGTCTCACACCTCACGAACTCCTCGCATCTCCAAATCTTGATGTGGTCTTGATTAGGAACTTTTCCAGTCCACATCTCATTAGGAGTTTTGGAAACTTTCTTTGTATGGACTAGATGAAGGATATGGGCGGCAGTCTCTAAGGCATACCCCCAGAATGAGATTGGTAGCAAAGCCTGACTCATCATGGAATGAAGCATATCCAACAAGGTTCGATTATGCCTCTCAGCCACACCATTCAAGTGTGGTGTCCTAGGAGGTGTCAATTGTGAGACAATCCCACAATCCTTAAGATAGTCTAGGAACTATGTACTAAGATACTCACCACCTTGATTGGATCGGAGCATCTTAATGTTCCCGCTCAATTGATTCTCGACTTCTTGTTTAAACTCTTTTAACCTTTCAAAAGTCTATGACTTATGCTTGATTAAGTAGACATATCCGTATCTACTATAATCATTTGTAAAAGTCACATAATAACGATTAGCATCCCTTGTGGCAGTTTTGAAGGGTCCACACATCTGTGTGCACAAGATCCAACAAACATTCACCCCTTGCACAAGAACCAGTAAAGGGTGACTTTGTTATTTTTCCAAGTAAAAATGATTCATAACTATCATCTGACTTTAGGTCAAATGACTCCAAGACTCCATCCTTTTGGAGTTGGCCTATGCGTTTCTTGCTTACATGTCCAAGACGAAAATTCCATAATGATGCTTTATCCAAGTTATTATTATTAGAAAAATCAATACACAACACATTATTTCCTAGGTTATCTACAATAGACATAGCTTACACCATCACATGGTAATGCTTTAAAATAAAGAACATTATTAAAGAAAGCATTTATTCCACCAACTTCATTATCAAAAGAAAAGGTAAACCCTTGTTTGTACAAAGCATGAAAGGAAATAATATTTCTTGCCATTTCAGGCGAGTAACAACATTTATTCAAATCTAATGTAAACCCACTACTTACCAACAAATAATAAACTCTAATCTTGGAGACAGGTGAAACTTTCCTATTCCCCATGATCAAGTTTATCTTTCCATGCTCCACATTCTCACTTCTTCTTAGTCACTGCAAGTCAGAACATATGTGAATTCGACATCCTGTATCAAGGTCCCAAGAATTACAATAGGGTGACTTATTAGACAATATTGTGTAAATACCTGCATGGGTGGATTTCACTTTCCCATTCTTAATCTCTTGCTGGTACTTTGGGCAGTTCCGCTTCCAATGCGACTTTTCATGGTAATAGAAGCATTTAGCCTCTTTTGGGTCAGAATAAGGAGTGACGTAACCTTTCTTGGTTCCACTCTAAGAGGAGCCATCAAGGGTCTTACCCTTGGTACCCTTCGAAGGGCTCTTCCTCTTTTTCCCTCTACCTTTCCCGATTGCCAGGATAGGGGCAGAGTTTGGAGTAGGAGTAAGATTCGTAACATCCGACTTACCTTTAAGACCTGTTTCAGCAGTCTTTAGGAGTCCTTGAAGCTTGTTGAGGGTAACTTCCTCCTTGTTTATGTGGTATGTAATGCGGAATTGATCATAACACGATGGTAAGGAGTGCAAAATGATATCTATTGCTAAATCCTCGGGGAAGTTCACATTTAGCTTCAGCAAACGGTCCACATACCTTTGCATTTTCTACATGTGGCATGTGATGGGTTTACCATCCTTCATTCGGGTTGTTATCATAGAGGAGATGATTTCATATCGCTCTTGACGAGCACTTTGATGGTAGCGGTCCATCAAATCCTAGTGCATCTCAAAAGGATAGTGGTCCTCATAGGAATTCTGGAGCTCGGCTGTCATAGTGGCCAACATGATGCATCCCACTTTGTTAGCATATCTTTCATGTGGCTCATATTCAGCGACCTCCTCAGGAGAAGAAGACGGCTCGGGTACCTTAAGCTCCTTGTCCAGGACATATTCCTTGTCCTCATACCGAGTGACCTTCCTGATGTTTCTGATCCAATCCATAAAGTTGGATCCATCAAAGATGACTCACCCATAAAGGTTCATGAGAGAGAAGGAGCCGGTAGGATTTGAGCCATAAGCAGTGTTGTTGGTTGACATCTGAAAAGAAGAAAACAAGTTTAATTTAGAAAAGGATAGTCCTTAATAAAACACCCAAATGTAATATTAAGGTTAGGATCCAATCACAATATATTATAACTTAGAAGAAGGATGTCGTAATCTAAGCTATAACATCTTTGAAAAGTAGGTGAATGACGATTCACCAATTTCCACCATGAAAAACGAAATATGAATTATTAGGTTTTAATTGGTTTTTAGAAACTTCTAGATTCTTTTGAGATTCATTGAACTTTTCAACGACATGTTTAAATCTCGAGTGTGCCCTTCATGTTTTGTGACTGGGATGCCGAGGATCACAAAACAAGGTGTGAAGTAGCCATGCAAATTACTTGGTACCCTTAATGTTTTTTCACTCAATCGATGTGCCGATTAACCACACGCGCTCCACCGACCTATGAAAAACCTTAAGTCACCCTTTGCCTACCTTTTTAAGTCCAAGTTAGTGTGTCGGTTAACCACACACACTCCACTAACGACTTAATCAAAGTGCAAAGTGTAGTTTCATGGGTTAGCACCTTATTCACATTTTCCTAAAGTAACTAAGATTGGGAATTTATAAAAAAAAACATTTAGTTACTTTATACAAATCATTATACTTTTAATGATAATTTTTAAGTCATTGTCCAACCCGTTCGGCTAACGACCCTCCACCGATTAAGGAAGCGGTGGGTGAGAGTGGACACTCATTAAGCTGCCATTTTATACGCAGCAACCTTATACCCCCCTTATAGACCGGCTTCATGAATGAGGCATACTAACGGTAAAATGACTTGTTCTTATATATATATATATATATATATATATATATATATATATATATATATATATATATATATTATTGACTTATAATATTTTAAAGTATAAGGGTTGAATTTTAACGTTTAAAATTCTAGGGGTTGGAACTAAAGTTTACTGGATGACTTTACATGTTCCAAAACTCGAGGGAAAGTTTTGTAACTTTACAAAACCTTTCAAATCATAACTTATGAGTTGTTAAAATGAAGACTCTTCATTTTGTAACTTATGTGTTCTTTTAATGGATTTAATACAAAGTGACTTTTGGTTATCCATAACTTAAGGACATGTTATGGACTCCATTAAAACACATAAAGGTCATGAATTAAACATTAAACAAGTAATTCCTATGATCTATCAAGAACCCACAAGAACATGAATATTCATATAAAAATTTTAAGAACATATGAACACATATAATCATGGAATTTTGATATTAGCCATTGTAAATGGATTAGAACAATCATTACACCATCTAAAACAAGTTTTATAACACCAAAACAATTTAGGGTAATGTTTCTAGTCCATTTCCAGCAGCAAAAATCGAAAATCTGCACTCGTCATGGCCAACTCGTTGAGTGCAAGAAGCAACTCAGCGAGTTGGTTGAAGATTCACTTGGACTCGTCGAGTCCCCCCATGGACTTGGCGATTCCCCAGTGCAGACAACAAGAAATCCGACTTTTTTCACTAATTTGCATCAAGTATCAAACAAACAAGCCTAGGCTCTGATACCACTGTAGGGTTATGAGCATTCTAACACTCCTAAGGTGTACATGCAACCCTAGAAACCTTGGATCTACGTTTGTTTAAAATACATGTAAATATTGATTTCCAAGGTTCTTAATCCTATCCATCATACATGGGGAACTTGAATCATAAAAGCTTGCTAGAAATACATACCTTGTAGTGATTTGGATTCCTTAAAACCTTGTGAGCCTAGCACCTTAAGTGTGATGCCTCAAATGTCTCAGACAACACCAAATGCACTTGGAATAAACTTGAGAGATATGTAGAACACTTAGAAATCAACTTGCCCTCACTTGTTCTCTTAGGTGTCGATTTTGGTGTGTAACATGAAGCTTATATAGTGTGTTACAATTAGGGTTACACCATGTAAACCCTAATTGTCATGACCTTTCATTTCCATGACCCATGGGTTATATAACTACCATAGAGCATCCATGGAGCATCCTATGGGTTTTAGCCCAACTTAAAAATCCATGGAGCATGAAGCCATATAGTGTGTTACAATTAGGGTTACACCATGTAAACCCTAATTGTCATAACCTTCCATTTCCATGACCCATGGGTTATATAACCACCATAGAGCATCCATGGAGCATCCTATGGGTTTTAGCCCAACTTAATAATCCATGGAGCATTAGCCCACTATACAAGTATGAGTGATTTACACAATGAACCCATATATTTAATTAGTTTTCTTTTGGTCACTTAATTAATTCCAAATTAATTTTTGATCAATACTAATTAAATAATACTATTAATATATTAGAACTTATAATATATTAATAAACCTTAAGTGTTATTTCTCTCATTTTAGTCTATCCAAATGCATGATGCCATGCAACCCAAATGAACCATGCCAAATCGGGTTAAGTACATACCAGAAATAGTTATGGACTTAGACACCTTATCCAACAGTAAGTTGGAAGGCACGCCCTTGAGCCTTAGGAGGCTTGGCCATAACTGGCCTCCTATCGGCAATCCTCAACGTAGCTGGCGCTCGAACCTGCGCCGGCTTGGCGGCTAGCAACGGACAATTGGCCTTCACATGGCAAACCTGATCACAATGATAACATAACCTCAAACTCTGAATCGGGGCGGTCTGGCGACAATCCTTCACATAATGCCCCTCCTTGCCACACCTGTGGCACCCATTACCAGCTCGACAAACCCCAAAATGACCCTTGCTGCACTTTCCACAAGTGCGGCTCTGTTGTCCCCTGGTCCTAGAATCAGCGTTCTTAGACCGCTTTGGCGCTGGCTGCGACTGCATCGGGGCCTGCCGCTACTCCCTCATCTGCAGCTCAATCTCAGACTCACGCCACCTAGCGGCTTCCTACAACTCCAAAAGAGTGTCACATTGTTGGGTAGACACAAACTGATGGATGACAGTCTTTAGCAGGCTCAGATATCGGGTGATCTAAGCCTGCTCGGAAGCAAACTCTAGGCAGAACATCGCCCTCTCTATAAACATGCAGGTGATCTCCGTCACCAACTCCCCATCCATCCTCAAACTCAAAAACTCCTGTGAAAATCGTTCCCGCTCGACCCGAGGAATGTATCGGGCGCAGAACATCTCTCTGAACTGCTCCCAGGTAACAACAACTCTCTAATCATCAGTGTACGACCCAGTCACCAATCTCCACCAGTCCTTGGCCCCGAACCTTAGCAGGTTCAGAACACACCTGACCTTCTGGTCAGTAGGACACGAGCAGGTAAAGAAACACCCCTCCATATCTGAGATCTAGCTTATAGCCTTGATGAGATCCTGTGTCCCATCAAAAGTAGGGGGCTTCATGTTATCGAAGTTTCGATAATGGAAGCCTTACCGGCTCCCCCCTGTTGTGGATACAACTGATGCAGCTGCTGCGACAACCGTCTCTGCAAGGGTTGCGTAACGCTCATCAAAGTACTCAACCATAGCGGTCTTAATAGACCCAAACATATCTGGCAGCTGTGCCTGGAACATAGCAGCAACCTCATCATGCAGGATCTCTCGAATCCTGGCATCCAACTCCTATGTATCCATCTGCACCACAAGCTTGGGTTCTATTGGCCCCTCCTGGCCTCCGTCTCCTGCCCCTGATCCTGAACCGGATCCTGTCACAAAGCGTCTCGTCATCACCATTCTGAAACATAACAAACGATATCAGATAATCAACATAATAACTAGGAACCAACTCCTGACTATACCCCAGGGGTTGTGACTTCCATGCTACGTGTATGGGTCCTGTGCTTTCAGTAGTATGGGCCCATACTACCTTCCACACCTACCTATCTTTGTCTCAAGTATCACCACAAATCCCTAACAATACATAATCATAGTGAGCGCTCAATCCTCCCTCCTAGAGGAATGCTAAATATCTTGTAATTGGCCTACCGGCCTTACACTACTCACTCATCCATGAAACTTCCACCAACCCTGCAACACTCGTGTATGCTAGCCATACATAACTTTGGACCCTATAGACTTTCGAATATCCGATCCTACCCTAAGCCCTAATCAATAAGAACAGAACATAAGGCCAAATCAAACATTCTCAAGCTACAAGATCTTAATTATGTACAGCCGTGATGCATACACAAGTAACTATAGTAATGATGTTAATCTCATATAAGGAAAACCCTAGGCTAGCAGGCATCATGTAATCAGGCAATTCTATCATGCAATTCCTGAATATCCCTAGCCTAGTACTAGCATACTGTTCTAACATATGACGTAATCAAACAACTGTATGGTATTTTGGGGTCTACTTCCTGGCTCCAACTGATCGTACACCTTGCATCCTCCTTTACTTATTTTGAAAACCATTTTAGAAATCATTTTTTAAAACCTTTCCTTGATTTGAGACTGGATTTATGTGAATGTTCCTCCAATTCACCCAAACCAAGGCTCTGATCGTATCTGGATTGCTCTCGGGTTTTTTGGTTACTGCACGGAGCAGTATCACCTCAACCCCTCACACAGAATATATCAACATATAACATAACCACTGAGCATGCATATAATTATATAACAAAAAGGTGGTCCTACGAATCTACCTAACTGGCATAACCACTAGCATGCAACACTAACTCATACTTGACATCTAACACTGCTAGGATAACATATCCAATAGGCCGGCCTTGGTGCCTTAGACCCCTTAGTATAGTGAGGATAACTCACCTCGCAAGTAGCACCGAATTGCTATAAATCTCTCACTGGTGTCCCCCCGGGAATCCCGAACTATCACATAATCAATACTAAGTTAATACCCAAAATACCCTTCTTGACTAAGTTTCCACAACACACATTAAGTCCATTTTCTTTATTGGGCCAAGGCCTAATTACCAAGCCCTTGACTTGAAAGTCCAAATATAAAGTCCATAATTGGCCCAATTTACCAAATTGGGCCTAACCTCATGATCCACTATCACTACCCGGCCCAAAACCCCTTAGTTACAAAGTCCAGCAAAGTCCAAAATAGATTTAGCCCATAGACAACCCAAAACCCGAAGCCCATTTGTTAATGGCCCAACAGAGGACGTATGTGGGGCGTACTCCTATGGTATGTGGGGCATACTCATCCAGACGTTCACCACCATCGGGGTGGTTGACCCAGTACGCTGGGCATACTAGATTTACGCTGGGCGTACTGGGAAATTTGCTAAAACCTTGTTCAATAATCTTAATTGGGATGAATAAAGTGGTAGAGATTGTAACAAGGATTCCAAAAATATAAAGAAAAACAAAACCCGACTTATAACAAAGAAGTTATGACCTATCGTAGGTCCGCGACAAAACCAGCAAAACACTATTTAACGTAAAAAGTGAATTTTCAATAAAATACTTTTTAGCCTTAACCATCTAAATAAAAGTTATAGTATACGTTAAAGAGAGAGTATCCATAAAAAGAACATCTAAATCTGACTTCGTATGAAGAAGTTATGATTTTTCTAAGTTTCGACACAACAGTACACAACCCGAAACTCGAAATTTAGTTCGAGCAACTTTTGGCCAAAACAACCTAAACGAGAATCAAATATCTTATCAAAATAAATACAATGGTAAAAAGACAAACGAAAACGGTCTTCGGATGAAGAAGTTATGAATTTTTAACGGACTTTTCCTGTCCCGGCCTGTTAAAAATATAACTTTAAAAATAAAGTCAAAATTAGCCAACGGAGTCTAAACAAAAGTTGTAGAGCATCGTCTCACCTACGCGTGGATATAAAGAACATAAAAACGGAGTTCGTATGTAAAAGATATGAATTTTTTAAGTTTGAAAAAGAGAAGTACGCCCCACATACAAGAGTACGCCTAACATACTTGGAAGCAAGGCGTCGGATTGACCACATAGCCTCTTTCTTTGCAAATGACACGTATCTCGCTCAATCGATGTATCCGAAGCATGGTGGCCACTACGCCCAGCGTACAAAAAGATTACGCCCAATGTGATGAGACGAGCTTTGACGCGTACCTCATAGCCTCGCCACGACCGAAGATCGGATAAGACTCCAACTAGTACGCCTCGCGTACAAGAAGTAAACCCAACGTACTGGGGTTTTCAGTAGTACGCCCAGTGTACGTGAATATTACGCCCAATGTACTGAGGACCAGACCCTCCTATAAATAGGATGCGAGGCCTCTGGGTTTTGTTAAGAACTTTCAAATCCTCTCACCACTTAAACACTCCTTTATGCCTTTCTAAACCCTCTGAAGTCCCGGGTACCTCCATACCACCTGAAGCAAGCCCCGAAGTCCTGAAGTCCTCAATTTTGAGCTAAAACTCTGCCCGAGTGAAGCCGGCTTTTCATCAAGAACTCTTAGTTACGTCAAGAAAACTCCCTTCTAAGAAACGAAACTCTGCCCGAATCACCACCTATCAAGTGAGTTCATACCCCTATATAGTTATGATTTTTAACTATTTTAGGGGGGGGGGGGGAATACAAGTGACACACAATAAAATTGTGTTAATATCTCAAAAGATTTTTAAATGTGGTAGTATATTTCAAATTGTTATAATTGTTAAAACTTACATATTTATATCTATGTAAATTGTATAATTTGGATTCAAAAAATTTAGAATATGTAAATTGACCTCATTTCCTGTTCCTTGTTTGGTTGTGGACTTGGGGTAAAGTTATTTAATCAAAGATCTACTTAATAAAATTATATTTTGAACATCCTAAAATTCAAGGCCAAAAGTTTCGTTTTTAAATAAGTTATAACATAAAACCATCGGTATAAAAATATTCATAAAGATATCTCATGTCACAACCACTGTCTCAATAATCCAAAACATGTCCCCATAAAACCATTTTGTCAAAAGTAAAGTAAATCAGAGTACATTCCCAGGAAGCTCCATGCGGAAATCATGTGTGTGTGTGTGATGCGCTGCTACATCGCCGACTCCTTCCCCTTGGATGAAGAGGTACCTGAAACTGTAAGCACGAAGCTTAGTGATTTCCCCCCATAATACCCATAGCACATAATCATCGGTAACCGGTGGCTACCCTGCCCTTCGATATCTTTCAACCGGTAACTAGGAGCTACCCTCCCTTCGGTATCTTTCAACCGGTAACCGGGAGCTACCCTCCCATTCGGTATCTTTCAACCGGTAACCGGGAACTATCCTCCCCTCCAGTATCTTTCAACTGATAACCAGGAGCTACACTCCCCTTCGGTATCTTTCAATCGGTAACCTGGAGCTACTCTCCCCTTCGGTATCTTTCAACCGGTACCTGGGAACTAACCTCCCCTTCGGTATCTTTCAACTGGTATCTGGGGACTATTTCACCCGTATCCCTATCACATATTACAGGTCATAACATATTTCTTTCATAATAACATACAAAGGCATATTGAGTCACATAATGACATATCATAATCATACTACTATACATGCATGGGTTTTATCCACCCCTTTGGTATCTTTCAACCGGTAATCGTCCTCGGTATCTTTCAACCGGTAACCAGGGCTAGTGTTCCATACTACTACTGAACACATTCTCAGCACATATATAGCAACCAGACAATTATCACAAAGATAATCATCTCAACCATAATCACCTACTGGTGGGCCGACATTGGTGCCTTAGACCCACCTCTAGTGGAAGGTAACTCACCTCGTAAGGCTGACTGCTAAAAAGATGATCAACAGATGTCTGAATGTTGCTCCGGTGATCTTCTAGCTATAATTCCCATAAAACACTTAGTCAGACACTGATAACAGTTCTTAGAGTAAAATGATTATTTTACCCCTGACCAAGTCAAAGTCAAAGTCAAAGTCAACTTCCAGTTGACCTAACTCGCCGAGTTGCGAGTCCCTACCCTTCATATGTCCTTCTTCACGCTTCTACTCATCAAGTTTAGCAATGACTAGACGAGTTCTCCTTCTAAAACAACCTCGAATGAACCTTCATCCGACTCGCCGGGTTCATCCTCGTCCTACAAACAAGTCCTGTCCTTGACTTGCCGAATTATACAACTCGTCGAGTCCATCTTCAACAGTTGGGAGATTACCTTGGACTTGTCGAGTCTGCTCATGCACTCATCGAGTCAGGTCTGTGTCTAAGTACAATGCGTTGGGTCACTCCCCCCGCCCCTTCAAGGCTATTCTAACACTCACTGGGTTCCTTTGACTTGTTGAGTCCTAAGAACAACTCGCCGAGTCGAGGTTGTCCAAGTCTCATTTCTCGATTTCTGATGTACAACACTTGTCTAAATGATAGATCTAGGCTCCTAAGATCGATCTAGCACGTAAAGTTACGAACTTTACGTGCATGCATGGGATTATGAGCTAAAAAGACCCTAAAAGGATCTCTTGGGTTGCATGGGGCTTTCCATGGGTGCAAAGGCAGTCCCTTTCTTCCTTCTAACCCTTTAATGAGCCTGAATCTTAAACCTTATCCTCCACCATGCTTGAAATCATGGTTGGTCACCAATAATAGCTTATAAAAGCCCTAAATCTCCCCCAAAAGGGATCTAATACAAGAAGGATCAAGGTGTCGACTTTATACCTTCCAAGAACTGTAGATGATGCACAAGTTTGACTCCTCTGGCAAACCTCTTGATTCCTCAAGCTTCTCCTTCCTTCTTGCCACTACAAACCACCAAGAATCACCAAAAAGGCCTTAGATCTTCACCAAGAACGGTTAGGGTTTGATGTGAGGGGGTTCTGAGAGCATAAGGAACGATGGAGGCTGAATAAGATGCTTAAATAGGGTGCAAACCCTTGGATTAGGGTTTTGACCAGCCAGAGTATACTCGTCGAGTCATGCCGCTGACTCGACGAGTCTGCCGCTTAACCCCTGGGTCCAAACCGCTACTACTCGACGAGTTGGGCCATCAACTCGCCGAGTCTTAGTCCAAATTATGAAAAGTACTTGAATGAAATACATATCAGGAACCGGGTGCAACAATATAAATATTACATTTATATAAAAATGATTTTCAAATTATTTGATAATACATGGGTACAAATAAAGAATTTCTTGGAATAACAGTATTAAAGGTTATTATAGTAAAACAAACAGATAAACTATAATAGGTATAGTTTAGATGAGTCATTCATTGGTTTCAAGTTTCAAAGTACATAACAGGAAAACTAACATAGTATATAACAGAATACAAATAGAATACATGATGGAAAACAAGCAGACAACATTATCAGAAAACAAACAGAATACTTTACTAAGAAATAAACATATAAAACTATATTTTATATAGTTTATGAAACTTAATTTCAGTATAGTTATTACAAAGTAACTTTTTGTTATTCTACATGTAATCATTGATATAGAACTTGTGAGACACGCTTCAAGTACTTATTTAAGTATAAAAAAAGTCCTAACAATTATAACCAGAGTCTCCTTGATGGAGAGCGTAAAGTTTGTGTATAGATCTATACGGGACTGACAATCCCACACTAGAGCTGCCTGCAACAGTTAGGTCGGCAGACCTGTGGTGACAACTGACGTACCATATTTCGACGCCTGAAGAACGTCGTGTTTTAGGCGATCCTAGGTCATCAAACATGGTTATGATAACTTACAATTTGGTATTGAACAAAATAATTATTGTATGAATAAGTAACACTTCACATAGTTTTATTTAATCATAAAACTATAATACAGTATCTTACAAGTATAAACATATAATACTACTTCAATTCAGAGAAAACATACTTTCAAGGTTTTATGAGAAGTAAACTACATTTTACAAATTGTTATTATAGAAATCATTATATATTTTACTTACAGTATAACATAGCAGAAAATATAGGATTTTCTGGGTAAAACATGTTCACCTTATCAATATACAAGAAAACATATTCCAGTTGCAAACATATTTATGAACTCACCAACTTAATTGTTGACACTCTTTTCAAAACTACTTGTATTTTTAGGAAATCGTTAAACAGGTACCTACAAGTTCTGAGGAGGATAGAGTTCCATATAATTATGTCTTTTAATTATACTTTTTGGTGTCAAATATTCAATGATTTTAACACAAATGTAAAGTTATGTTTTATCAATGAAGTGAATATTGTACTTTGATTACTATTGTGCATTGTTGTGATACTACACATGAAGTCATCCATCCCCGAACGTTTTCGTCATTCCGGTTTGGGGGTGTGACAGATCGGTATCAGAGCATTGTTTATAGTGAACTCAGTATATCAGTCATAAAAGATATAAAACTATAAACACATTAGGATAAAAACACACTGACCAAGAGTTATACTTTAAAATATAACAATATTTTATAAAAGTATAAGTACATGCTGAATATATATATATATATATATATATATATATATATATATATATATACACTAGAACGAGTATCATAAGAAGAACAAAACAAAAGTATTTGGATGTTGGATATTACAGTCAAACCTAGATGGTTATGTAATTATATCTGAGATCAATATAGCCTTATCAACTATATTTATTTGAGATATGACCAACATGTGTTTGAGAGTGATTGTAGTGTTGCAACAAGTCTAAAACTTACCTAGGCACCAGAAGAATACTAGAATCAAACATAAAGTTTAAAATACTATATGAGTATTTTATGATGCTATAGCAACAAAACTGAAATTTTAGAAGTTAAAGAATCAATCATATGATTAAAATACAATAGGAGTATTTTAGACACCATAAATAGCTTTTGTAAAAAAATTAAAAGACCCATTCTGCTAGGTCTATAATTACTAAGTGTATACGTTAAAGTTATATATAGTTGAGATTCTATAGACTTAGAATAGGTGATTTTCACTCTACTTTTTTCCTTGTTTGGATGTGGCTTTAGAGTAGAATCACTTATTCGAAGGTCTATTTGATCTGAATTATATATAACCAGTACACACTATGTGATTATAGAAAGACCGGAATGGATCATCCTCGTAAAATTGTATTTGTAACGAAAATATTTTATTAATATCATAGATTCTTTACATATTCCCATTCTCGTGTAAACCACTTAGATAGATGTAACCACCTCACCACAGCAACCAACAGAGGAATCAACGAGGATCCAACAAAATTTCATTTGGAGGATTCCGAGAAAGAAACAAATGAGGAGTAAAGAAACTATAGAAACCACCAAATGCAGAAACTATAGAAACCGCCAAATGCCTTTACCTTATTCTGAGCACCGATGAGAGGTTCGCATGAACTTCTGATATTCAAACTCTCCGTATTGAAGTAATGAGGATTAGTGTTAGAGTCTGAAGTAAGACGACACATGAATTTAATATACCTACAGAGGAGAAGAACACCATATAGAGAGAACAAATCTTTACCACCAGGAGTAGAACAGAGAACAATGGAAAACCACACATGAAACATGCGAAGTGTTTGAGTGCTTATTTGCATCACATTAATAAGTAATAAATCGATTCAACATAGTGATTTAGTGATTATTACTACTCACGTTAGGTATTAAGCTTATCACTTTCTCCCGTTACGACTAATAACAGTAAGTCAGATCGCGATATCTCAATTGAGAGTGATTATTTCTAAATATTCGTAAGTCAATTCCTTGTAGACTCTGTTATGAATTGTTTTCAAATCTTTCGAAAGTTGGAACATGGTATCCACCAGTCAAAGATAACTTAGTTCGGATGACACTCGGTTTATAACCATTCTAAAAACTTACTTCTGCTCTTTACCAAGACTGCATCATAGGGATGTAGGTCGAAACATTGAGAATCGAATAACAAAACGAAAAATTTATATGTATATATAAATGATTAGAATACATCTAGATACAATCATCGTTTCTTAAGAGCTCGTTTTCTCATCGTGTAGCAGAATCATGCCTCCGGAGGAACGTAACCAACCCACCGGCAAAACACCAATTCTTCAGATAGATTCGGCTATGTTTCAAGCTGCAGTCACAACAGCCATAGCAGCTTTCATGGTGCACCTTAATGCTAACAACACAAAAGTTAGTGGTAATGCTATCGGCAATCCCGATCGTGGTGATAACCAAGTACAGCAACGAGTGTCTGCTTGTGAAGACACTCCGGACCTCAAACCTAATATCCTGAAGCGAAAGTTCGAGAACGAGAAAGGGAGTAGTTTAACTCAAGGACCTACCAAAGGGCAACAAACTGGAGCAGCCAATACCCCTATCAGCCCTGCTATCCCAACATCGACCACACCATACTTAGGAAACCTCCCACACTACAGCAAGTGCGACTAACATCAGTATGGAGTTTGTCGAGTGCTGCATTGCAATAGATGCAACATGAAGGGGCACACTGCCCACATCTGTAGGACTTTGTTCGAGTTCATCACTTCAACCACTAATGTTGGAGTTAGTCCAATTTGCCATCTATGTGGTGAAATAGGACATTTCAAAAGGGACTGTCCAACAGAGAAGAATGATGAGGGAGCAGGAGGAGTTTGACCCCAGAGCATGGGGAGACATCAAAGAACCTTGCTATATTTTTGGTACGCTTCCAAACCCCAATAATTAATCATAATTATAATTACTCTCTCTTTCGAACCAAATCACAACACTCATATAAAACTCGGAACCCTAACATGTAAGCTATGATGGCTTAGTGTATACATTAGAGTCATTTATAATTAAGATATGTAGACTTAGAGATAAGTGATTTCGCCTCATTTCCTATTCCTTGTTTGGTTGTGGATTTAGTGCAGGGTCACTCAGTCAACTATCTTTCCAATCTTAATTATACATGACTTGTGCACACCAAGCGGTTATAGAGAGACCTAGTAGGGATCATTTCATGAAAGTTCATTATTTTAAATTATCAAGACCCATGTATTGTTAGTGCTCGTTAATTTCAGATCAAAATTTTTTTGGTAATAATATCAAGGACAAAAATGAAGGCACTGAAAACATATGTGTACTAATTAGCACATCATCCTGATAATCTTTTCTTCCAAATCGATTTAATATCTACTACGTCGAGAAGTTCCAACATCATTATCCAACATGGTTTGGCTTGGTCCTCACCATGAAAAATTCATATGTTGTGTAAAAAGGACTTTTCCCTGAATCAACTGTCAACATAAATTCTTTCAATCCATAATACAAACCCTTATATCGTCTCTCGCTTCAGAACTTCAAAAGTACCCATGCGATGGGTACCACCCCCTTCTAGTCAACTCAGTAGATAGGAAACTTGAAGCAAAAAGCATTATAGAAGTCTCAGAAGTCAAAAACCACCCGAAGTAACCCCCCCCCCCCCCAATATATCTCATAGGGAGATCACTTGCGTCGCAAGACAAGTTCAAGAATAGAGACTAAGAAGTCATGAGGTTAATCTATGGCTGCTAAGTGTATATGCGAGAGTGGTATATAATTTAGACTCAACAAGATTTAGGATGTGTGATTCAGCCCTATCTCCTGTTCCTTGTCTGGTTGGGTGATCGTCGACCGATTAACAAAATCCGCACACTTCCTATCAACTAAAGAATCTGACAAGATGGAGAAGCTAACCAGAACATACATTAGAGAGATTGTACGACTATATGTTGTACCCATATCTATTATCTCTGATAGAGATAGTAGATTCACCTCAAGATTCTGGCAGTCATTACAAAAATCCTTAGGAAACAGGTTAGACATGAGTACAACCTACCACCCACAAAATGATGGGCAGAGTGACAAAACGATTCAAACTTTAGAAGACATATTGAAAGCTTGTGTGATTGATTTTGGTAATGCTTGGGATACCCATTTACCACTAATTGAATTTTCATAAAACAATAGCTACCACACCAGCATCAAAGTTGCTCCATTTGAAGCTCTCTATGTCCATAAGTGTATATCTCCTCTTTACTGGGTTGAAGTGGGCGATATGCAACTAGACAAGAACCAAGTACCCAACAGTACTCTAATCGGTCCTGAGATTATTCATGAAACCACAAAAAAGATTATCCAAATTTGGGAATGGTTGAAAGCTTCTCGAGATACACAGAAGAGTTATGCGGATAAACGAAGAAAACCCTTGGAATTCCATGTTGGTGACCATTCTAGGTCATTGCTAGAATTGGTCTGGTTGCTTACAAACTCAATCTACCGCATGAACTTGATGGGTTTGATCCACAAGAACACCCTATGTGCTCATGCAAACCCTAATGCTTGGATCTAGGTTTCTCTAATTGTACATGCATTCATCCAAGACTTTCTAACCCTAGATCTAATTATAATAATTCAAAATTATAATGACCAAACAAGATCTAGAATATTACCTCTTGTTACTTGCTTGAATCATTCTTCTTCCTTGAGCTTAGAGTCACAAGTGTAACTCCTCTAATGGCTTACAAACACCAACTAGCAAGAGGGTAGTATTTAAGAGAGATAAGGAGGCCCTTGAAATCAGCTCTAGGGTTCTAGGAGAAGCAGTGGCCGATTTTTGTAACCTAGGGGATCTATTTATACTGTGAGCAGCTAAGGTTTCAGTCAAAACCCTAATGGATAGCTTAAACATTAAGTAGCCCATGAAACCTTCTGGAATAAGGCCATGGGCGAAAATATGATGGACTCCCACCATAATTTCGTTCACCCCTTAGTCAAATAGGTTTCCCAGCCCACAATACAACTATCAAACAATTGACAATTTAAGTCCCTTTATTTAATTAATCTCTTTTAGTCCCCAAATTAATTCCAAATTAATCTATGACTAATATTAATCAAATAATATCATTTCTCTTTTTAATATATTATTCTTATAATATATTAATAAACCATAATATCTTCTCTCTCCATAAATTACCTTGTCAAGTTGCTATAGTGAAGGCAACCCAAGAGGACCATGCACAACCGGGTCAAGTACTTACCAAATATAGTTACGGGCTTAGACACTAATCCAACAGTCTCCAACTTGGATAAGTCTAGTAATACTGTAAGCATATTCCAATTAGCAATCGTAGCTCTCAAAGACGTTGTTGAACTCTGATCTTATCAGTAACCTGTCCTTTAGATAACGGATCATATAGCCCTCTATCCTTAGATATCGTGCGGACAATCACATGGAACATTGTCATACTTATTGTCCAACAGTTTGTTTCTCGATCTCAGATTTATTTGACATAGAACTTAATTGAACACATCAATTCAGTCTTGACCGGGCCTGACACATAAGTCAAATCAAATCATCGAGTGGCCCTAATATCGCTTTTACCCTCTTAGTATAAAAGGAACAGATAAACTTCGACTTATATGCATTTACTATTCACTAATCAAATCATACACAACAACGCATTTTATGACATCAATTTACTGATGTGGTTTCGCATTATCAAGGCACAACCAATCAACCAACAATAAACCATATATCTAGGTTTTAAGATCATATGATATTATCGTCTTGCGATCACTCGTGATAAATTCCATGAAGTGATTCCAACAAGTGTGTGTTTATTCCGATGTTCAAAACTTGTTCACAAGCAATCATGAACGTTGTAGCAAACATTTGCTATGTCTAATACCTTTTAGACAATCTACACACCTATTCATAACAGTCTTCATTCATACCTACTTCCTAAATATGAACGACTGTGGACCATTGGAATAATTCGATTATTCTTACATAACTCAATTATTCAGGAAGTCAAAACATGCAAGACATACAATAACTAAACAATCAACATAAGATAGTAACTTTACTTATAAATAATACTCCTTTATTTATTCATCAAAAGTCCATTACATTTATCTATTACACGTTTCTAAACTATCTAATCTAAACTAATATCGTCCTTCAACCCAATGCTCCTAGCGTGCTGCAAGTGCTTAACCCTACTCAGTCCCTTCGTAAGTGGATCTGCTGGGTTATCCTCTGATGATACCTTCTTTACTCTGAGGAGTCCTTCTTCTACCCGATGTCGAATAAAGTGATATTTTCTGTCGATATGTCGAGATCTACCATGATCCCTCAGTTCCTTGGTCAAGGCAACCGCTCCTTCATTATCACAGAAAATTTCCATATGCTCCTTTATGGCAGGTACAACTCCAAGGTCTCCAATGAAGTTCTTTAACCATATCGCCTCCTTTGACGCTTTGCTCGCTGCAATGTACTCTGATTTGCATGTTGAATCAGCTACGGTTTCTTGCTTGGAACTTTTCCAAGTCACTGCTCCTCCATTAAGGGTAAAGACCCAGCTCGACTGTGAAAGGTAGTTGTTCCTGTCGGTCTGAAAACTGGCATCACTATACCCTCGCAATTTTAGGTCATCACTCCCTCCGAGGACTAGAAACCATTCCTTCATCCTCCGAAAGTACTTAATAATGTTCTTGACTACGGTCCAAGGCGCTCTTCCAGGGTTCCCTTGATATCTAATAACCATGCTCAAAGCGAAGGCCACATCAGGGCGAGTACAAGTCATAGCATACATAATCGAGCCAACTGCGGAAGCGTATGGTACTCAACTCATTTCTACTATCTCGACTTCGGTACTTGGGCATTGAGTCTTACTCAACTTGGCATTACTTTGGATTGGTAACTCTCCTTTTTTTTTTTTAGTTTTCCACAGTAAAACGTTTTAGTGATTTATCCAAGTAAGTATTCTGACTAAGTCCTATTAGTCTCTTACTTCGGTCTCTCACTATCCTTATTCCCAAAATATAAGAAGCCTCTCTGAGGTCCTTCACAGCGAAGCACTTCCCGAGCCAGGACTTAACTTCCTGCAGTGTCGGGATGACGTTTCCTATGAGTAGTATGTCATCGACATACAATACGAGGAAGCTAACTATACTCCCACTGACTTTGACATATACACATGATTCATCTTCGCTTCGTATAAACCCAAAGTCTTTGACTTTCTCATCGAAGCAAAGACTCCATCTGCGAGACGCTTGCTTAAGTCGATAAATGAACTTCTCAAGCTAGCACACTCTATTGGGATGCTTCACATTGACAAAACCCTCTAGCTGAGCCATGTAAACATCCTTAGCCAACTTCCCATTAAGGACAGCGGTTTTGACATCTATTTTCTATATTTCATAATCATGAAATGCAGCAATGGCCAACATCACCCTAATATACTTTACTTTAGCAACTAGTGAGAAGGTTTCATCATAGTCAACTCCAGGAGTTTGAGTGAAGCCCTTCGCAACGAATCACGCCTTATATGTGTGCACATTCCAATCCACATCGGTCTTGTTCTTGAGATCCATTTGCACCCGAACGTCTTACGTCCGGGCACATGGTCAACCAAATTCTAAACTTGGTTGTCAAACATGGACTGAATCTCGCTGTCCGTTGCCTCTTTCTATTTTGCAGACTTCGGGCCTTCCATGGCTTCCTTATAGCTGTTAGGTTTGTTCAAATTCACTATTGTACTATCGCTAATAAACATATCCCCTTCCATAGTAATATGAAAACCATAAAACTGGGGTTGAACCCTAACTCTTTCGGAACGTCTAAGAGGTAAGGACTCGTCAATCAGTTCAACCGGAGTTTCCTCCTCGGGTTGAGCTCCAGCGTTAGAGGTTCCTTCATCGCTCAGCTCCTGAATCTCTTCAAGATCGATTTGCATCCCTCTGTCTCATTGGTTTATGAGTTCTCGCTCTCAGAAAACCCCTCTCCTTGCAACGAAGACAACATTATCACTCGGTCTATATAAGAGATATCCAAAGGATTTATGCGGGTAGACGATGAAAATACACCACTAACTACGAGGTTCGAGCTTGTCGTGAGTCTCTCGTCTTACGAAAGCCTCGCAACCCCAAACCTTGATATGTGCCAACGAGGGAGCTTTCCTTATCCACATATCGTGAGGTGTTTTGGCAACCTTCTTCGTAGGGACTAAGTTAAGGATATGGGTGGCAGTCTCTAAGGCATACCCCCATAATGAGATAGGTAGTGAAGCACGACTCATCATGGAATGAACCATGTCCAACAAGGTTCGATTACGCCTCTCACCCACACGGTTCAACTATGGTGTCCTAGGTGGTGTCAATTGCGAAACTATTCCGCATTCCTTGAGGTAGTCATGGAATTCAAGACTTAGGTACTCTCCTCCTCGATCGGATCGAAGCATCTTGATTTTCCTGTCCAATTGATTCTCCATTTCTTGTTTAAACTCTTTGAACTTTTCAAAGGTTTCTGAATTGTGCTTGATTAAGTAGATATACCCATATCTACTATAGTCGTTGGTGAAAGTCACATAGAAGCGGTTCATATCCCTTGTGGTGGATCTAAAGGGCCCACACACATCGGTGTGTATGAGATCCAATAGACCCTCACCCCTTTCACAAGTGTCAGTGAAGGGTGACTTGGTCATCTTTCTAGCTAAACAAAACTCGCACACGTCATCGTCCCTAAGGTCGAATGACTACAACACTCCATCCTTTTGGAGTTGGTCTATGCATTTCGTGTTAACATGTCCAAGACGACAATGCCATAGGCATTCTTTATCCATACTATTGGAAGAATCCACACACAATACATCATTTCCTAGGTAATCTACAACCAAAGCAGTTTCATAAATTCCATTACAAGGCAATGCTTCGAAATATAAAACACCATTTAGATAAGCATAAATAGAACCTTTCTCATTATCAAATGAATATCTAAATCCTTTTCTAAACAAACCATAAAATGAAATGATGTTTCTTGCCATATCTGGCGAATAGCAACAATTATTTAAATCTAATCTTAATCCATTACTAAGTGATAGAGAATACACTCCAATCTTGGTGACATGCGACGATCTTCTGTTCCCCATGATTAGATTTATTCTTCCACGTTCCACATCCCTATCTCTTCTTAGTCCCTGCAAATCAGAACATATATGAAAAACACATCCTGTATCAAGAACCCAAGAAATAGCATGTGATGAATCATTAGATTTAATTGTGTAAATACCTGCGAAAGATGGCTTGATCTTCCCATCCTTGATGACTTGCAGATATTCTGGGCAGCTTCTCTTCCAATGCCCTATTTTGTGGCAGTGGTGGCACTCTGCCTCCTTTGGGTTAGAGTTAGGCTTAGTAGAACCAACTTTGGTTCCACTAGAAGAGGTACCATCTTGGGATTTTCCCTTGTGGAGTCCCGTTGAAGGATCCTTCCTCTTCTTGCCCCTCCCTTGCCTAATGACCCAAATAGGAGCAGCGGTTGGAGTGGGAGTTGATGCAACAGACTTGTCCTTGAGATTGCTCTCAGCAGTCATAAGCAATCCTTGAAGCTTGCTCAAGGTGACCTCTTCCTTATTCATGTGGTAGGTCATGCGGAACTGGTTGTAGCAGGGAGGCAAGGAGTGAAGGATAATATCAATTTCCAGCTCTTCATCGAAGTTAACATTCAACTTCAGCAGGCGATCAACATATCTCTGCATCTTTTGCAGATGAGCGCTAAGAGACTCTCGATTACCCATTTTGGCAGTGATCATCGAAGTGATGATCTCATACCTTTCTTGCCTTGCACTTTGGTGCTACCGGTCCACCAAGTCTTGATGCATCTCCTAGGGATAGTAGTCCTCATAGGACTTTTGAAGTTCAGCAGTCATGGTCGCCAGCATGATGCAATGGACTTTCGTAGCATCACGCTCATGGGCCTCAAAGGCACCAATCTCTTCGGGAGTAGCAGTGTTGATGTTCACCTCCTTTAGCTCCTTATCGAGGACATACTCTTTGTCCTCGTAACGAGTGACCATTCGGATGTTGCGGATCCAATCATTGAAATTCGACCCGTCAAAGATCACTCTCCTACACAAATTCATGAGTGAGAATTAGTCAGATGAGGATGAGCCTGAAGCATTGTTGTTGTTTGAGTTCGACATCTGAAAAAGAACAAAGTTTGATTAGAAATGAATCCCTAATTAAACACCCAAAATGAGAAATTAGGGCTAGGATCCAACAACATTATTTACATATTAGAAAAGGGATGTCGTAATCTAACATGCAAATAATTTGAAGGTAAGTGAATCACGATTCACTAATTCTCTACCATGAAAAAAAATAAGTTTTAAATGTATTGAAAACTCCTAGATTCCTTTGAGATTCATTGAGCTTTTCAATGGTATGTTTCAATCTCGATATGCCCCTCAAGTTTGTGACTGGGATGCCGAAGATCACAAAGCGGGTGTGAATAACCATGCAAATGTACATGGTGCCCTCATTGTTACAGTCACCTATTCGATGTGTCGATTAACCACACACGCTCCATCGAACTATGAAAAACAATGAGTCACCCTTTGCCACCTTTTCTTAGAACCAATTAGTGTGCTAGTTAACCACACACGCTGTGACATCCCCATTTTCACGGCCAGAAAAGACCGATTTTGTTTATGCTTTATAAAAATCAGAGTACTTCTTTTCATAAAAATGTTGCGGAATTTGTTCCCAGAAGAACATGATAAATACGTTATCAAAACATTTTTGAAGAATCGTATTTTATTTATTTTAAAACGTTTGGGATGTCATCGTTAATACAGAAACATAAGCATAAACAGAACTTACTAGTGATCTACATCTCTTTAATTTCTCAGTGTAATGTGACTTCATGACAACACCTGTGACATAAATAAACTGAGTGGGTCAGGTTGGGAAACCTGGTGAGTACATAGGGATTTCAATTCCACAATGTTATACCATATATAGTTTAAAACTCACAAAATATACCATTTCACCATATATATATATATATATATATATATATATATATATATATATATATATATATATATATATATATATATATATATATATCTATATATAAACAACTCTTATCCCACCCCGTTGATCCTCACAACGAGACTATCCATATTCTCGGACCTAAGATTAGCCATTTTACCTAATCCATACTCCCGGATCAGAAATGAACGACTTTACCTAATCCATACTCTCGGACTAGGGACAAATGACTAATCCATACTCTCGGATTAATGATGAATGATTATGCCTAATCCATACTCTCGGACTAGGGACAATGACTATGTCTAATCCATGCTCTCGGATCAATGACATATACTAAAGTTCTATTCTCAGAGTATAAGTCACTCGTACTCGTAAGAAAATACTACCCAATATTCATCATAATTAATTTAGGTTTACTCTTCATCCTAAATCATCATATATAATCAGGTATGTTCTTTAACATGTATTTCAGGCAACATCAATTAACTCGCACATAAACATATAATTAATACTTCAATCAATACTTGTATTAAAATCATGTTCATGAAAGGGACTATGCACTCACCTGCGAAGGTGGTGACTCGGCACTCGGACAGCACTTCGTTACTCTTAAAACAACTTCCTCGACAAAACCTAGTATCATTACCACTAGAGTTTAGTCTGACGTGAACCGCGACAAATTAATAGTCTAGCTATCATTATTATTATATAAACGTTAAATAACACTCAATATAACTCATAATAATAGCCCAAATACTTATTATAAGGTCCTAATAACATTACTATATTGAAACATAAGCTATACTAAAGATAGCGTAGGCATAACTTACTTACAGCGGGTTTTCTCGAAAACCGGGCTTTGCTGGAGCAGCGTTCCCGAGCCGAAAGGCTCTTTTCTCGGGACTCCGGGAGCCTCGGGGCTTCCTTCGGGTGCTAGGGGGTTTACCTAGGCCTTTAGGGGGGTTAGGGGCTTTAGAGAGAGAAACTAGAGAGAGAAAGAAGGGTTTGAAGGTGTGAAGAAATGGCAAGACCCGACACTTTTATTTATAGGGTGGATTCCTGATGGACTCGCCGAGTCGGTTCACTGACTCGCTGAGTTAGTGCCACGTGTCATCATCTGATGGCTTTCCTTGGGGAGAAAGCCTTGGCCCATATTCAGCCACGTCACCCTTTTGCAGCAGCACCCTGCCGACTTCTAAACCCCGTAACTTTCGCATACGAGCTCCGTTTTCGACGTTCTTTTCTTCCACGCGTAGGTAAAAACAAGATCTACAACTTTCATTTAGACTTCATTGGCTAATTCTCGACCGATCTCAAATTTAACAGTAGGAGGCGTTTAGACTGTTAAATGACCGCGAAGAATTCGTAACTCCTTCATACGAACTCCATTTTCGTCCATTTTTTTACCATTGAGTTCCTATTAATGAGATCTTCAACTCTCACTTAGTTCGCGTAAGACAAAAACCGCTCGAACTAAAATTCGAGTTTCGGGTCGTGCACTACTAAGCCGAATCTTAGAAAAATCAAAACTTCCTCATACGAAGTCAGATTTGGGCGTTCTTTTTATCGATGCTCTTATTTTAACATATTCTACAACTTTTGTTTAGATTGACAAGGCTAAATCTTGATCTATCGTAAATTCACTATTTACGCTTCCCGGTGCCGTGCCGGTTTTGCCGTAAAACTTCGACGGGCCATAACTTCTTCGTTATAACTCGGATTTCGGCGTTCTTTATATGTACGGAAACCTTGAGACATACTCCACAACTTGGTTAAGATTATTTATTCTAAATAATCTTTTGTCGAAAAGTCGTTTTCGACCCCTATTTCCTCTAAATTGACTAGCCCGGATTTGCAGGCGTTACAATTATCTCCCCCTTAGGATGATTACGTCCCGAAATCATCAACGAAACAGGGTCGTATAATGACTCCATATGTCATCTCTTCATCCTAGGTGATAATTATAACTTCTACATTCCTTCAAGTCTATCTCTCAGACTTATTGACTATATGCAGTACTCGATCGTGCACCTGCTCTCTACCTCAGGCTAGACTCCCAATTATGACCTTCAAGTCACAATCTCGGTCCTTAATGGATACGTACTTGAGATGATTTCTTTTATTACTACTATGGATTGATGTGTCATATTCTAATGACCTATCATCGTATGTTGCAACACTTAGACTTAGGTCTCTTAGAGTTAAATTCTAAAACAGACTGTGCCTTCCTTCATGTTCTAATGTGATATAATCACACTTTAACATTTGGCATTTCTAGCTACCAACTTATTTAACAATGAGCGCGATATTTCTATTGATCGCTTTGATTTCTATCGTTTGGTTTAAGTCGGACGCTACATCGATCTTGATTTTCTAAACCACATAGCATACTTAACGTAGTTGGACTCAATTCGATATGACCACTAGGGTCGGAACATCAACACTCTTCTTAGTCATTACCGAAACGATGGTAACGACACACTTGAATAAAACGAAATCAATTACTAGCTTTTTGGTAACCTTGTGACTTTCCCTGATCCAAGTCTGAGTCCTGTGCTTCCAGTAGTATAGGCCTCTACTACCATTCACACCTACTCAAACTCGTCCCAAGTATTGTCCCGCAGTTTTTTCCAAGTCACCGTACAAGAAAACCACACAACAACTTAACACATCAGATAACAAAACAAAGGTTTCATATTATTTCTTGAAACGATTACATAGGTGTTCAAGTTCACCCTAATTATGCCTCTAATAGGCTACATCATATGACACTATCTATATGGCTTGTTCATAACTCGATCTCTATATATCCATCCTTACTCCTGATTCCTTGCATCGTCAGCTGCTTCGTCAAGGATCATTTGAAATGCTCTTGCCTTTGGTTTTGGCGGCACATTTGGCTTTGTAGCCCCCTCTTTCTTTGGGCAGTCTTGCTTGAAGTGTCCCTCTTCACCACACTTAAAGCAGACTTCCCTCTTGGTTGTGCATTCTCTAGCATAATGACCAGTCTTCCCACATTTAAAGCAGGTCATTTCCTTAGAGCATTTCCCACCGTGCTTCTTTCTGCACTTGTCACACCATTGTGTTCCTTCTTCGAACTTCTTTGAACCAGACTTCGAGAATTTTCTCTTCTCGTCGGACCTTGAAGACCCTTCAAACTTTCTCTTCTCGCCAACCTCAACCTTGTTGGCAGCTCTTCCCTTAATCATATCCTCCACAGACTTGGCAGCCCAAATAGCTACCTCCAGAGTATGTGCCTGACGCACTGGCACCGCGTACTCCCATGGAAGTCCCTTTGCGTACTTATCAATTTTCGCCAGCTCATCCAGAACAAGACGCAAGGCAAACTCCATCTTTTCTGTGAAGTTGTTCGTGTATTCATCGATTGACATGCTTCCTTTCTTCAAGGTTAGGAACTGGTTCTCTAGCTCGAGTAAGTTTTGAGCTGAGCAGTACTTTCGTTTGAATTGCACCAGAAACTCTGCCCATGTCAGTTGCAGGGGCTCATTGGAGCTCAAAGTCTTCCCTAGGGTATTCCACCAGCGAACAACGCCTCCTCTGAATTGACGTACTGCAAACGTGGTTTGTAGCTTGCCTTTGTAATCACATGTCACGAAGGCCAATTCCATCTCTGAGATCCAATCCATGACCCCGATCGGATCTTCCTTCCCGGTGAAAGTCGATGGCTTGCAAGTTAGAAAATCTTTGTACTTGCATCCATTCCTCTCGACTCCTTCATCTTGATTGTTCCTCCTAATCACCGGGGGATCAGCTTGACCAACGGTTCCACTGTTGTTCTCCTCCTCAGTCTGCCCTTCGTTCAACTCGGGCCGTTCGATCTGAATAGTCGCTTCCTCTCGATTTTGCTGGAGCAACCGTCTGGTTTCCTCCATTTGACGATCCAACATCATTTGGATCAATGCTTGCACTCCGGCCATCGTTATTGGCTCAGCAGCGGCTACCACAACTGGTATTTGCTCAATCACTGGGGGCTGATCTCGGTTCCCATTTGCATTCACGTTTCCGCTATGGGTCCTTGCCATCTTGATCTATACACCGAATAAGGTGAATCTAGATCTTAATTTAGGATTGACGTCTTAAATCATCCTTATCACCCGAAACGTTTATATGCTAGTTCTAATATCGTAGTTAAATGCTTAGAATCCTAAACACATAAGGTTTCCAGATCCGGTCGGCAACATACCATAGATCCGAACAAATAACAACATATCATGCACAAAGAATTTAGCACATAAAAGCAATTTAGGCATCATTCCTAAAATAAGCTAGTGCTCACACCTCACAATCATCATTTAACATTCTAAGTTTAAGTCTAGAAATAAATCCATATTCCTAGTTCGCTTAAACTAATGCTCTGATACCAACTGTGACATCCCCATTTTCACGGCCAGAAAAGACCGATTTTGTTTATGCTTTATAAAAATCAGAGTACTTCTTTTCATAAAAATGCTGCGGAATTTGTTCCCAGAAGAACATGATAAATACGTTATCAAAACATTTTTGAAGAATCGTATTTTATTCATTTTTAAAACGTTTGGGATGTCATCGTTAATACAGAAACATAAGCATAAACAGAACTTACTAGTGATCTACATCTCTTTAATCTCTCAGTGTAATGTGACTTCATGACAACACCTGTGACATAAATAAACTGAGTGGGTCAGGTTGGGAAACCTGGTGAGTACATAGGGATTTCAATTCCACAATGTTATACCATATATATAGTTTAAAACTCACAAAATATACCATTTCACCATATATATAAATAACTCTTATCCCACCCCGTCGATCCTCACAACGAGACTATCCATATTCTTGGACCTAAGCCGTTTTATCTAATCCATACTCCCAGATCAGAAATGAACGACTTTACCTAATCCATACTCTCGGACTAGGGACAAATGACTAATCCATACTCTCGGATTAATGATGAATGATTATGCCTAATCCATACTCTCGGACTAGGGACAATGACTATGTCTAATCCATGCTCTCGGATCAATGACATATACTAAAGTTCTATTCTCAGTGTATAAGTCACTCGTACTCGTAAGAAAATACAACCCAATATTCCTCATAATTAATTTAGGTTTACTCTTCGTCCTAAATCATCATATATAATCAGGTATGTTCTTTAACATGTATTTCAGGCAACATCAATTAACTCGCACATAAACATATAATTAATACTTCAATCAATACTTGTATTAAAATCATGTTCATGAAAGGGACTATGCACTCACCTGGGAAGGTGGTGACTCGGCACTCGGACAGCACTTCGTTACTCTTAAAACAACTTCCTCGACAAAACCTAGTATCATTACCACTAGAGTTTAGTCTGACGTGAACCGCGACAAATTAATAGTCTAGCTATCATTATTATTATATAAACGTTAAATAACACTCAATATAACTCATAATAATAGCCCAAATACTTATTATAAGGTCCTAATAACATTACTATATTGAAACATAAGCTATACTAAAGATAGCGTAGGCATAACTTACTTACAGCGGGTTTTCTCGAAAACCGGGCTTTGCTGGAGCAGCGTTCCCGAGCCGAAAGGCTCTTTTCTCGGGACTCCGGGAGCCTCGGGGCTTCCTTCGGGTGCTAGGGGGTTTACCTAGGCCTTTAGGGGGGTTAGGGGCTTTAGAGAGAGAAACTAGAGAGAGAAAGAAGGGTTTGAAGGTGTGAAGAAATGGCAAGACCCGACACTTTTATTTATAGGGTGGATTCCTGATGGACTTGCCGAGTCGGTTCACTGACTCGCTGAGTGAGTGCCACGTGTCATCATCTGATGGCTTTCCTTGGGGAGAAAGCCTTGGCCCATATTCAGCCACGTCACCATTTTGCAGCAGCACCCTGCCGACTTCTAAACCCCGTAACTTTTGCATACGAGCTCCGTTTTCGACATTCTTTTCTTCCACGCGTAGGTAAAAACAAGATCTACAACTTTCATTTAGACTTCATCGGCTAATTCTCGACGGATCTCAAATTTAACAGTAGGAGGCGTTTAGACTGTTAAATGACCGCGAAGAATTCGTAACTCCTTCATACGAACTCCATTTTCATCCATCTTTTTACCATTGAGTTCCTATTAATGAGATCTTCAACTCTCACTTAGTTCGCGTAAGACAAAAACCGCTCGAACTAAAATTCGAGTTTTGGGCCGTGCACTGCTAAGCCGAATCTTAGAAAAATCAAAACTTCCTCATTCGAAGTCAGATTTGGGCGTTCTTTTTATTGACGCTCTTATTTTAACATATTCTACAACTTTTGTTTAGATTGATAAGGCTAAAACTTGCTCTATCGTAAATTCACTATTTACGCTTCCCGGTGCCGTGCCGGTTTTGCCGTAAAACTTCGACATGCCATAACTTCTTCGTTATAACTCGGATTTCGGCGTTCTTTATATGTACGAAAACCTTAAGACATATTCCACAGCTTGGTTAAGATTATTTATTCTAAATAATCTTTTGTCGAGAAGTCGTTTTCGACCCCTATTTCCTCTAAATTGACTAGCCCGGATTTGCGAGCGTTACAATTATCTCCCACTTAGGATGATTACGTCCCGGAATCATCAACGAAACAGGGTCGTATAATGACTCCATACGTCATCTCTTCATCCTAGGTGATAATTATAACTTCTACATTCCTTCAAGTCTATCTCTCGGACTTATTGACTATATGCAGTACTCGATCGTGCACCTGCTCTCTACCTCAGGCTAGACTCCCAATTATGAACTTCAAGTCACAATCTCGATCCTTAATGGATACGAACTTGAGATGAATTCTTTTATTACTACTATGGATTGATGTGTCATATTCTAATGACCTATCATCGTATGTTGCAACACTTAGACTTAGGTCTCTTAGAGTTAAATTCTAAAACAGACTGTGCCATCCTTCATGTTCTAATGTGATATAATCACATTTTAACATTTGGCATTTCTGGCTACCAAATTCTTTAACAATGAGCGCGATATTTCTATTGATCGCTTTGATTTCTATCGTTTGGTTTAAGTCGGACGCTACATCGATCTTGATTTTCTAAACCACATAGCATACTTAGCGTAGTCGGACTCAATTCGATATGACCACTAGGGTCGGAACATCAACACTCTTCTTAGTCATTACCGAAACGATGGTAACGACACACTTGAATAAAACGAAATCAATTACTAGCTTTTTGGTAACCTTGTGACATTCCCTGATCCAAGTCTGAGTCCTATGCTTCCGGCATTATAGGCCTCTACTACCATTCACACCTACTCATACTCGTCCCAAGTATTGTCCCGCAGTTTTTTCCAAGTCACCGTACAAGAAAACCACACAACAACTTAACACATCAGATAACAAAACAAAGGTTTCATATTATTTCTTGAAACGATTACATAGGTGTTCAAGTTCACCCTAATTATGCCTCTAATAGGCTACATCATATGACACTATCTATATGGCTTCTTCATAACTCGATCTCTATATATCCATCCTTACTCCTGATTCCTTGCATCGTCAGCTGCTTCGTCAAGGATCATTTGAAATGCTCTTGCCTTTGGTTTTGGCGGCACATTTGGCTTTGTAGCCCCCTCTTTCTTTGGGCAGTCTTGCTTGAAGTGTCCCTCTTCACCACACTTAAAGCAGACTTCTCTATTGGTTGTGCATTCTCTAGCATAATGACCGGTCTTCCCGCATTTAAAGCAGGTCATTTCCTTAGAGCATTTCCCACCGTGCTTCTTTCTGCACTTGTCACACCATTGTGTTCCTTCTTCGAACTTCTTTGAACCAGACTTCGAGAATTTTCTCTTCTCGTCGGACCTTGAAGACCCTTCAAACTTTCTCTTCTCGCCAACCTCAACCTTGTTGGCAGCTCTTCCCTTAATCATATCCTCCACAGACTTGGCAGCCCAAATAGCTACCTCCAGAGTATGTGCCTGACGCACTGGCACCGCGTACTCCCATGGAAGTCCCTTTGCGTACTTATCAATTTTCGCCAGCTCATCCAGAACAAGACGCAAGGCAAACTCCATCTTTTCTGTGAAGTTGTTCGTGTATTCATCGATTGACATGCTTCCTTTCTTCAAGGTTAGGAACTGGTTCTCTAGCTCGAGTAAGTTTTGAGCTGAGCAGTACTTTCGTTTGAATTGCACCAGAAACTCTGCCCATGTCAGTTGCAGGGGCTCATTGGAGCTCAAAGTCTTACCTAGGGTATTCCACCAGCGAACAGCGCCTCCTCTGAATTGACGTACTGCAAATGTGGTTTGTAGCTTGCCTTTGCAATCACATGTCATGAAGGCCAATTCCATCTCTGAGATCCAATCCATGACCCCGATCGGATCTTCCTTCCCGGTGAAAGTCGATGGCTTGCAAGTTAGAAAATCTTTGTACTTGCATCCATTCCTCTCGACTCCTTCATCTTGATTGTTCCTCCTAATCACCGGGGGATCAGCTTGACCAATGGTTCCACTGTAGTTCTCCTCCTCAGTCTGCCCTTCGTTCAACTCGGGCCGTTCGATCTGAATAGTCGCTTCCTCTCGATTTTGCTGGAGTAAACGTCTGGTTTCCTCCATTTGACGATCCAACATCATTTGGATCAATGCTTGCACTCCGTCCATCGTTATTGGCTCAGCAGCGGCTACTACAACTGGTATTTGCTCAATCACTGGGGGCTGATCTCGGTTCCCATTTGCATTCACGTTTCCGCTACGGGTCCTTGCCATCTTGATCTATACACCGAATAAGGTGAATCTAGATCTTAATTTAGGATTGACGTCTTAAATCATCCTTATCACCCGAAACGTTTATATGCTAGTTCTAATATTGTAGTTAAATGCTTAGAATCCTAAACACATAAGGTTTCCAGATCCGGTCGGCAACAGACCATAGATCCGAACAAATAACAACATATCATGCACCAAGCATTTAGCACATAAAAGCAATTTAGGCATCGTTCCTAAAATAAGCTAGTGCTCACACCTCACAATCATCGCTTAACATTCTAAGTTTAAGTCTAGAAATAAATCCATATTCCTAGTTCGCTTAAACTAATGCTCTGATACCAACTGTGACATCCCCATTTTCACGGCCAGAAAAGACTGATTTTGTTTATGCTTTATAAAAATCAGAGTACTTCTTTTCATAAAAATGTTGCGGAATTTGTTCCCAGAAGAACATGATAAATACGTTATCAAAACATTTTTGAAGAATCGTATTTTATTCATTTTTAAAACGTTTGGGATGTCATCTTTAATACAGAAACATAAGCATAAACAGAACTTACTAGTGATCTACATCTCTTTAATCTCTCAGTGTAATGTGACTTCATGACAACACCTGTGACATAAATAAACTGAGTGGGTCAGGTTGGGAAACCTGGTGAGTACATAGGGATTTCAATTCCACAATGTTATACCATATATATAGTTTAAAACTCACAAAATATACCATTTCACCATATATATATATATATATATATATATATATATATATATATATATATATATATATAACAACTCTTATTCCACCCCGTCGATCCTCACAACGAGACTATCCATATTCTCGGACCTAAGATTAGCCGTTTTACCTAATCCATACTCCCGGATCAGAAATGAACGACTTTACCTAATCCATACTCTCGGACTAGGGACAAATGACTAATCCATACTCTCAAATTAATGATGAATGATTATGCCTAATCCATACTCTCGGACTAGGGACAATGACTATGTCTAATCCATGCTCTCGGATCAATGACATATACTAAAGTTCTATTCTCAGAGTATAAGTCACTCGTACTCGTAAGAAAATACTACCCAATATTCCTCATAATTAATTTAGGTTTACTCTTCGTCCTAAATCATCATATATAATCAGGTATGTTCTTTAACATGTATTTCAGGCAACATCAATTAACTCGCACATAAACATATAATTAATACTTCAATCAATACTTGTATTAAAGTCATGTTCATGAAAGGGACTATGCACTCACCTGGGAAGGTGGTGACTCGGCACTCGGACAACACTTCGTTACTCTTAAAACAACTTCCTCGACAGAACCTAGTATCATTACCACTAGAGTTTAGTCTGACGTGAACCGCGACAAATTAATAGTCTAACTATCATTATTATTATATAAGCGTTAAATAACACTCAATATAACTCATAATAATAGCCCAAATACTTATTATAAGGTCCTAATAACATTACTATATTGAAACATAAGCTATACTAAAGATAGCATAGGCATAGCTTACTTACAACGGGTTTTCTCGAAAACCGGGCTTTGCTGGAGCAGCGTTCCCGAGCCGAAAGGCTCTTTTCTCGGGACTCCGGGAGCCTCGGGGCTTCCTTCGGGTGCTAGGGGGTTTACCTAGGCCTTTAGGGGGGTTAGGGCTTTAGAGAGAGAAACTAGAGAGAGAAAGAAGGGTTTGAAGGTGTGAAGAAATGGCAAGACCCGGCACTTCTATTTATAGGGTGGATTCCTGACGGACTCGCCGAGTCGGTTCACTGACTCGCTGAGTCAGTGCCACGTGTCATCATCTGATGGCTTTCCTTAGGGGGAAAGCCTTGCCCCATATTCTGCCACGTCACCCCTTTTGCAGCAGCACCCTGCCGACTTCTAAACCCCGGAACTTTCTCATACGAGCTCCGTTTTCGACGTTCTTTTTTTTCCACGCGTAGGTAAAAACAAGATCTACAACTTTCATTTAGACTTCATCGGCTAATTCTCGACCGATCTCAAATTTAACAGTAGGAGGCGTTTAGACTGTTAAATGACCGCGAAGAATTCGTAACTCCTTCATACGAACTCCGTTTTCGTCCATCTTTTTACCATTGAGTTCCTATTAATGAGATCTTCAACTCTCATTTAGGTCGCGTATGACAAAAACCGCTCGAACTAAAATTCGAGTTTCGGGCTGTGCACTGCTAAGCCGAATCTTAGAAAAATCATAACTTCCTCATACGAAGTCAGATTTGGACGTTCTTTTTTATCGACGCTCTTAGTTTAATATATTCTACAACTTTTGTTTAGATTGCTAAGGCTAAATCTTGCTCTATCGTAAATTCACTATTTACGCTTCCCGGTGCCGTGTCGGTTTTGTCGTAAAACTTCGACGGGCCATAACTTATTCGTTATAACTCGGATTTCGGCGTTCTTTATATGTACGGAAACCTTGAGACATATTCCACAACTTGGTTAAGATTATTTATTCTAAATAATATTTTGTCAAAAAGTCGTTTTCGACCCCTATTTCCTCTAAATTGACTAGCCCGGATTTGCAGGCGTTACACACGCTCCACTAACTTCTTAGCAAGGGTACAAAGTGTAATTTCATGGGATAGCATCAATTCACTTTGCCTAAAGTAACTAATATTGGAGATTTTGTAAAAAGCATTTAGTTACTTTATATAGAATCATTATACTCATTAATGAGAAAGGGTTACCCTATCCTACCCGTTCGGCTAACGACCCTCCACCAATCAAGGAAGCGGTGGGTGAGAGTGGACACTCATTAAATGACCATTTTATAGGCCAAAACCTTATACTCCCCTTATAGATTAGCTTCATGAATGAGGCCTACTAACGGTAAGACTAGCATTTAAGTTATATATATATATATATATATATATATATATATATATATATATATATATATATATATATATATATATATATATATATATATATTATAAAGTATAAGGTTGAATTTTAAACTTGTAAAATTCTAGGGTTGAAATTTAAATAGTTCAAATTAAACATTTTAATCATAAAATTTAAAATTTAAAACTTGAGGAAAAGTTTTGAACTTTTCAAAACATAAGGATCAAAGGCAAACAATTTTAAATTAAACAATTAATTTAAAGATTATCTAGATTTGACCTAATCAAGATTAAGATACTTCACCAAATAAATTCAAATAATCAAATATTATCAAATAAGGAATTTATCATTCAAATAATTGGCAATTATCTTTTGTTTTGTTAAGGATATTGACAAAAAGGTAATAAAATTCGGATTTTATTGAACCAAAACGATTTAGGTAAGCATCTTTAAGCAAAACAGCAAGAAATCCCGAAAATCTTTCTGTCTGACAGCTAAACTCGTCGAGTTCACATTGGAACTCGTCGAGTTCATCTGGCAGAAAGCATAAAAATCGATTTTAAAGCTTGAACAAATAAACAAGGCATCAATACAATAGAAACCAAACAAGGCTCTAATTCCACTGATGGGTTTGAGCCACAAGAACATCCTATGGGCTCATGCAAACCCTAATGCTTGGATCTAGGTTTCTCTAATTGTACATGCATTCATCCAAGACTTTCTAACCTTAGATCTAATGATAATAATTCGAAACTATAATGACCAAACCAGATCTAGAAGATTACCTCTTGTTACTTGCTTGAATCTTTCTTCTTCCTTGAGCTTAGAGTCACAAGTGTAACTCCTCTAATGGCTTACAAACACCAACTAGCAAGAGGGTAGTATTTGAGAGAGAGAGAGAGAGAGAAGGAGGCACTTGAAATCGACTCTAGGGTTCTAGGAGAAGCAGTGGCCGATTTCTGTAACCTAGGGGATCTATTTATACTGTGAGCAGCTAGGGTTCCAGTCAAAACACTAATGGATAGCTTAAACATTAAACAACCCATGGAACCTTCTGGAATAAGGCCATGGACGAAAATATGATGGACTCCCATCATAATTTCGTTCACCCCTTAGTCCATTAGGTTTCCCAGCCCAAAATACAACTATCAAACAATTGACAGTTTAAGTCCCTTTATTTAATTAATCTCTTTTAGTCACCAAATTAATTCCTAATTAATCTATGACTAATACTAATCAAATAATATCATTTCTCTTTTTAATATATTATTCTTATAATATATTAATAAACCATAATATCTTCTCTCTCTCTCTCTCTCTCTCTCTCCATAATTTACTCTGTCAAGTTGTTATGGTGAAGGCAAACCCAAAAGGACCATGCAAAATCAGGTCAAGTACTTACCAAATATGGTTACGGGCTTAGACACTAATCCAACAGAACTCAACAACATTCATCCCGTATTTCATGTCCCAAATCTCAAGAAGTGTTTGTCAGATGAGACTCTTGTTATCCCATTCGATGAAATCGAATTAACTGAGAGTATCAGCTTCATATAACAACCTAAAGAAATCATAGACAGGGAAGTGAAGACAACTAAACAAAGTTGTATCCCGATAATGAAGGTTCATTAGAATGCAAAACGAGGACCTGAATTCACTTCGGAGCGAGAAGATTAGATGAAACATAAATATCCACATCTCTTTCCCTAGTCTTTCTGTAATGCTATAGTCCTAATTTCGGGACGAAATTCTCTCTAACGGAGAATAATGTAACAACATGTTATTTTGAATCTATGTAATAGTATAGATCAATTTGTAGTTCTTTTTAAAATAATAAAAAGAAATTTTTGTATACTATGTGCATTTACATAATCGACCCTCAAAATAAATTGTTCAATAATATTAATTGGGATGAATAAAGTGGTAGAGATTGTAACAAGGATTCCAAAAATATAAAGAGAACCAAAATCCGAGTTATAACGAAGAAGTTATGACCTATCGAAGATCCGCGACAAAACACTGTTTAACGTAAAAAGTGAATTTTCAATAAAATGTTTTTAGCCTTAAATATCTAAATGAAAGTTATAGTATACGTTAAACTGAGAGTTTCCATAAAAAGAACGTCTAAATCTGACTTCGTATGAAAAAGTTATGATTTTTCTAAGTTTCGACATAGGAATACACAACCCAAAACTCGAAATTCAGTTCGATCAACTTTTGGCCAAAACAACCTAAACGAGAATCAAAGATCTTATCAAAAGAAATCCAAAGGTAAAAAGACAGATGAAAACAGTCATCGGATGAAGAAGTTATAAATTTTTACCAGACTTTTCATGTCCCGGCCTGTTAAAAATATAACTCTAAAAATAATATCAAAATTAGCCGACGGAGTCTAAATGAAAGTTTTTGAGCATGGCCTCACCTACGCGTGGATATAAAGAACGTCAAAAACGGAGTTCGTATGTAAAAGATATGAATTTTTGAAGTTTGAAAAAGAGAAGTACGCCCTGCGTACAAGAGTACGTCCAACGTACTCGGAAGCAAGGCCTCGAATTGACCACGTAGCCTCTTTCTTCACAAGTTACACATATCTCGCTCAATCAACGCGTCCGAAGCCAAGTGGCCACTACGCCCAGCATACGAAAATATTACGCCCAACGTAATGATACGAGCTTCGACACGTACCTCGTAGCCTTGCCACGCCCGAAGATTGGATAAGACTCCAACTAGTACGCCCTGCGTACAAGAAGTACGCCCAGCGTACTGGGTTTTTCAGTAGTACGCCTAGCGTACGTGAATATTACGCCCAGTGTACCGAGGACTAGATCCTCCTATAAATAGGATGCAAGGCCTTCGGGTTTTGTTTAGAATTTTCAAATCCTCTCTCACTTAAACACTCCTTTAAGCCTTTCTAAACCCTCCGAAGTCCCGGGTACCTCCTTACCACCTGAAGCAAGCCCCGAAGTCCCGAAGTCCTCAAATTTGAGCTGAAACTTTGCCCGAGTGAAGCCGGATTTTCATCAAAAACTCTCAGTTACATAAAGAAAACTCCTTTCTAAGAAACAAAACTCTACCTGAATCATCACCTATCAAGTGAGTTCATACCCCTACATTTTTATGATTTTTAACTATTTTAGGGGGGGGGGGGGTGGGATACAAGTAACACACAATAAAATTGTGTTAATATCTCAAATGATTTTTAAATGTTGTAGTATATTTCAAATTGTTATAATTGTTAAAAATTACATATTTATATCTATGTAAATTATATAATTTGGATTCAGAAGAATTAGAATATGTAATTTGACCCCATTTCATGTTCCTAGTTTGGTTGAGGGCTTGAGGTAAAGCTATTTAATCAAAGATCTACTTAATCACAATTACATAAATATTACGTTTATATAAAAATGGTTTTCAAATTATTTGATAATACATGGTTACAAACAGAGAATTTCATGGAATAAAAGTATTATAGATTATTACAGTAAAACAAACAGCTAAACTATAATAGGTATAGTTTAGATGAGTCATTCATTGGTTTCAAGTTTCAAAGTACATAAAAGAAAAACTAGCATAGTACATAACATAATACAAATAGCATACATGATGGAAAACAAGCAGAAAACATTATCAGAAAAAAAAACAGAATACTTTACTAAGAAACAAACATATAAAACTATAGTTTATATAGTTTATGAAACACACTTTCAATATAGTTATTACAAAGTAACTTTTTGTTATTCTAAATGTAATCATTGATATAGCACTTGTGAGACATGCTTCAAATACTTATTTAAGTATAAAACAAAAGTCCTGAAAAATATAACCAGAGTCTCCTTAAGGGGGAGCGTGACATTTGTGTATAGATATATACGGAATTGACAATCACGCACCAGAGCTGCTTGCAACAGCTAGGTCGGCAGACCTATGGTGACAACTGTCGTACCATATTTCGACGCCTAAAAACATCGTGTTTTAAGAGACCCTAGGTCATCAAGCATAGTTATGATAACTCATAATTTGGTATTGAATAAAATGATTATTGTGTGAATAAGTAACACTTCACATAGTTTTATTTAATTATAAAACTAAAATACAGTATCATACAAGTATAAACATAGAATACTACTTCAATTTAGAGAAAACATACTTTTCAAGGTTTTATGAGAACTAAACTACATTTTAGAAGTTGTTATTACAAAAATCATTATACATTTTACTTATAGTATAAGATAGCAGAAAATATAGGATTTTCTGGGTAAAACATGTTCACTTTATCAATATACAAGAAAACAGATTTCAGTTGCAAACATATTTATGAACTCACCAACTTAATTATTGACACTCTTTTCAAAATTACTTGTATTTTCAGGAAATCGATAAGCAGGTACCCACAAGTTTTGAGGAGGACAGAGTTCCATATAATTATGTCTTTTAATTATACTTTTTGGTGTCAAATATTCAATTATTTTAACATAAATGTAAAGTTATGTTTTATCAATGTAATGAATATTGTACTTTGATTACTATTGTGCATTGTTGTGATACTACACATGAAGTCATTCATCCACGAACATTTTCGCCGTTCCGATTTGGGGGTGTGACAATATGTCCCAAAGGCTCAACGGACTAAGCAAGGGTGATCAGGCGTAACAAATATGTCCTAATAGGTTCGAGTCTAGGGGACTGGGCTTAGCCAATGTATCAGAAGGGCGCTATATATTGAGCAAGGGGGATCGGGTATAGCCAATGTATCCCGACTGGTATATGTTGTTACTACTTCATTCTTTTATACGCATATGTCGTAGTGTGGTTGATATTGCTGTTATATGTGTATTATGGGTAGAGGTTATATAACGTGATATTGTGTATGTGTGAAATTTACTAAGATTTTTGATTACCCATTTTCCCTTAAACTATTGTTTCAGGATTAGCATGTACTTATGATTGCAGATCGTGGCAGTACACATTGGCTCGAGATAGATTGCTAGAGTTATTGTATTACAATTATTTATGTTTTCTTTACTTTAGGATTTATAACTAATAACGGTTTTTGAAACTAGATTGATCTTGGGTTGTTGTTTTGAAACTTGTTTTGAATAAAATTCATGGTTTTTGAATATGCTTATATTGTTTTAAAATGTTCAAATTTATTTCAAATTTTGGGACGTTACATACATACATATATATACATACATATATATATATATATATATATATATATATATATATATATATATATATATATATATATATATATATATATATATGTTAAAAGTAGGCTACAACTAGTTATATATTCATATTGAAAATATATAACTAAGGTATTAGCTTGTTGTATATTACAACTATAGATGGTCTCGGTTATGGATCGGGACTGTACCAAGCGACACTAATATTTTTGGTCAAAATTTAAGATCAAATTCTAACTCGTATATAAAAGATCAGTACCGGTATGGGTTATAGTTTTAGGACGAAGAAAATTGGTTCTTGGACAAATTTGGACCGACTTTGGAACAAAAAATTATTTAAAGTCATATCCCGTCATCAGCCTAGTAGCTTAGCTCTATCTAATTACTTGTAGCATTTACCAATATCCTTAAATCTTAAAACAATATATTCTTGTCTAGCAAAATGTCATATATCTATATGGACATAACAAACCTAATTCACTAAATGAAAAAGCTCTAATGTTAACTAGTCAAAAATAAAAATAGCAAATGTGTGTCAACATTCAAAAACAAATGTAAGAAAATTATGAAGTAGTAAATGTAGACATTTTTTGTGGTTCAGAATTGGTAAAATCGGGAATGAAGGTGCTAAGTTTAAGTTATTGTTTTGAATTATTCCATAAGTTAGGGAAGGATTAGTTCATGTTGCTATAGTGGCTAACCTCCATGTTCCCATAATTAAGAACTTCATCTTATTATGAATTGGTCATTGGTTGCATCCCTACACGCCAACCCAACTCATTTTACTTTTCACATCTTTGATGTGGTTATAACTCGGTCCAGAAGAAGGTATTGGGATTTTGTGTGATATCAAGCTTATGTGATTGACTTTTTGGTTTTATACTTGGTTTCATAAAAAAAACTACTCTTCCATATCATTTATATGTGTATTTTGGAAGATGGATAAAATTCAGTTTACTTGCATCTCACCATCAAAAGTTACTGATTAATGAAAAAAGCTAGAAAATAAAACCCATTCTCGCTTAATATCAATGTTTTCTCACTTTGGTCTTAAATCATGTTGCATTGTTCAATAATGGAAAAAAATTTGGATGTTTAATCTAAAAGAACATGAATGAAAAAAAATCAAATAAGAAAGGTTATTTAGTTCATGATTCGGTCGTCAATTATATGCTCAGTCTTGATATGTGTTCTCCAAGAATTTATAAAAACCATATGTGAATGGAATTCTTGTTTTTTCTTATTGTAAAATATTAGAATTGACATTTACATTCATTCACTAGGTTTATAAATCATTTATCATTGTTAACTAATAACATATAATGCATTTTGATATAATTTTGCTTAACTATTTATATGTCGATAACGCATTCTGGTAGAATTTCAATGTCTACCACATTCTACCAGAATGGTTCTATTATGTTGTAGCATCCATTTCCTGTTACAATTTATTCTCAAATTAGTTTGTTTATGATTAAGAATTTAGGGGTATTTGGAATGCGTGATGCAAGCTATTGGTTTGACGATGCTAGCCACGTTTTAAGTAGCGATGCGACATGTGACCACTAGGGCCTAATACCCTAAGCCTTAAATTGTGGATCGTATTTAAGGAAAATAATTTTTAGGGTCTGCTTTATCTATTAGCCTTCATCCTTAAATAGTGAAACCATAACCCCTTTGAGTTTTTCGGAAGATCTTCAGCCTTGAGCGATTGTTGGTGAAGAAAAGAAGCATATAGTATAATTTAGTGGATTTTAGTATCATAGTGGATTGAGGAATCCACTTCATAAAATATCCAACCTTCCATATTGTTTCTGGATTTCTATATAATCTAGGATGTAGAGGTTCTTGGTCTCTTTGGTCCTTTATGCTAGAAGCTTCTTGAATTTAGAAAACTCCAAAGCATTAAACTTGTCATTCATAGACTTCTGAACATTTCTAAGACCTTCACATTCAAGGTTGGGGCTCCTTTGGAGCCATACAAGGAATCAATTCATTTTGGAAATCATTGTGAGTTACGTTAGATTTGATGGGTATGAGCCACAAGAACTTTCCTATGTGCACATGCAAACCCTAATGCATGGATCTAGGTTTCTCTAATTGAACATGCAATGTATCCAAGGCTTACAATTCTAGATCTACTATAAACAATTGAATCATAACATATGCAATCGGATCTAGAAGAATACCTTAAGTTGCTTGCTTGAAACTTCTTGTTCTTGGAGCTTAGAGTCACAATTGTCACTCCTCAAATGGCATACAAACACCAACTAGCAAGAGGATGATCTTGAGATAGAGGAAAGGTGAGGAAATCAGCTCTAGGGTTTCTTTCTTGCAAGAGTGACCGATTTCCCTCACCCATGGGGTCTATTTATACTATGAGCTACTAGGGTTACACCCTTAACCCTAATTGAATAACTTAGGCCCTAAGCAATCCAAAGATCCTTCTAAATATGAGGCTTGGACGAATTTAAGATATCCAATCCCTAAAAATCGTCCACCCTAATATCCATAAAGATTCATAGCCCAAAAACATAACTATCACACATTTGACAGTTTATGCCCCTTTATTCTATTAACCTCTTTAAGTCACCAAATTAATTCTTAATTAATTTATGACTTACATCAATCAAATAATATTATTATTCCTTTAATATATTACTCACATAATATATTAATAATAATATATCTTCTCTCTTTATAAATCACCCTGTCAAGTTGTTATGGTGAAGGCAAACCAAAAGGACCATGCACAACCGGGTCAAGTACTTACTAAATATAGTTACAGGCTCAGACACTAATCCAACAGTCTCCCACTTGGATAAGTCTAGTATCTATAAATGCAAACACTATCCGATTAGCAATCGTAGCTCTCAAAGACGTTGTCAAAATCTGATCTTATCAGTATCATGTCCTTTAGATAAAGGATCATATAATCCTTTTTTTAGATATCGTGCGGACAATCTCATGGAACATAGTCATACTTATTGTCCAGCAGTTGGTTTTTCGATCTCAGATTCATTTGACGTAGAACTTAATTGAACACATCAATTCAGTCCTGATCGGGCCCGGAATATAAGTCAAATTAAATCATCGAGGGGCCCTGATATCGCTTTTACCCTCTTAGGATAAAAGTAACAGATAAACTTTGATTTATATGCATTTACTGTTTACTAATCAACTATACACAACAATGCATTTTATGACATCAATTTACTGATGCGGTTTCGCATTATCAATGTACAACCAATTAGTAAAAATAAACCATATATCTTGGTTTTAAGACCATACGATATTATCGTCTTGCGATCACTTGTGATACATTCCATAAAATGATTCCAGCAAGCACGGGTTTATTCCAATGCTCAAAACTTGTTCATAAGCACTCATGAACGTTGCATCAAACCTTTGCTATGTCTAATACCTTTTAGACAATCTACACACCAATTCATGACAATCTTTATTCATACCTACTTCCAACATATGAACGATTATGAACCATTCGAATAATTCGATTATTCTTAATAACTCAATTATTCAGGAAGTCAAAACATGCAAAGTGAAACAATAGTTAAACAATTAACATAAGACAGTAGCTTTACTTATAAATAATACTCCTTTATTTAATCATCAAATGTCAATTACATTTATCTATTACATGTTTCTAAACTATCTAATCTAAACTAATATCGTCTTTCAGCCCAATGCTCCTAGCGTGCTGCAAGTGCTAAACTCAGTCCCTTCGTAAGCGGATCTGCTGGGTTATCCTCTGACGATACCCTCTTTACTATGAGGTGTCCTTCTTCTACCCGATGTCTAATAAAGTGATATTTTCTGTCGATATGCCGAGATCTACCATGATCCCTCGGTTCCTTGGTCAAGGAAACCGCTCCTTCATTATCACAGAAAATCTCCATAGGCTCCTTTATGGCAGGCACAACTCCAAGGTCACCAATGAAGTTCTTCAACCACATCGCCTCTTTTGACGCTTTGCTCGCTGCAATGTACTCTGATTCGCACGTTGAATCAGCTACGGTTTCTTGTTTTGAACTTTTCCAAGTCATTGCTCCTCCGTTAAGGGTAAAGACCCAGCCCGACTGCGAACAGTATCCTTGTCGGTCTGGAAGCTGACGTCACTATACCCTTGCACCTTTAAGTCATCACTCCCTCCGAGGACTAAAAACCATTTCTTGATCCTCTGAAGGTACTTAAGGATATTCTTGACTGCGATCCAATGAGCTCTGCCAGGGTTCCCTTGATATCTACTGACCATGCTCAAAGCAAAGGCCACATCAGGGTGAGTACAAGTCATAGCATACATGATTGAGCCAACTACGGAAGCGTAAGGTACTCGGCTCATCTCAGCTATCTCGGCTTCTGTACTTGGACTTTGAGTCATACTCAATTTGGCATTACTTTGTATCGGTAGCTCTCCCTTCTTCGAGTTTTCCATACTAAAACGTTTTAGTACCTTATCCAAGTAACTATTCTGACTAAGTCCTATTAGTCTCTTACTTCGTTCTCTCACTATCCTTATTCCCAAAATATAAGAAGCCTCTCCGAGGTCCTTCATAGCGAAGCACTTCCCGAGCCAGGACTTAACCTCCTGCGGAGTCTGGATGTCGTTTCCTATGAGTAGTATGTCATCGACATACAAAACGAGGAAGCTAACTATACTCCCATTGGCTTTGACATATACACATGATTCATATTCACTTCGTACAAATCCAAACTCTTTGAATTTCTCATCAAAGCAAAGATTCCATCTGCGAGATGCTTGCTTAAGTCCATAAATTGACTTCTCAAGCTTGCACACTCTAATGGGATGCTTCGCCTCGACAAAACCCTCTGGTTGCTTAAGTCCATAAATTGACTTCTCAAGCTTGCACACTCTATTGGGATGCTTCACATCGACAAAACCCTCTGGTTGAGCCATGTAAACATCCTCAGCCAACTTCCCATTAAGGAAAGTAGTCTTGACATCCATCTGCCATATCTCATAATCATGAAATGCAGCAATGGCTAGCATCACCCTAATAGACTTTATTTTAGCAACTGGCGATAAGGTCTCATCATAGTCAACTCCGGGAGTTTGAGTAAATCCCTTCGCAACCAATCGCGCCTTTTACGTGTGCACATTCCCATCCACGTTGCTCTTCTTCTTGAAGATCCATTTGCACCCAACCGTCTTACATCCGGGCACGTTGTCAACCAAATTCCAAACTTTGTTGTCATACATGGACTGAATCTCGTTGTCCATCGCCTCTTTCCATTTTGCAGACTCTGGGCATGCCATGGCTTATTTATAGCTATTAGGTTCATCTAGATTTATTAGTGTACCATCACTAATATACGTGTCCCCTTCAGTAGTAATATGAAAGCCATAAAAGTGGGGTTGAAATCTAACTCTTTCGGAACGTCTAAGAGGTAAGGACTCATCAATTGGTTCAACCGGAGTTTCCTCCTCGGGTTGAGCGCCAGCGTTAGAGGTTCCTTTATTGCTCGACTCTTGAATCTCTTCAAGATCGATTTGCCTCCCACTGTCCCCTTGGTTTATGAGTTCTCGCTCTCGGAAAACCCCTCTCCTCGCAACGAAGACAACATTGTCACCCGGTCTATAGAAGAGATATCCAAAGGATTTCTACGGGTAGCGGATGAAAATACATCGCTCACTACGAGGTTCGAGCTTGTCGTGAGTTTCTCGTCTTACGAAAACCTCACAGCCCCAAACCTTGATATGTGCCAACGAGGGAGCTTTCCATGTCCACATCTCATGAGGTGTGTTGGGCTGAAGTTCTGTTTTGTATTGCGTCCTTTGGGCTCATAGATTAGCCTAGTATTCTCCGGTTTGGGCCTGTCCAACCGAGAGCCTTTTTATGTATTGTATATAAGTTATCGCTTGCATGCATATTAGGTTAAGATTCAAGATTCAAGATTTCTGTTTTAGCGTTCCAGAGTTTACGAAATTGTGCTCTTGTAATCTTCCAATCCTTTACAGTTGATGTTCTTAATCGAGCTCTTCTAAGGATTTTGTTTAATCATTCGACACGTTTGATTCAAGCTGTTTGTTCTTATTATTTCGTTCTGCCTTGTTATTTATATTGTGTTCTTGCGTTTCATATTCATATACTTGTTCACGATCTAATCGATCTTTATAGATTAAAAGTTATTATTTTGATCTCAACAATTGGTATCAGAGCAGGAGGCTGTGTAATCGACACACTTCTTTTGTGTGAAAAAGATTTTCATTAGGGTTTTCCGCAATCATCGATATTTATTGAGCCGTCATCTTAATTGACGTATCTTAGTATTTATTGTTTTGCCCTAATCTGCCTTATTACAAGTCTGATCTTTGAACAGGTTATTACGATCGTTATGGACGCAACGCAATCAAACCCTATTAATATTTCCAACAGCATTGGTTCGACGACAAAGATTCCAATCTTATACACCCATGACTATGAAGTATGGGCACATCATTTTGAAGATTACGTGATTGGATCGGAGGACAATGGTTTTCTCATATGGGAAGCTATTATCAATGGACCGTTTTCTCATTCCGCGACATCCAGAGTTATTAAGACGCAAAAAGAATACAACGATTTGCTCAAGGACGTGACGAATATTGCGCAGGATGAGAAAGATAAATTCCAGTGCAATATTAAGGCACTAAGGTTGATCAGATTCGCTCTTCAGTCCGACACATTCAGACTAGTCAGCTCATGCACTACGGCAAAGGAAGTGTGGGATAGACTTCGCGAACTGTATTCAACAGACGAAGATCTTGAACACTCCATCCAAACCTTGCTTCTATCTGAGTTTGGAGAATTCAGGCAAGGGGCCGAAGAAACCGTGACCCAGACGTTTGATCGCTTCAATCATCTTCTCAGCAAGATGATCAAACACGACATTGAAAGGAAGCTCATCGAACAAAAGGTTACTTTCTTGAACGGATTGAGATCGGAATGGAGAGCAGTAGTGTCTACAGTCAAGGCCCATGAACAGTTTAAATCATACTCTTTGGCGAAACTGGTGGGTATTCTAAAGTCCCAAGAGAAGATTGTTGTTCAAGAGAAGAATGTTGTGTCCAGTCTTGGTTCGTTGGCCCTCCTATCTAAAAGTAAAGCCGTGATGGAGGATGAAGAGCTCAACTTGGAAGATTATGACCTCACAACTGAGGATTATGCCATGATGGTATCCAATCCTAAGAGGTTCATAAAGAAGAGATTCCCCAGCAACAAAAACCGAAACTGGCAGGGGAGTTATAGCTCTGAAAAGGCAAACAATGAACCGAAGGCTGAGGAGTCCAAGAAGGAACCGAAGGCAGATGGCGATTCAGGAGTAAGCTGCTTCTACTGTGGTGGCAAGAACCACTATGCTAAGGACTGTGTTCTTAAGAAGATGGCTGAAAAGGACGACGGAAAGGATGAGGAAGCCGTACTGCAGAAGAGGTTGGATGAGTTGAGGAAGAAAAAGTCTACCGCTAACCCTTCTATTAATGCTCTTATTGTGCAGGGTTCGGTTAATAACGATGAGTTCGGTAGCACCGAAGTTTGGTCTACTGACTCAGAAGACGAAGAAGTGAGGAAGCCTACTCATGGAAAGGCTTATATGGCTAAGGAGGAAAGCAGTGGTGGAAAATGCTTCATGGTGTCAAGCGCATCTCAAATGAGGGGATACAATACCGATGGAGGAAGCAATGGACCGAAAGCGCAAGAAGATATGTGCTTCACAGCCAAACCACTCAGCCAACAGTTCAATGAGCTTGATGAACTGATAAAGAAGGTACAATCTGTTTTTATTTCATCTAAAGTACCATCATCCTCATATGAGAAAGAACTAAAAAACGTTAACACAAGAATTTCTCATTTAGATAGTAGCTTAACTCAAACTAGAGTCACCAATTCTAACCTGACTGATCAATTAAGCAGGGTGGCGTCGAAGAGTGAGGAGCGGCGTATGTGGATTGAGTTAAAAGAGTCGGAATTAATTAAAGTCAAAGACGAAAACATTTATTTGCAGAGAGACAATTTGAAATTGTTAAAACAACGAAATGTTTTTTGTTTAATAGCTAAACGTTTATATTCCAATATTACTCAGCTGCATTTGGACTGTGAGATAGGCAAAAAGATCCACCGTATGATTTTACCATTCCTAGAATTTAAGGAGGATGAAATCGATGCTGAAGCTTACAATTGTGAGAGTGTGATTTCGTCTGATGATGTCAACCCAACTTATCAAATTGGACTGGACAAAATTGAGTCCTTCATTAAATCCAAAGATCATAAGGACATGCTCAAAAATTTGTTGGACGAAAATGATAGACTTAAACTGAGAACCGAAACCATACAAAAGTTTGACTCTCTAAATGCCAAGGTAAGCTCAGAAAATAAAATTGATGTTGAAAATGCATCTGAGCTTAACGAGGACGAAAACATGAGTGAAATTTCTGTAGAGGATACGGTTGACTGCTCAGAATTTGTGAAAAGCGAAACTGAAAACCACAAAAATCTTATTTCTGAAAATTCTGTGGAATTCGCTAGATTGTCCCAACAAAAGTCCCCGAAATTAGTAGAAAAGGCTGTTGTCTATCAAAAGGTCAGAACCACTCCAAATCAGGTATACAAAGTGACTGGAGTAACCGAACATCAGACAGCTGAACTCACGGCTATTGTTAACGAAGACAATGCTGATGGCTGTGATGAGTTCTTCTGGGAAGCTCCTATTGACAATGGAAACGAAACCGTTGGCCTATCTGAAAGAACCTCTTGGATGAAGAAAGGGAGATACATACCTGAACCCTTGAACAAGCCTGATAATTTCAGTGAACCAAGCACAAGTGGTACAAAAGACACTCCTCAAGAGGTTGATCATTCAGTAAAAGAAGACATTCCTTCAACGCCAACAGCTCGAAGTGAAACTTCATCAGATACTCCTTCCACTTCCTCAGGACAAACTGAATCTTCTTCAGATACTCCCTCTGCTCCCTCGTTTCAAAGCAAAACTCCTAAAGTTCAAAAGGAATCAGCAAAGGATACATCAAAAGCGAAAGCGAACGTTCATCATCAACCTAAACAAATGAGGGATAAAAAGATAGAAAGGAACCTAAGATACAGGAAAAACCTTTCTGAAAGGAAACAATTCTGGCACTCCCAGAATGCATACTATTCACACAAGGACAAGAATCTGAAGTATGAAAATAATCCCGTAAGAAAGCCAAGGTTCGGTTCGCAAGAAGATACCAACCGAAAGCCAAGGTTCGGTTCGCAAGAAGATACCAACCGAAAGCCAAGGTTCGGTTCGCAAGAGAATTCTAACCGAAAGCAAAGGTTCGGTTCTGAAAAGGATTTCAACCGAAACCAAAGGTTCGGTTCCATGAACAACTCCAACCGAACTCAGAGGTTCGGTTCTGCAGTCAGAAGAGAACAAGACTCAAAGGTTAAACCCACCCATGATCAAAAGCAAAAGGGTCACCTAGAGTCATCAGCAAGGAAGACATCTCCATCCAAATCCAAATCCTCTCTTCCTAATTCTTCTTGTTCTTCCCCATCTAGCTCTAACACTAATTCCATGGGTTCTCAAAAACCACGTCCATCTGCTGAAAAGAAGGAAAAGCAGAAAGTCGGTGAATTCAAACCTGAGTCTAAAGCGAACACAACTAATCCTAACAAAATAAAAGTTTTCACCATTAAAAAGAAAGATGAAACAACTTTAATTAAAAGAACATATCTTGTTGATATCTCTCTAACTATTCCTGTTCCCATGAAAACCTCACATGGACCCAAGAAACTTTGGGTTCCTAAATCTGCTTAATATTTGCAGGTTATAAGTGACGAGCAGTTTGACGAAGAATGGTACATCGACAGTGGCTGCTCGCGTCACATGACAGGAAGGAAGGAGGAACTCAGGGAATACAGATCTCTTGCAAATGGTGGCAACGTTAAGTTTGGAAATAACTCTTTCGGCACCATAAAGGGATATGGGATGATAACGAATGGTGATTTTACCATAAGAAAGGTGGCCTATGTGGAAGGACTTCAACACAACCTCATCAGTGTATCTCAGCTTGTTGGAGGTACAGGTCTCAAAGTTTCATTCGATGATGAAGGTTCTGAAATCATAGAGAAAACAACAAAGAAAGTGATTCTGAAGTCAGAGCGAAAGGGTGAAATGTTTCCGTTGAACATGAAACCCATCAAAGGAAACCCAGCAATTTGTCTGCTATCTAAGGCTCAATCCGACGAAAGCTGGTTGTGGCACAGAAGACTCTCTCATCTCAATTTCAAAGATATTAATCGACTTGTCACTGGAGGTCATGTTAGGGGTCTTCCATTGCTCAAATTTGACAGAGAACATTTATGTGCTGCATGTGAAATGGGAAAGCAGAGTCGTCAAAGTCACCCATCCATTGTTAACACAAAAGTCGTTGAACCACTCGAATTGCTTCATGTCGATTTATGTGGTCCTTCATCTATTGAAAGCATCGGTGGTAGCAAGTACATTCTTGTTGTCGTTGATGACTTCTCTAGATTTACATGGGTGTTCTTTCTAAAGCTCAAATCTGAAGCGACTCAAAAGCTGAAAGTGTTTATCAAGCAAATTGAAGTCCAGCTCAAGAAGGTCGTTCGCAACATCAGGAGCGACAATGGTCTCGAATTCAAGAACAGGGAGTTTGAAGCGTTCCTTGCAGAAAAGGGAATTAGCCATAATTTCTCAGCTCCCTACACACCACAGCAGAATGGAATAGTCGAAAGACGAAACCGATCTCTGTGTGAAGCTGCCCGAACCATGTTAAGTTTCGCTTCCTTACCTCTATATTTTTGGGCTGATGCTATTTCTGCTGCTTGTTATACACAAAACAGGTCCTATCTCAACAAGCGATTCACGCTCACACCATATGAGATACTAAACAACAGGAAGCCCAATGTGAAATTTTTCCACGTTTTTGGCTCAAGGTGTTTCATCTTTAACTCTAAAGAACACCGCAACAAGTTTGATGTCAAAGCCGACGAGGGAATCTTTCTGGGTTACTCACTCACTTCAAAGGCGTACAGAGTCCTAAACAAACGATCAAGAAGGATTGAAGAAACATACTATGTGACCTTCGACGATAGCTATGTCAAGAAGCTACAGGCCATAGATGACACTGCCAGGGAAATCTTCCCTCAAACTGGTCAAGTCACAATCTCAATCGCCAATATGTACGAGAATTTTCTGGATCTCTTTGATAATCCGGAAAAAGCTTCTCTCTCAGAAGCAAGGGCAGCCGACAACAAAATAGATCATATGAAGCAGATTGTCGAAGGTGCTGCAAGAAGAATGCATGAAGGAGAATCGCCTACTGATGAATCTCCAACCAACAATGCTTCAGTCGAGGGGGAACCAAGTTCTCTTGTCGAGGGGGAGCCTAGCTCACAAGTCCAGGGGGAGCCAAGCTCTACTACTTCAACCGAAGGTCCTTCATCAAGCGAAGGTAACTCTCCAACCGAAGATGCCCCTCCAAACGAAGGTGCTTCAATGGCTGAAAATCCAGCACCACAAGAAACCCCTGAACCTCATGCTTGTCAAGACTCATCAATTGAAGGGGAGCATGATGATATGACGCTTGATTTTGATAGCCAATCCGAGCCTGAAGAGATGATCAACGCTGAACTAGATCCATCCTTTGATCCGAATTACCCTCCTCTTACAAAATGGACCAGAGATCATCCTATCTCTCAAGTAGTTGGTGATGTATCTGAAAAGGTTCTGACCCGATCTCAACTGAAGGCAAAACAGACATCCTTATTCTCAAAAGTTGAGTTTTGTATGTTTAACTCATTTGTATCAAAAGTCGAACCGAAGACAGTGAACACTGCCCTCGATCACTCTGATTGGGTTCAAGCGATGCAAGACGAACTGAATGAGTTTGAAAGGAACAAAGTCTGGCGCCTCATTCCAACTCCTCCAGATGCTTCGGTTGTTGGTCTTAAATGGGTCTTTAGAAACAAAATGGACAAGGAAGGTAATGTCATTCGAAACAAGGCTCGCCTGGTTGTCAAAGGATACTGTCAGGAGGAAGGGATAGATTACGAAGAGACGTTCGCTCCAGTAGCTAGGCTAGAATCGGTTAGAATATTTCTGGCCTATGCTGCTCACAAAAACTTTGAGGTCTTCCAAATGGACGTCAAGTGCGCATTTCTCAATAGAGAACTTGAAGAAACCGTGTATGTGGAGCAACCTCCTGGGTTCGTGAATGAAAAATATCCAAATCATTGCTACATTCTGGATAAAGCTGTGTACGGCCTCAAACAAGCTCCGAGAGCCTGGTATGAAACGCTTACAAAATTTTTAAAGATGTCCAAATTCAAACAAGGTTCGGTTGACCCAACCTTCTTTCGCAAAAAGGAAGGTAACCACCTTATGATAGTTCAAATTTATGTCGATGACATCATCTTTGGCTCTACGAATCCTAGCTTAACAGCTGAATTCAGAAAATTGATGGAGACTAAGTTTGAAATGAGCTCAATGGGTCCTATTAATTTTTTCCTTGGTTTAAATATAAGACAGGGACCCGAAGGCATCTTTATCAATCAGGAAGCTTACACGAAAACTCTCCTAGCAAAGTTTGGCATGATGGGAGACTCAAAAGTCAAAGTCCCTATGGCATTCGGCACCAAACTTACCCCTTCACTGGATAAACCGGCTGTCGACATCACGCTCTATCGTCAAATGATAGGCTCACTGATGTATCTAACTGCTAGCAGGCCTGATATCATGTTTTCTGTATGTTATTGTGCTCGATTTCAGGCTAACCCACGCGAACCTCACATGCTGGCAGTGAAGAACATCCTACGCTATCTCAAGCGAACCGCCTCCTTGGGTCTATGGTATCCATCCAACTCTGGCTTCTTCGTTCAAGCCTATTCTGATGCAGACCTTGGAGGATGTGGACTCGACCGCAAAAGCACAACTGGTGGCTGTCAATTTCTTGATGGGAAGTTGATCAGCTGGCAATCCAAGAAACAAACATGTGTGTCGCTGTCTACTGCTGAAGCGGAATACATTGCCGCTGCATCCTGCACATCACAAGTGATTTGGATCCAGAGTCAACTTCGAGACTATGGACTCAATATGAAGAAGATCCCTCTATATTGCGACTCTGAAAGTGCAATTAGGATCTGTCATAACCCGGTGCAACACTCTAAAACCAAACACATAGCACTGAGGTATCACTTCATCAAAGATCATGTGGAAGATGGAAATGTCGAAGTTCACTTCGTAAGAACCACTGATCAACTGGCTGACGTCTTCACCAAAGCTCTTCCAGAAGCCTCATTCAATAAAATTTTGCAAGGACTAGGTATGATGGAATCAGAGTCAGTACCTCACACTACCTCTCAATCTCAAACGTAAGAAGCGAAACCAACCGAACGTTCGGGTTCGGTTCAACCATTTCACTCGCTCATTAATTCAAAGGTAGATTTTCTATGTTGTATATTTCTTGTGCAAAATTTGTTTTTCTTTATGTAAAAAGTTTTTTTTTTATTGCATAACTAAACTTCTTGGTTTCTTAAAATTTTCCAAAAACCGAAACCAACCGAAGGTTCGGGTTCGGTTTTTCAAAATTTTCAAGAACCGAAACCAACCGAAGGTTCGGGTTCGGTTTTCCAAAATTTTCCTGAACCGAAACCAACCGAAGGTTCGGGTTCGGTTTTCCAAAATTTTCCTGAACCGAAACCAACCGAAGGTTCGGGTTCGGTTTTCCAACTTTTTCCAACCGAAATCAACCGAACGTTCTGGTTCGGTTTTCCAATTTTTTTTTAATCAAAAGTTTTTTTTCTTGTCTTATTTTTAATCTTTTCTATTTTATTATTCTTTTTTAATTTTATTTTTATTTTTTTATATATAAATTTCAAACACTCCAAAAATATTTTTTTTTGTATGTTCGTTTACTTATGGGGATATATTTGTTGAATTACTTAAGTGTCCCTAGAAGCATGCTGCTGTATGTGTCCCAAGCCTCATAAGATTTTGAATAATTGCCTTCACGACTTGGTATACACAAACCTTGTCTTCCTAATAAGGCTAACTTATTTATTCTAATCGTGAGCTACCTCACACTCTTCTCACATGAGTTAAGAGTCTCCTGCTTGGTCCTTTCTTTCACAGCAGAGGTACTATGTCTTCTTTCACCATCCCCATTACACTTCTCCATAACATTCGTTTCATCACTGTAACCCTAGAGACTCTCAGAAACTACCACTGAGGTTTATGGTTACGCAACATCTGTGTTCATGATCTTAGTTTCGTGCCACTACGAGCTGAGTGAAACCCAAAATTCAACACCAAAGAATTGACGGTGACAAATTAATTTGATCAAGTTTTTACCAATGAATTGACGAATGTACCTTCATGAAATCTCAATTTCTTTTCTTTTTGCGTGGTTCCAATGAAATTGTTACACACCATAACATTTCTTCCCAAGGGATCCAGTTTTAATTTTTTATCTGAGATTTCATATTCATCCAAGTCACTTAAAAAAAAAAAAAAAAAACAACTCCAACCTACTTGTTCAACAGACTACACTGGTCTCACAAGTACTTTGTTCACATTCGTTCTTATATCAAGAATTGAATTGTTGAATCAAAGCGAAACCACCATTATTTTATCTTATTAAAAGAAGCCTTTCAACATTTATTAATAAATGTTTGATCGTAATTCAACGGGATTCCACACTAACACTTTAAGGTCTCTCTTGATCTTGAAGGAAGAGATTCGTGCCCGGGATCATCAGTTTCGTGTCATAATTGACATCACAGATTATTCCAAAAAGAGTTGCTTTATTTCCTTATCTTTTACACTCTTAGCACGAAAATCCTAGATTTTCAAAAATTCTGTTACTAATTATTTTACAGGCTGGATAATTAATGGATTGTTCATAATGAAGTTTTGGTTACCAATAATCCACGTGGACGTTCTATTCAAAAGACAGAAAGTTAAAAAGGGGAAGAGACAAAAGATGCTGACGCGGCGGAAGTTCAAAGGATAGAAATTCAAACGACGGTAAAAAGGCGGGCGCGTGAATTTGAAGAGGCCGCGCTTTTTCTGACACTATTGGACGCGTGTACAATATTGAAGCGTCATCCATCAGGCATTAATGGCGCGTGTGGAAATAGAAACGGTTCATCTCTCTAAACCGGCGCTTATTGGGCGGCGTGATCCTAGGAATCTGACACTCTCTCTCCTACGTGATCATAGCACGTCCCAACTGTCACCAATCAGTCACTCAAATACCCTTCCATATTTCCATAAAAGATTTGAATCGATCTTTCTCTCTCCTATCACCTACTATAAAAACCCTTCCAAACCACCTTTTACCTCTTTACTGCCCCATAATTTCCAAAGCAAAATACTTCCAAACTCTCTCCCGGTTATCTTCTTCTCCAACCTGCAACAATGGCTGAATCCTCTTCCGTCCATGCTACTTCTCAGATTCTCCCCATCAGACCTCAACAATGCCTTGTCATTGATCTGAACCCACTAGCCTATGATCCCTACATGTCGCCGATTATTGAATGCCTCAAGTACTCCCAACTTGCTCCGGCATTGTCCAAGATTGAAACGGTGCCAATGGTGGCTCTATCTCAGGTCTATGCGACGGCCTACTACGACAAGGGCGTCGACAGGATCTTTTTCGAAGTGGCGGAACATAAGACGTCGATTTCTCGTTCCCGCTTCTGCTCTATGCTTGGGTTTGCTGCTGACCCATCGCGTGTTCACCCGGAGACAATTCCGGTTGGTATGCTCTACAGCATGTTCTACAACATGGGCTACACGGAAGTTCTCACCTCCGTTGCCAGATTCAAGAAGTCATGCCGACCGCCCCAATGGAATGGGTTATTCACAGTTCTCTTCAAGGGACTGTCAGAACGAAGCTCAGGATCGGACGGGGCTAGTCGTCTTTTCCTGTCAATCATGTATGGGGTATACAACGGGATCAACCTCGACTACGGGTTTGTCCTTTGGCAGCAGCTGATTCAGAGCCTTTCTTCAACTTCTCGACACTCTGAAGTGTCGCTGGCCCGGTTCTGGATCTTGATCACAAGATGGGCCATGGACCGGTTTGACGTCCAAACTGCTGACGGTGCACCGATGTCTTCGATTGGTACGTTCCACACCACGAAGATCATCGTATCTGCTGCATCGAAATTCTCCTTCATTGGCTTTATCCCGGAGTCGATGTATGGTAGTGTGCCATCAGAAAGCAGTCTGATCAAAACGATCAAGGAGTTAGGGCCATCTGGTCCAAGGGAACTGACACCGGACATGCTGCGATCAATTCATGATGCTGACAAACCGGTGGCAAGGGGTAAGAAGGCAGACAAGGGGAAGAAACCATCAAAAGCCCCAAAACCCACTCCCAAGAAACGCAAACAACCGAAAGCTGCCTCCTCTCCAAAACCGAAAAGGAGGAAGACCCAACCGAAACGGACGCTCGTCCTTTCGTCAACCTCCAGTGAATCCGAAAGTAGGAGTTCGGACTCTGAGGGGTCACAAGGAGACGAATCTCCACAAAGAGGCAACACACCCCCTCGGTCCCCAACCCCGGAGATGGAACTTCACCAATCCCCAGTTCCTTCCCCTCCACCCACAATTCCTATTTCCATTCCCACCATAACCCCTACTATACCACCAACCTCATTCCCTATACCACCACCCATATTCACCACCTCAACCGAAACACCACCTGTAACCGAAACCCCTCCCGTAACCGAACCTCCACAAACCGAAACCCATACACAACCACCACCCGAAACTAACCCCCCACCTACTCAACCTGCACCAACCAAACCCATAACACCCCCAGCTTCACCACCACCTCCATCTCCAGAAGACGCCTCCGATGGCGATGATCAATACCTCGGTGGTGACCATCTGAACTTTGATTCGGTCTACTATAGTCCGTTTCAAGTTCAAAGTGATGAGGAGGATGATGCTCCTGTAACCAAGAAGCATCTCCGCGAGCTGAACGAGAAGGTTGATCAACTTCTCGCCTCCTCTTCCAATCAGCAGTCATCCTTATCTGAAGCTGCCCTTCAGAGGATAGTTGATGCCTTCTCTAGGGCTCAACATGACTCAGTGGCCTCTGCTACTGTTGCAATAGACGCCTCCACCCGAGCTTGTGAGGCTGCGACCGAAAAAGTCGATAAACTATTCCATGACGCTACAATCCTGCTGCAGTCTATGCAGGAAAGCGCCGAAGCCACCAAAACAACTCTGGAACCACTTGTTAATCAATTGGCCCAGTTTGTAAAGACGGAGTTATCCTCGTTCGCTACCCTCAGACAAAACCTTAGCGATGACAACTCGGCACTCCGTGCCTCCATTGAAGCCCGCTTGGCAAAGCTACAAGAGGATCTTGCGGCTGAAAATAAACTGATGGACGTCCTGGCAAGTAAGACTACTGCCCTCAAGGTCAAGAGCACCCAACTTTCCAACTCCGAACAACAATTGGAGGCTCTTCGATCCGAAAGGGAAATCATCAAGACGTGTGTTTCGGATGTCCACGCCGCTCTGTCAAACATCCTGGAAGCACACGACCCCATCCTCAATCACTCGGTGAGGCGTACCCTCGCTGAGAAACTCTCTCCGGCCATGGCTCTCTTGAGTAAAATTGAAGGCCTACCCAGTTTCGTGTCCATTCCGAAACAAGGGGGAGATGAGAAGAAAGGATCGAAACCACCTCCTTCCTCTAAAGCAACTCACACAACCGAACCACCCCCAACTGGTCATGCCTCGGGTTCGGGTGTGAAGGACAAGGGCAAAAACATTGCAGAGGGAGGAGATGAAGATGAAGATGAAGATGAAGACAAGGAGACTATTGCGGACATGTTAAAGAGAAAGAACAGTCGCAATACTGATGACGATGTCAGTCGTGTGGCACGTGAAGCTGAAGAAGCCGAACGTAAACAAAAAGAAGCCAACGATCTCCTTGAGAGCCGAAAGCTGCTCTTCCCTGCCTGGACCAGGGATCGACTGATAAAAGAGGCCATAGAGACTCCAAGCATACTATGGCTCGAGCCGGTGATATCATTCGACTGCATCAACTCGGTCGATTCGCAATTTGATATGCCGCTGACTCGAAAGGCGTTCATCTTCCACGCCTTCTCCAACATTTTCGAAGTCCCGCATCCGAACGATGAGCTTGACAGGGAGCTCATTGACTTTTATCTGGAGGCCGCTCGCCCTCAATTCCTTACATGGAGCGCCCAGAAGATTGTCAATGTTCGGGTGATGAAGCCGTTTGCCGTGGGGAGATTCACAAACGTCAAGTTCAAGCTCATCCGAGGATCTGCAAGAACTGCTCACATGATCTCTCTGGCGGATCTGCCCAATCTGAACCCTCATGATTGGATAGTCTTGTACAACATCTTGCTGACAAACGAAGCCGAATATGGTCCCATCTTAGACCATGTCAAAAGGATGCTGGCATGCTATATCATGGAGGTGGCCTTAATGGATCAGGAGGTTGCCACAGTGTTTAAGAAGAAACCGAAAGTCAAGCCTGTGGGATCGGCCAGTGATCTAAACACGATGAAAATGGGCAAGATTGATTCGAGGCGAAACTCTGTGATGTTCACCAGAGCCGAAGGACAGAAATGTCTATTCGCGTTAGCTGACAAGCACCTCTACACCACTCCCTGCTTGGAACACGTTCTATCTATCGTCAAGCGGTGTAAGGACAATTCGGCTGATGACATCAAATATTTTGAAGATATGATCAATTGGTACATCCGGTTTAGACAGACCATCCTTTCCATAACCAAGTGTCTGTTTAGTACCGTGAAGAAGAAGGTACCAGTTTCAGCTGCCGGCCCAAGTACGAAGTGATGGTCTCGCTCCAAATTGACGCAAAGGGGGAGATTGTTGGGCTGAAGTTCTGTTTTGTATTGCGTCCTTTGGGCTCATAGATTAGCCTAGTATTCTCCGGTTTGGGCTTGTCCAACCGAGAGCCTTTTTATGTATTGTATATAAGTTATCGCTTGCATGCATATTAGGTTAAGATTCAAGATTCAAGATTTCTGTTTTAGCGTTCCAGAGTTTACGAAATTGTGCTCTTGTAATCTTCCAATCCTTTACAGTTGATGTTCTTAATCGAGCTCTTCTAAGGATTTTGTTTAATCATTCGACACGTTTGATTCAAGCTGTTTGTTCTTATTATTTCGTTCTGCCTTGTTATTTATATTGTGTTCTTGCGTTTCATATTCATATACTTGTTCACGATCTAATCGATCTTTATAGATTAAAAGTTATTATTTTGATCTCAACAAGGTGTTTTGGCAACCTTTTTTGTAGGGACTCGGTTAAGGATATGGGTAGCAGTCTCTAAGGCATACCGCCAGAATGAGATAGGTAGCGAAGCACGACTCATCATAGAACGAACCATGTCCAATAGGGTTCGATTATACCTTTCTGCCACACCATTCAACTGCGGTGTCCTAGGTGGCGTCAATTGTGAAACTATTCTGCATTTCCTTGAGATAGTCGTGGAATTCAAGACTTAGGTACTCTCCTCCTCGATCGGATCGAAGCATCTTCATTTTCCTGCCCAATTGATTCTCCACTTCATGTTTGAATTCTTTGAACTTTTCAAACGTTTCCGACTTGTTCTTGATTAAGTACATATACCCATATCTACTATAATCATTGGTGAAAGTCACGTAGAAGCGGTTCGCATCCTTTGTGGTGGATCTAAAGGGCCCGCACACGTCGGTGTGTATGAGATCCAATAAACCCTCACCCCTCTCACAAGTGCCAGTAAAGGGTGATTTGGTCATCTTTCCAAGCAAACAAGATTCGCACATGTCATCTTCCCCAAGGTCAAATGACTCTAACACTCCATCCTTTTAGAGTTGGGTTGTGCGCTTCTTGTTGACATGTCCAAGATGACAATGCCACAAGCATGCTTTGTCCATACTATTGGAAGAATCCATACACAACACATCATTTCCTAGGTTATCTACAACCATAACAGTTTCATAAATTCCATTACAAGGCATTGCTTCAAAATATCAAACACCATTTAGATAAGCATAAATCAAACCATTCTCATTATTAAACGAATATCTAAATCCTTGTCTAACTAAACCATGAAACGAAATTATGTTTCTTGCCATATCTGGCGAGTAGCAACAATTATTTAAATCTAAACCTAATCCATTACTAAGCACTAGAGAATACACTCCAATCTTGGTCACATGCGACGATCTTCTGCTCCCCATGATTAGATTTTTCTTCCACACTCGACATCCCTATTTCTTCTTAGTCCCTGCAAATCAGAACAAATGTGATAACCACATCCTGTATCAAGAACCCAAGAAACAGCATTAGATGAATCATTAGATTTAATTGTGTAAATACCTGCGAAAGATGGCTTGATCTTCCCATCCTTGATGGCTTGCAGATATTCCGGGCAGCTTCTCTTCCAATGCCTTATTTTGTGGCAATGGTGGCACTCAGCCTCCTTTGGGTTTGGGTTTGGCTTAGCGGGGCCAATCTTGCTCCCAATAGAAGAGGAACCATCTTGGGACTTTCCCTTGTGGTGGCTTTTTGAAGAAGCCTTCATTTTCTTGCCCTTTCCTGCCCAATAGCCAAAACAGGAGCAGCGGGTGGATTGGGAGTTAATGCAACAGACTTGTCCTTGATGTTACTCTCAGCAGTCCTTAGGAGCCCTTGGAGTTTGCTTAGGGTGACCTATTCCTTGGTCATGTGGTAGGTCATCCTAAATTGGTTGTAGCACGAGGGAAAGGAGTGAAGAACGATGTCGATAGCCAAATCTTCCCCAAAGTTAACATTTAACTTGCGAAGACGATCAACATATCTTCGCATATTTTGCAAGTGCACGGTTAGAGACTCCCCACTTCCCATCTTAGCAGTGATCATGTTCGTGATGATCTCATAGCGCTCTTGCCTCGCGCTTTGGTGGTATCTCTCCATTAAGTCTTGATGCATCTCATACGGATACATATCCTCATGGGACTTTTGGAATTCCGGGTTCATTGTGGCTAGCATAATACAATGGACTTTCGTTGCATCACGCTCATGGGTCTCAAAGACAGCCATTTCTTCGGGAGTAGCGATTTCTGGATTGATCTTTTCGAGCTTCTCGTCGAGGACATACTCTTTGTCCTCGTAGCACGCAATCGTGCGAATGTATCTTATCCATTTGCTAAATTTCGATCCATCATAAGTCACTTTTTGACAAAGGCTCATTAGTGTGAATGAGCTAGCAATAGTGTTGTTCGCGTTAGACATCTACAGATAGAAAGGTACAAAGTTTGATTAGAATTAAGTCCCTAATTAAACACCCAAAATGAAAAATTAGGGCTAGGACCCAATAACATTATTTACACATTAGAAAAGGGATGTCGTAATCCAACATGCAAATAATTTGGAGGTAAGTGAATGACAATTCACTAATTCTTCACCATGAAAAACATAAGCTTAGGTTTTAAATGTATTGAGAATTCCTAGATTTCTTTGAGATTCATTGAACTTTTCAATGGCATGTTTAAATCTCGATATGCCCCTCTAGTTTATGACTGGGATGCCGAGGATCACAAAGCGGGTGTGAATAACCATGCAAATATACATGGTGCCCTCATTGTTACAGTCATCTATTCGATGTGCCGGTTAACCACACACGCTCTATCGAACTATGACAAACAATGAGTCACCCTTTTCTACAATTGCTTAGAACCAATTAGTGTGCCGGTTAACCACACGCTCTCCACTAACTTCTCAGCAAGGGTACAAAGTGTAAATTCATGGGATTGCATCAATTCACTTTTCCTAAAGTAACTAAGATTGGGAATTTTATGAAACACGTTTAGTTACTTTATATAGATTCAATATACTTATTAATGAGGAGAGGATTGTCCTATCCTACCCGTTCGGCTAACGACCATCCACCAGTCAAGCAAGCGGTGGGTGTGAGTGTACACCCATTAAGCGCCATTTTATAGGCTGCAACCTTATACCCACCTTATAGACCGGCTTCGTGAATGAGACCTACTAATGGTAAGACTAGCATTTTAAATCATATATATATATATATATAGTAATAATTTAATAGTATAGTGTTGAATTTTAAACTTGTAAAATTCTAGGGTTTGAAATTTAAATTACTCAAATTAAACTTTTAATCACAAAACTTAAATTTCAAAACTAGAGGACAAGTTTTAAACTTTTCAAAACATAAAGGATCAAATAGCAAATTATATAAATCAACTAATTAATTTAATGATTATTTAAATTTAACCTAGTCAATATTACTTGCAAGACAATTTACCAATTTAATTCAAAAAATCAATTATTATCATATAAGGAAATTATTATTCAATCAAATGGTAATTATCTTTTGTTTAGTCAAGAATATACTCAAATATATGATAAAATTCGGATATTAATGACCCAAAACAATTAAGGCAAGTATCCTCAAGCAAAACAGCAAGAAATCCCAAAATCAGCTCTAACTGATGCTAGAACTCGCCGAGTTCCACTATGAACTCGCCGAGTCCACAATGGAACTCGCCGAGTTCATCAGTCAGAGGCATAAAAAACGAATTTTTCAAGCAAAAGCAATTAACCAAAGCATCAATTCAATAGAAATCAATCAAAGCTCTGATACCACTGATGGGTTTGAGCCATAAGAACTTTCCTATGTGCACATGCAAACCCTAATGCTTGGATCTAGGTTTCTCTAATTGAACATGCAATGTATCCAAGGCTTAAAATTCTAGATCTAGTGTAAACAATTGAATCATAACATATGAAATCGGATCTAGAAGAATACCTTAAGTTGCTTGCTTGAAACTTCTTGTTCTTGGAGCTTAGAGTCATAATTGTCACTCCTCTAATGGCTTACAAACACCAACTTGCAAGAGGATGATCTTGAGAGAGATGAAGGGTGAGGAAATCGACTCTAGGGTTTCTTTCTTGCAAGAGTGGCCGATTTCCCTCACCCATGGGGTCTATTTATACTATGAGCTACTAGGGTTGCACCCTTAACCCTAATTGAATAACTTAGGCCCTAAGCAATCCAAAGATCCTTCTAGATATGATGCTTGGACGAATTGAAGATATCCAATCCCTAAAAAACGTCCACCCTAATATCCATAAAGATTCATAGCCCAAAAACATAGCTATCACACATTTGACAGTTTATGCCCCTTTATTCAATTAACCTCTTTAAGTCACCAAATTAATTCTTAATTAATTTATGACTTACATCAATAAAATAGTATTATTATTCCTTTAATATATTGCTCTCATAATATATTAATAATAATATCTCTTCTCTCTTTATAAATCACCCTGTCAAGTTGCTATGGTGAAGGCAACCCAAAAGGACCACGCACAACCGGGTCAAGTACTTACCAAATATAGTTACAGGCTTAGACACTAATCCAACAAGAGTTTACAAAAGATTAAGCCTTGGATTTGACTAAATTTGTAAACTTTATTCATTATAATCCCTAAAAGATTTAAATTTGAAAGTAGCAACGCAACCATTAGGATGTCGCGAGGGGAGTCTTGATGGCTAATCGTGATTATTTTTTTCATTTAGTGTTAGTAATGTGATCAGAAGATGAGTCACAACATGTTAATCATTGATTATTGAGTTTGATTAATTGACCATTGACAGTTGACTTTTTGACCATTTTGAATTTTTGTCAAATTTAGAAGTTTTGCGCTATAGATTGGGACCTCAATTTGTTATCTAGGTGGTTCGTAAGACGGATTCTTATGGGTGCAAGTATGTAACTGTGATTCTTTAGTTTTCCATTCATGGGATTTATCTCACTATACTATAGTATATATACTTTGCATGATAGGATGTTGCTGTAATGGAGTGTGTTTATTATGCAAGTAGGATAGTGTAGTCTTCTACATGTCGATTGTTTGATTGTATGATATGTTTATATTATGTTGAGGGATTGATGGTGGAACAATATTCGATTTGTGAGCCAAAAATACCCACAACCAATGACTAGATAACATTGGAGCCATTAGTCGTCATTGATGAGTAGACGAAACTTGAACCATTAGTCGTTGATCGAGTGAATCAGAACTGGAGCCGGGAGCCATTATTTTATTCATTGTATGTATATTGTAATATGTAGTAGTTTTGAGAACTCAGTAAGCTTTATGCTTTTATGTCACACCCCCAAACCGAAACGACGGAAAGTTCGGGGGTGGAGGACGTCATGTAAAGTATCACAACAACTACATCATAGTAATCAAAGTAAACACAACCATTATATTGAATATATAAAAGGTAGTTACATCTGGTTAATTCATATATATATATATATATATATATATATATATATATACATCCAAAAGTATAGCGAAATATAAAATATGTGACTCTATACGCTCCGTATTCTCAAAAGCTGCGAGAGTACCTGCCTACTGATTTCCTGAGAATACAAGTGGTTTTGAAAAAGAGTATCAACATTAAGGCTAGTGGGTTTATAAGCATGTTTTTGTAATGAAAACATGTTAATGAATCAGCGAAAATGTTTGTATGTTTCCAAGAAAATCCAATATTTTCTTTAGTAAAAAGGTGGTCTTAAACCCTAAGACCAATTGTATGTTCGTTATTGAATTCTGCTTTTGTGTATGAAAGTACTTGTATGAAACCCCCGGCTACCACCAGTAGTGTAAGTAATGTATTGTATGAAAATCCTGGTTAACATCGTTATGTATAGCATGTTCTTTATGAAAACCCTGGATAACACCAGTTCGTATAGCATGTTCTGTATAAAAACCATGGATAACACCGGTGTGTATAGTAGTTTTATTACTTAAATAAAACCATGAATTAAAATCCCTGGATTCTTCCAATTTTAGTATGTAATAGTTCTATTAATGAAAATAAAACTAGTGAAGAATGAAATCTCGTAAACAAAAGGTTAGTTTATATTGTTGTGAGTTCGTATAACCATGCTTGATATGACCAAGTGACCTTTACGACGTTCTTCAGGCATCGGATGTTATGACATTTATCACCCAGGAATGCCTGCCTAACTGTAGCTAGCAGTTCAGGTGTAGGATAGTCAATCCCAAATAGATCTATTCACAAATCTCACACTCTCCCTCCAAGAGACTCTGGTTATACTATGATAGGATTTAACCCGCACCCCGAAGGGTACAATTGAATTGATGTCTCACAACCCTGTATTAACTAGTTTACGTGCAATGTAATGTTCACTTGTACTTGAATCTATATGTATGTCTTGTAGAATATAAAAAATTATACTTAAATAATTATTTAGTATGGTACTCTTGTATTCAGAAAGTAGTAATGTATACCATAAACTATATCTATCATAGTTTATATGATTGTTAATGTATAACACTGAACTGGTAAAACTGTGTATTGAATTCCCAAACTATACCTATTATATTTTGCATGTGTGTTAAGTACTCGGTTCATGTATTGTTCAGAAAACTATGCAATTATAACGGTTAGTTGAAAACTTCCTTATTCTCAACATGTTACAAAAGGGATAAAATGTCTAAATAATTTATAAAGTATGATGATCTTTTGGTTGTATATATCAATTGCATAAGTTTTAAATCCTGTTGTAGTTTTGTGTATATGTTCACAAAAACTATTTGTGTTTGGCTTGTATCCTCCCCTTGAAAATGTTAAAATAGTAAAAGCGTAGGGGTTTCAACTCACAGTTGGATGCGTGTATGCGCCGAATAACGAGACTGGAAATGAGGACCCTCGAGTTGTACGCTAAGTTAACAGAATCCTAATAATAATTAAACACATATTTGTGTTTAAATTAACGAATCCATTAGTTTAAGTGTTAGAAAAACACTTGCTTTTGGGTAAGGAATCTTACCAAGACTCGATCGAAGTCGAAAAAGTGGATTTTCAGCCAAGATTCCGATTGGGGCTGATTACGGACGTGAAGGGTTTTCGGTTGTGAACTATTCTTAGTCGTGAATGGTTCTTTGCCATTGAAGGGTTTACGGTCTTTGAATGGTTCACGGCCTATTCTTGGTGAAATATGAAGATTTGAAGGGGTCGTGAACTCATTTCGGCCCTTGAAGATTTGAAGATTTGAAGGGTTTACGGTCGTGAACTCAAGAACAATAATGGTTGATTTGATGAAAAGACGGGTGTTTGATGCTCCAAAATGAGTTCCAAGGCGGATTGAGTGATAGATGAAGAGAACTTTGGTTTTCAAGTGATGGTTTTTAGAGAGAAAAAGTATGTTTTCGTCCAGAAAAGTATAAATGATGGTAGGGACACGTATATATAGGTTGGGTTCATGGTCGGTGGGGGGTCCACCCAGCCATGAACGATTTACGACCATGATCAGGTTCATGGCCGTGAACACCAATCAGATCGGATTTTGCTGATTTTTGAAGTAAACTCAGGTTTTCACGTGATTTTGGTTCCACTCTTATATAAAATTTATTTATATAAATAAAACGATTTTCTAAACCATAAGAATTTAACGGAACAAATAAAAATCGAAATTTTATTTAATGGAATGTGATTAACGTTGATGAAATAAGGTCCAGGTTGTCACATCATCCCCTTGATAGAGGGAATTTTGTCCCGAAATTCTAAAACGAATACAATATGGACAAGGGAAAAAGATGTGGATACTTTTATTTCATCTGGTCTTCGTGCTCCTAAGTAAATTCAGGTCCCAGCTTGGCATTCCAGTGAACCTTCACTATCAGGATGCGACTTTGTTTCCTTCGTTTGACTTCCCTATCCATTATTTCAACTAGCTCTTCTACGAACTTAAGACTCTCATTGATCACGATTACATCGAGTGGGATTACAAGAGTCTCGTCGGATAGACACTTTTTGAGGTTTGACACATGGAAGACGGAATGTACGTTGTTAAGTTCTTGAGGTAAACAAAGTTTATATGCTTCAGGACCGATCCTAAAGAGGATATCAAATGGTCCTATGTATCTCGGATTCATCTTTCCACTCTTTTCAAAGCGTATCATGCCTTTCCATAGTGAGACCTTCAATAGAATAGGGTCACCAACCAGGAACTCCAAGGGTTTTCATCTCTTATCGGCATAGCTCTTTTTTCTATCTCTTGAAGCTTTTAGTCGTTCTCTAATTTGCACGATCTTTTCTGTAGTTTCTCGAATGATTTATGGGCCAGTGAGAGAGCTATCAGGGACTTGGCCTCTAGCTAGTTGCGTTTCAGCCACCTCAGCCCAACACAGAGGGGATCTACACTTACGGCCATAGAGGGATTCAAACGGCGCAACCTTGATACTGGTATGATACTTAAGGCCATATTTTCCATACGACAACTCATTATTAATAGAATCATGTATATCCATAATAATTTCTATATGGTCCTTCCATTACTATACTTCTAATTGTACTTAAGTGACCAATCTTTGGCGAACCTTAGATTGTTCTTAACAGTTGTTTAACCACTTTAGTCATATCCGGTTCTATACTTTTCCCTCTTAATGCCCTAGGCATTTGGAAAATTTAAAACACGAGAATATTTTAGCATATGCAATCGATCCTATACCTGAAGCATATGGGACACGATTCATAATGTCTAACGTAAAGACATGATACTTGATCAGTCTATTTCTACGATATTTCTGTTTGCCATGTTCTCGTAATTTTGATTATGAAGAGGGATGTTGTAATCATAATCAAAGTTTTTGAGAACGCAATTAACATTTCCATATATAGAATTTTCTTATGTTGAACCATTCCAACATAGCATTCATATATATTTGACTAAAATTGATTAAAATCTCAATCTAAGCTTTTAGATTTGAAACAAAGTATGACTTCCTCTCCCTTAATTATAGCAAAACAACTTTCCAAACTTTGCAACTTGCAAATTGAAACATTTGTGTTCTATGATTAACATTGCCAACTTGCAACATTCACCATAATTGATTATGCTCCCACTAGCATAATAATTACATCCTTATTAGCATAACACTTATGCTTCCACTAGCTTTGACATGTACTCGGAAATCAGGTGGACTTCTAGAAATCAACACTTTGTTGACTTTCTTACCAAAGTTCAGATTTCTGATATGAGATGCTTTGATAAGACTTGATCTAGGTTTCTCAAACTCATACACCTTTCCTGAGATAACTGACATGTGTGTCAAAACAATTTAAGAACTTACAGCAGTAAGTCTCAAATGTTTAGACCTTTTGCCATTTCTCACAATTCTAATTATGAAAAGGGATGTCGTAATCATAATCAAATTTGAGAATGCAAATATCACAACTGCTATCTCCTTAAAATCTACTTAGTGAAAGCGTTTCCTCACCATCATTTTCATGAATCGAAGAGAAACCTTGTGACACTTAGATTTTATGGTGTATGCGTTCCTATCCATGTGAATTTGTCATAACCATAATCATAAGACAAGGTTAGTGACAAATCCAAACTCATATGGACGGAACTTGTTCAATCTTAATTTCTTGCCACTTGGCAGCTCAAGGGCCTACCATTGCTTCCAATTAGTTATGCAAACACCTGAGAACTCATAGAACTCACATGCATAGTCAACTTTAACTAGAATGGGAACAAAAATAAGAATATGTTAACATGATAGATTACAAAACTCAAGTCGTGTGCTAGTGTTTAACAATAGGTTTATTCTTGATCAGTTCTTGAAATTTGTCAAGATCTTTAAGACTCCCACTGACCTCTTGACATATATGATTCTTTTGTCATGAACCATTCCTTGACAAATCAAATACTTAAGAGTTAGTGCGGATTCTTATCAAGACAAACACTTCACACAATTAGCCTTAGTTGGTCTTTGTTTTATCCAAAAAATCACAACTTACCAATTTCAAATGTACAAGAATAGAAAACATTTTACTCTACTTTTGATAAGTATTTTAAACCTTTCTTAAGATTATGTCACTCAAGGTTACAATCTTGGAGTATGACTCTGAGACTTGTTTTGGGAACGAAGTATGACTCATCTTCTTGATTTAAACTATTTCAACAATTCACTATTCCTCTTCTTATCCATACAAATGCACTAAGATGCCTTTAGAGGATCAATCGTGATATGGTTTTTCCATAAACAATAAGATGATCATAAAACACGATACTAGAGTACTCTCCCATCTTTTCAGATTGGAGAAAGTTTTATCTTTCTGCCTAATTTGATTCTTCTCATTCGTTCTACCATACATTGAACCTTTTCCAATGTTTCAGAATTATACATAAACTTGTAAGCATGACCATGTTTACTAAACTTTAGTGAATCACGACGAATAGTCTTATCGATTTTTGTGGTAGATCTTGACCAGCGTACACCCAGTGTACCCGATCCCCTAGTTCTTCACTTGACTCACATATACATGTGAAAGGGGAATTAGTCTTAAGTTACCAAAGATGAAAATTCTCATTCATCATACAATACAACTTGCATGATTCCAAGTTTATGTCCAATAGAAACTTGGTTTATGAGAATATTTCCTCATTTGGCAAATTTTGACACTACCACAAATGATAGAATCAAATTCATATTGCTAACATAGAAACATACAAACATCAATTTTCACTAATGTCATTGCAAGGAGATATAAAAAAACAAAATTTCATTTATTTATAAAATGCGGAAATTTGTTTTTCCTTACAATGCAATTACAAATGAAAACTATGTTATTACATATTTCCTAGAAATCTATCATAACTCCTAAGCAGCAACTCAAAAATCTGATCTTCGAACCATGCGATTGAAATCCATCTTTGAGATCAGATTCAACATACTCTTCCTTTAAGCTTCCTTTCCTTTGCATGATCCTACAAAACATCAAAATGCAATCTTGTCACATCATGTATTATGAATCAACAATTAGGAACATAATAGAGTTAGATAGTAGACTTACCTAAAGTAGAGACAAACTTTACGATTCTACCTATTCTCAGATCTTTTAGATAGTCAGGGTAGCTCCACAACCAATGCCCCTTCTCTTGGCAATAGAAACATATGGACTCTTTGGGAATGGTACACAGAACAATCTCAGACTTAGCCTTTCTTTTTCCATTGGAAAGAGAAATCTTTTCTAGACCTCCAATGTTTCCATTGACAATGTCCAAGGAAGTTTGGAGAGTAGATCTTCCTATCAAATTTTCTATTCCGGTGCGCCAAATCATTGTTGATTCGGTAGCAACAAGCAAATAGGTAAGATCAATAAGGGTCATGTCGTGGTCTGTCAGATAGTAGTCCTTAATGAACTCACCATATGACTCGGGAAGTGACTGAAGAACCCAGTTAATAGCCAACTTCCTTGAGACTTCGACACCCAATACTCTCAGCCTGTCAATATGTGACTTCATCTTCAAGATGTGAGTACACACAGGCCTTCCATCTTGATATTTCATTGCAAGTAGGGCTTGAGTGACCTTGAATTTTTCAAGTCTTTGAATTTGTGGGTTAGGGAAAATTATTGGAGGAAGTGAAGTATGACTTCCACGATCCAACCGCGAGACATCATCTTCAAGAGGAAAGCTTGTTCCAAAGGATTTGGAAAGGCCATAGTTGTCTGAACTAGACATCTATAATGGGAAAAATCCAAGTTAGTTGATTTAATTCCTTAGTATAAGACCCAAATGAAATTTAAGGCTAGGACCCAACACAATATTTTTCAATTTGAAAGAGGGATGTCGTAATCCAAACTGCAAAATATTTAAAGGTAGGTAAATGACGATTTGTCAATTTCCACCACGAAAAATGAAACAAAATTTTATGTTTTAAGTGAATTGAAACTCCTAGATCCTTTGAGATTCATTGAACAATTCAATGGTATGTTTAAATCTTGAGTGTGCCCTTCAAGTTTGTGACTGGATGTCGAGGATCACAAACAAGGTGTGAATAACCATGCAAATCAGCTTGGTACACCCAATGTTACAACCACCTAATCAATGTGTCGGTTAACCACACACGGTCTATTGATCTATGAGTAGCATCAAGATTCCCTTTGTCACGCACTGTCAGTCTCGATTAGTGTGTCGGTTAACCATACATGCTCCACTAACGGCTTAACAAGGTGCAATGTGCAATTTCATGGTTTAGCACCATGTTCACATTTTCCTAAGTAACTAAGATTTGGGAATTTATAAGTGTTTAGTTACTTTATATTTATCATTATACTTTTAATGAAGGGAGAATTAGAGTCCTATCCTATCCGTTCGGCTAACTACCCTCCACCAGTCAAGGAAGCGGTGGGTAAGAATGGACACCCATTAAACTGCCATTTTATAGGCAATAACCTTATACCCCCCTTATAGACCGGCTTCATGAATGAGGCCAATAAATGTTTTTTTATTCCTATAGATCGTTATTCCAAGAATGTATGTTGTGTGTCGTATTTCCTTCATAGAGAAACATTTCTCAATCCAATACTTCACCTCTTGAAAAGATGGGATATCGTTTCCTATAAGGAGTAGGTCATCAACATGCAAAAATAGAAAGGTCACTACACTCCCACTAGCTTTGACATATACGCACCACTCATCTTCACTTCTATAAAATCCAAACTATTTTACCTTTTCATGGAAACAGAGATTCCAGCTACGAGATGCTAGTTTAAGTTTGTAGATATTCTCAATCTTACACAACTTATTAGGATATTTGGCATGTTCAAAACCTCCTAGATAATCCATGTAAACATCCTTAGTGAGCTTCTCGTAAAGAAAAGTGGTTTTAACATCCATTTAACATACTTCATAATAATTAAAAGCGGCAACTAGTGAGAGTGTATCATCATAGTCAACCCTTCGACTTGAGTAGATCCCTTCGCAACCAATTTACCCTTGAACTTATGTACATTCTAATCCATATCAGTCTTCTTCTTGAAGATCCATTTACAACCAACCATCTTGCGACCGGGTGTATGATCAACCAAGGTCCACACTAGGTTATCGTATATAGACTGGATCTCGCTATCCATTTTTGTAGCCTCATGGCCTTCCATCACTTCCTTGTAGTCAACTGGATCATCTAGATTTACTAGTATGTTATCATTGATAAACATATCCCCGTCCGAAGTTAGATGCAAACCATCAAACAAGGGTGGCATGCTAACTCTACTGGATCGATAACGAGGTAATAAAGTGTTGATGGGCTCAACAGGCATTTCAACATGGGTTAAGTGCTAGTTTCATCCAAGGTTTCCTCATTGGTTGACTCTTTAATTTCATCAAGATCAATTGTGCTCCTACTACCCACTTTGGATACGAGCTATCTCTCACGAAAAACTCCTCTTCGAGCTACAAATACCACATTATCACTTGGTCTGTAGAATAGATATCCAATGGAATTCTATAGGTAACCAATAAAATACACCTCACATATCTAGGTTGCAGTTTTCCTTGAGTCTCTTGCCTAACGAGAGCCTCACAATCCCAAACCTTCATACGTGCGAGTGAGGGAGGTTTCCCAGTCCATATTTTGTGATGTTTTTTTGAAATCTTCTTGGTAAGAACAAGATTAAGGATACGGGCGGCAGTCACCAAGGCACACCACCAGAAAGATATAAAAAAGTGAAGTTTGACTCATCATGGAATTAACCATGTCAAGTAAGGTTTGATTTCGCCTCCCAACTACAACATTAAGTTGTGGTGTCCTAGGAGGGGTCAATTGTGAAACTATTATGCATTCATTAAGATAACCTTGAACTCAATACTAAGATACTCTCCACCCATATTGGATCGAAGTATCCTTATCTTCTTGCCCAAATGATTCTTTACTTCGTTTTTGAACTCTTTGAACTTTTCAAAAGTTTCTTATTTATGTTTACTAAAATAAACATAATCATATCTACTGAAATCATCACTAAATGTAATGTAGTATCAGTAAGCATCCCTTGTGGCAGATTTGAAAGGCCCATATACACCAATATGAATAAGGTGTAACAATCCTTCACCTCTTTCACAAGTTCATGTGAAAGGTGACTTAGTCATCTAACCTAAAAGAAAAGATTCACATTCATCATCTAACCTTAATTCAAATGATTCCATCACTACTACATTTTGGAGTTGGCGATGCTTTTCTTGTTTATATGTCCAAGACGACAATGTCATAAGCATGTTTTGCCTAAACCACTAGACGGATCAATATAAAATACACTTTTTCCAAGATTATTCACACACAAATAGTTTCATACATGCCACTACAAGGATAATGTTTGAAAATAAAAATACCATATTTATAAACCTAAATCGCACCATCATTTTCATTAAATGCATAACGAAAACCTTGTCTAAATAAAGAGATAAAAGAAATTATGTTTCTTGTCATATCCGATGAATAACAACAATTATCTAAATAAACCACAACACCACTATCAAACACAAGCTCATAATACTCGATCCTAATAACAGTCAAAGTGTGTCTATTCTCCATGATCAGGGTTCAACTTCTCATGCTCGACTCTCTCACTTTCCTTTAGTCCCTACATGTCAGAAAAAATGTGGAAACCACATCTTGTATCAAGGATCCAAGAATTAGAAAGTTGATTTTCATTGATTTTGATTGTGTACATAACATATGTAGAGCGAAACACCTTGCCCTTAGCTTCTCTCAATTCTTATAGGTACCTAGGGCAACATCTCTTCCAATGTCCCTTCTGTCCAGAGCAAAAACAAACAAGCTCTTTTAGATCACCAACAAGATGAGCATAAAAGTTGACATTACCCTTTGACCCACCACTAGACTCTCTTATGTGGACTTTCCCTTTCCATTTAGGTTAGGAGGAAGGCTTTCTTTTCTTACCTTTTCCTTGATAAATGGCCAAGATAGGGATAGTTTCAGTATTGTTAGTATGAGACTTCTGTTGGTAAAGTGTCTAAGCCCATAACTATGATCGATATGTACTTGACCCGAGAGTAGCATGGTCCATTTGGGTTGCATGGAACCGGAACAATTTTTAAGGATAAACTTTTGAGAGGAGGTTATATATGATTTATTAATATATTATAAGTTCTAATATATTAATATGAAATCATATTATTTAATTAGTATTCATGAAGAATTAATTTGGAATTAATTTTGTGATCAAAAGAGACTAATTAAATATAATGGGTTCATTTGGTAAATCATTCATTCTTATGGTGTCGGCCAATAATCCATGATTCTTTAGGTTGGGCTAAACCAATGTGACAACCCATGGATGATCCATGGAGGTTTAATGTAGCGCTCGAGATTTATGAGGTATTAAATTTGTATTTATTTAAGGAAAATAATTTTATGAGTTCGGACTTCGGCCTTTGGGCCTTCACGATAGGGCTGATGATGCACGAACGCGGGGCGTAAACCCCATGTACGCCCAGCGTAATCAAGGATCCAAGACACGGGCTTAACCGCGTAGGCCAAGCGTACCAAAGGGTACGCGCAGCGTACGTGCGTAGTGTCTTAAACCCTAATTTTGGGAACTTATCCCTATATAAAGGATGTTATGACCTTGGACCAGCCTCCCTAACTCCCTTAAGCATTCATCTCGAAAACCCTAGCCTAATTTTGTGTGTTCTTAGCCATTAGAGAGCATTTGGTGTAGTTTTGGGGCATTTGAAGAAAAAGGAACTTGAAGAAGGAGCAAGGATCCACCAAGAGCTTGTAGATCCAGAAGAGTAGCACCATTTCTGACTTAGTTGAGGTATCAAGTTCTAACCTTGACCATTATCTTCTTAGATTTGTTTTTGGTAGTTTTTAAAGTTACTTTTGGACTCCATTGTTGAGAGTTCGTGCATCTTGATGACTTCAGACCATAATACCTGTCCTTTTGGGCTCCTAAAGGCACTAGGAGTCATAAAAATCGGGTCTTGATGGTTAAGCAATAACCATGCAAGGGTTAGTGAGTTTTGGGGCTAGTTAGATGGACCAAAGTCATGTTTTGACCCCAACCTTGCATGCATGCACATAAATTTCATGACTTTATGGTTTAGGATGTCTTAAAAGACCTAGATCTACAGTTTGGATGAAAGGACTTACTGGATTAAGTAAAAAATTAAGCCTTTAGGGAACTGGCCAGTACGTTAGGTGTACTCCCCGTTACGCACCACGTACTAGGTCAAAACCCCGATCTCTACTTAAGGCAGCGTACGTTGGGCGTACATGCCCGTTACGCCATGCGTACGCCTGTAGTTCGAGAATTAATGGACTTTTGTGCTTAAAGAAAATGGGCATGGACTTTTGGGCCTCATGGCCGACTATGAAGCATGATTTCGGACTTGAGGACTTAGGACTCAAGTATTGGGCCTTCTTGGGCCAAGTTGGGCCCTTGAGAATTATTATGATGGACTTGCATATTTTGGGCCCATTTAGGGCATAAGGACCAATTCGGTAAATGGTTAGTTAGTGGGCCCTTAGGGAATCCTTAAAGGGCCATAGGAGAGTTAGGCTTAATAAGTTTGAATTGGGACTTTAGTATGTCCAATTGGGTCAAAGGGGTAAAATGGTCATTTAACCCTAAGATTAGTTATCAGCTTCTGATTAAGTGTCTTTATGGAAATTATAGCTGGAGAGTCGCCGGAGCAGCAGCATACAGAGGTTTCTCACCCATTTTATCAGCAGTCACTTGTACGAGGTGAGTTACCTTCCAGTAGCAGTGGGTCTACGGCCACAATGATGGCCCACCAGTAGGAGTTGTATGTTAGATGATTCTATTTGTGATATTCCTCTAGGTTTGCTACTACCTGATATGTTTATGTGCTAGTATGTTGCGATGTTATATGATAGTAGCAGTAGGGGAGACAGCCCCCAAGATTACCGGTCGATAGGGTCGAATGGGGTAGTAATACCCAGTCATGCTAGATAGATTATGATTATGTGATATATGTTATGTGGTAGTAGTTGAGGGGTGAAATAGTCCTTGATGCCCGGTCAAAAGGACCGAAGGGGAGGCCAGCACCCAGATATGCTAGGCAATGTCCGGTCGAAAGGACCGAAGGGGAGGCCAGCACCCAGATATGCTCAGCAATGTTCGGTCGAAAGGACCAAATGGGAGGCCAGCACCAAGATATGCTAGGAAATGTCCGGTCTAAAGGAACAAAGGGGAGTCCATCACCCAGATATGCTCAGCAATGTCCGGTCGAAAGGACCGAAGGGGAGGCTAGCACCAAGATATGCTAGGCAATGTCCGGTCGAAAGGACCGAAGGGGTAGGTCGGGCACCCAGATATGTCTGGCAGTATGTATGTTTTATGTTTATGTGGTATGTGGTATGATCGGAGAACTCACTAAGCTTCGTGCTTAAAGTTTTCAGTTTTGTTTCAGGTACCTCTTCAGCGAAGGGGAAGGATCTGGCGCGGTAGCTACACATCATACACACACATTGGATTTCCGCATTATGAGATTTCTTGGGATTGTACTCTGACATTGTTACTACTTTTATGATACGATTTCAGACATGAGATTATGGTTTTATGAAATGATATGACTTGATGATGTTCCCTTATAAATGTTTTCTAAATCGTTATATCAAAATTGAAATTTTTGGACTCGAAATTTGGGATGTTACATCTAAACCCATGGAGCCTAAGGAATATGGAAGGTCGTGCACATTAGGGTTTACATGGTGTAACCCTAGTTTTGCCAAACTATATAAGAACCCCTTTGGCTCCTAAAATCGGCACCTAATTAGTCTTTGGAAGAGCTATAGCCGATTTTGAGAGCAAGTCATCCTCTCTCAAGTCCTTCATTATTGGTGGTGTTGTGTGAAGCATTTGAGGAATCATATTTGGGGTGCTAGGCTCTTAAAGGTCCAAGGAATCAAGCTACAAGAAAAGGTATGTTATCTAACTATTTTTTGTTATACAAGTACCATGTTTTGTATGCTAGTTAGGGTAACGCTTTGGGAAATCAAATTGCATGTATTATTAGAGAAAACATAGATCCAAAGAATTTAGGGTTATATGTGCACCTTAAGGTTGTTAGGATGCTCAAAATCCTTCAGTGGTATCAGAACCTAGGATTGTTTTCTATTATACTTGATGTTTCATTGCTTTTAAAAGTTGGAAAAATCGAATTTCTGCATTCTGCCCAGTGAACTCGCCGAGTTCACTGGGTGACTCATCGAGTCCCTTCTGAAAATGACAAACTCAACAATTCCAGTTCATGTACACGCCGGGTTGGTGGTTCAGAGTGTAGATTTTCGAGTTTTGGCTAGAAACTGGATTAGGATCATTACCCCAAACTGTTTTTTAAACCATGAAATCTGTTTTTTCATAAGGTAATGATCATGCTTGTCCAATTAAAAGGTAATTATCATAATTTCAAGATCTGTATTAGTTTATATGATTAGGCAAATTTCTTGAAGATTGATGATTTGAATTACCTTATGTTTATGAGTTTATTTAGATCATGCATGTTTTATTTGATTATTGTGTTAATTAAATTAATGGTCTAAATGGTTTTAATGGACTCCATAACTTGTCCTCAAGTTATGGAAAACCAAAAGCCTTTTCTTTAAAAGTCATTAAACTCATAAGTTAAGAAACTGAAAAGTTTTGAATAGTGTCAAAACTTGTCCTCAAGTTTTGAAATTTGTAAAGTCGCACTTATGAACACTTTAATTCCAAACCCTAGAATTTTAAAAGTTTAAAATTCAAACCTTATACTATTATAATATTATAAGTTCAATAATATATATATATATATATATATATATATATATATATATATATATATATATATATATATATATATATATATATCTTTACTATTATATAAAGCATTTTAGACATTTCTTGAAATTTAAGAGGTACCAAACCTACTACATTATGTACAATCAATTTATGCTTACCATTCAATACACATATTATATTTTTATATTTAGTAGGTTGAAAATCTTAATTGGTATCAAATCTATAATCATTATATCATCGTGTTTGTATATTTAGTAGGTTGAAAATCTTAAATACGGGTGAGATACGTTCCAGTGGTTTTCTTCACACCATAGGATTTTCCGGAGTGGTAATGATAAAAAATAATTGAAAAATACATTGTTAAAAAATAAAAGTAAAATTCTATAATAAACAAATGCATAGATAAACATTTGCGTTAAATTTATAAATTAAAATGGTTTCGGACCTACAAAAAGAACTTAAAATAGATTGAAAAAAAAACGGATTGAATTTACAACCCAACAAACCGGTCAAAGTTGTGAAACAAGTTAAGATGTTACGGTAATTAGAAGTTAACATTATGAATGAGTGGTGGTTAATTGCAATTTACAAAGAAGTGACATATAAATGGATTTTTCAATGTTTGAGGAATGTAAAAACAAAAAAATTATCAATATTGTAACTTGCATATACTTAAAGGCTTTTATGGTTTCATCTAATAGTCACAATGAAACTATTCACCGAAATAAATTAATCACCGTCCGAACACTATTTGTTGCCGCTACTTTGCGCTGGCACACGTCGTGTGTGTGTGTGTGTGTGAGTGTGTGTGTGTGTGTGTGCATATATATATATATATATATATATATATATATATATATATATATATATATATATATATATATGACACGTCAGTACCGTTAGTAGGCCTCATTCACGAAGCCGATCTATAAGGGGGTATAAGGTTACTGCCTATAAAATAATAGTTTAATGGGTGTCCACTCTCACCCACCTCTTCCTTGACTAGCGGAGGGTCGTTAGCCGAATGGGTAGGATAGGACATTAATTCTCGTTAAAAGTATAATGAAAATTATAAAGTAACTAAATGTTTTATTAAATTCCCAATCTTAGTTAGTTTAGGAAAATGTGAAATTGATGCTAATCCATGAAATTGCACTTTGCACCTTGCCAAGTCGTTAGTGGAGCGTGTGTGGTTAACCGGCACATTAAGTTGGACTAGAAAGGGTGGCAAAGGGTAGCTTGATGTTTTGTCATAGATCGGTGGAGCGTGTGTGGTTAACCGGCACATCGATTAGGTGATAAATGACATCAGGTGTACCAAGTTAATTTGCATGGTTATTCACACCTTGTTTGTGATCCTCGGTATCCTTGTCACAAACCTGAAGTGCATAATCGAGATTTAAACATGTCATTGAATAGTTAATTGAATCTCAAAGGAATCTAGGAATTTCAATCCAATTAAAACTTAATAATCTATTTTGTTTTTCATGGTGGAAATTGGTAAATCGTCATTTACCTACCTTCAAATATTTTGCAAGTTGGGTTACGGCATCCCTCTTCCAAATTGTAAAATATTGTGTTGGGTCCTATCCTTAATATTTCATTTGGGTGTTATACTAAGGACTTTTATCTAATCTAAACTTTTTCCTTTTTTCTTTTAGATGTCTTCCAACACTGCTTCTGGCTCAAACCCTACTAGCTCCTTCTCTCTCATGAACTTGTGTGGGAGAGTCATCTTTGATGGATCCAACTTCAATTATTGGATTAGGAACATCATGATGGTCACTCGCTATGAGGACAAGGAATATGTCCTAGACAAGGAGCTTAAGGAAATCGATGAGTCTTCTGCTACTCCGGAGGAGATCGACGAGTTTAGGATTCATGAGAAGGACGCCACCAAGGTGTCTTGTATCATGTTGGCCACCATGACAATTGAACTCCAAAAGTCCTATGAGGACTTCTACCCTTTTGAGATGCACCATGACCTGATGGAAAGACACCATCAGAGTGCTCGTCAAGAGAGGTATGAAATCATCTCTTCCATGATAACAACTAAGATGAACGATGGTGAACCCATCACGGACCACTTGCAGAAAATGCAAAGGTTTGTGGACCATTTTCTAAATATGAATGTGAACTTTGATGAGGAGCTGGCTATAGATATCATTCTACACTCCTTACCTCCATGTTATGATCAGTTCCGCATCACCTATCATATGAACAAGGAGGAGTTCACACTTAGCAAACTTCAAGGGCTTTTAAGGATTGTTGAAAGTGGTCTCAAAGGTAAATCGATTGTTACTACTCCTACCATCGCACTTATTCTGGCAATTGGACAAGGGAAGGGGAAGAATAGGAAGGCTGCCTCAAAGAGCCACAAGGGAAAGTCTCTTGATGATCCTCTTCAAGTGGGACCAAAGCTGGTTCTACTGCTCCCTCTACTATTCCTAAGGAAGCAGAGTGTTTCTATTGTCATGAGAAAGGGAACTGGAAGTGAAGCTGCCCTAAATACTTGCATGACGTAAAAGATGGGAAGGTTAAGGCCACCCATGCAGGTATTTATACTATTCTGTCTAATAAATCATCACATTCTTGTTCTTGGGACCTTGATACAGGTTGTGGATTTCACATTTGTTCTAATGTGTAGGGCCTAAAAAGAAGTAAGGATGTGGAGCACAGGAAGATAAACTTAATCATGGGGAATAGGAAGGTTTCACATGTCACCAAGATTGGAGTTTAGTCTTTATTGCTTAGTAGTAGGTTAGAGTTAGATTTGAATAATTGTTGTTTCTCGTCTGAAATGGCGAGAAATATTATTTCCTTTCATGGTTTGTACAAACAAGGTTTTAGTTTTTCAATTGATAATGAATTGGTGCTATTAATGCTTTTCATAATGGTGTTTTTTTTATTTTAAAGCATTACCTTGTAATGGTGTATATGAAACTATGATGGTTGTAGACAACTTAGGAAATAATGTGTTGCACATTGATTCTTCCAATGAATTGGATAAAGCATCCTTGTGGCATTGTCATCTTGGAGATGTTAGCAAGAAGCGAATAGGCCAAATCCAAAAGGTTGGAGTTTTGGAGTCATTCGACTTAAGGTCGGATGACACTTGCGAATTTTGTTTACTTGGAAAGATGACCAAGTCACCCTTCACTGGTACTTGTGAAATGGGTGAAGGTTTGTTGGATCTAATACACACCGATGTGTGCAGGCCCTTCAGAACCGCCACAAAGGATGCTAACCGCTTCTATGTGACGTTACTGATGATTACAGCAGATATGGCTATGTCTACTTAATCAAGCATAAGTCAGAAACCTTTGAGAAATTCAAAGAGTTTAAACAAGAATTGGAGAATCAGCTGGGCAGGAAGATAAAGATTCTCCGATCCCATCGGGGTGGTGAGTATCTTAGTATCGAGTTCCTTGACTATCTTAAGAAATGTGGAATAGTTTCACAATTGACGCCACCTAGGACACCGCAGCTTAATGGTGTGGTAGAGAGGCGCAATCGAACCTTGTTGGACATGGTTCGTTCCATGATGAGTCGAGCTTCATTACCTTCTCATTCTGGGGGTATGCCTTAGTGACTGTCGTCCATATCCTTAATCTAGTCCCAACTAAGAAGGTGGCCAAAACACCTCATGAGATATGGATAATTAAGGTTCCCTCGTTAGCACACATCATAGTTTGGGGTTGCGAGGCTTTCATGAGATGCGAAACTCACGACAAGCTTGAACCTCGTAGTGAGCGATGTATTTTCATCGGCTACCCACATAAATCTTTTGGTTATCTCTTCTACAGGTCGAGTGACAATGTTGTCTTCATTGCAAGGAGAGGAGTCTTTTCCGAGAGAGAGCTCACAGGCTAAAGAAACAGTGGGAGGCAAATTGACCTTGAGGAACCTCAAGAGTCAAGCGGTTAAGGAACCTCAAACACTAGCGATCAAACTGAGAAAAAAACTCTTGTTGAGCCAATTGAAGATTTTGTACCTCTGAGGCATTCCAATAGAGTTAGAGTTCCACCTGAGCTTTATGGATTCCATATTACTGTAGAAGGTGATACATTTATCAGTGGTAGCACACTGGTAAATTTGGATGAACCTAACAACTATAAGGAAGCCATGGCAGGCCCCGAGTCTGCTAAATGGAAAGAGGCGATGGACAGCGAGATTCAGTCCAAGTATGACAATCAAGTTTTGAACTTGGTTGACAATGTATCGGGTCGTAAGACAGTCATATGCAAATGCATCTTCAAGAAGACCAACATGGATGGGAAATTACACACATATAGGGCGCGACTAGTTGTGAAGGCCTTTACTCAAACTCCAGGAGTTAATTATGATGAGACCTTCTCACCAGTAGCGAAGATTAAGTCTATTAGGGTTATGCTAGCCATAGTTTCATTTCATGATTATGAAATATGGCAAATGGATGTCAAAACCACTTTCCTTAATGGAAAGTTGGCTGAGGATGTTTACATGAGTCAGCCAGAGGGTTTTGTCGATGCAAAGTACCCTAATAGAGTGTGTAAGCTTTAGAAATCCATTTATGGATTAAAACAATCATCTCGCAGTTGGAATCTTTGATTCGACGACAGATTCAAAGAGTTTGGATTTTCGAGAAGCGAGGACGAGTCTTGTGTATATGTCGAAGCTAGTGGGAGCATAGTTAGATTTCTGGTATTTTATGTGGATGACATACTACTCATAGTAAATGACATCCCAACCTTGTAGGAGGTTAAGTCCTGACTTGGGAAGTGTTTCGCTATGAAGGACCTAGGAGAAGTTGCTTATATTCTTGGATAAGGATATTGAGAGACAGGTGTACGAGACTAATTAAACTTATTCAAAGTACGTACTTGGAAAAGGTGTTGAAAAGATTCAACATGATGGATTCCAAGAAAGGTGACTTACCGATCCAGAGCAATGTCAAACTGAGTACAACTCAGAGTCCGAGTACAGGGGCTGAGATAGCTGAGATGAGTCGAATACCATATGCTTCCGCAGTTGGCTTGATCATGTATGCTATGACTTGTACTCGCCCTGATGTGGCATTTTCTTTGAGCATGGTCAGCATATATCAGGGGAATCCAGGCAACGCTCACTGTACTACGGTAAAGAACATTCTCAAGTACCTGCGGAGGACTAAGGATTAGGTCCTTACCCTCGGTGGGAGTGATGACTTAAGAGTGGTGGGGTATAGCGACGCCAGCTTTCAGACCGACAGTGATAATTTACGCTCTCCTTCGGGCTGGGTCTTTACCCTGAATGGAGGAGCAATAACTTGGAAAAGTTCCAAGCAGGAGACAATAGTTGATTCAACTTGCGAATCAGAGTACATAGCAACAAGAGAGGCGGAGAAGGAGGCAATATGGTTGAAGAACTTCATCGGAGACCTTGGAGTTGTACCAGCTATAAAGGAGCCTATGGAGATTTTATGTGACAGCGAGAATGCAGTTGTGTAAGCCAAGGAACCAAGGGATCACGACAGATCCCGACACATTAACAGAAAATACAACTCATCAAACATCAAATAGAAGAAGGACTCCTTGTAGCAAAGAGGGTATCGTCTGAGGAGAACCCAACAAATCCCCTCACGAAGGGACTGAGTAGGGTTAAGCACTTACAGCATGCGAGGCGCATCGGGCTGAAGGACGATATTAGTTTTAATGATTAGATAGCTATTTCGAAACTTTTAATAGTTGAAATGTAATTGACATTTGATGATAAATAAAAGGTGTTCTTAATTTATAAGTAATGTTACTATCTCTTGTCAATCATTTACTATTGTTTCACTTTGCATGTTTTGACTTCCTGAATAATTATATTATTCAAACCATCCATAGTCGATCATACTTTGGAAGTAGGTATTGAGGCAAGAATGTCATGAATTTTGCTTGTAGATTTTCTGAGTTGTGTTAGACATAACAAAGTTTGCTACAACATTCATGAGTGCTCATAAGGTCTGAGTATCGGATTAAACCCACGCTCACTTGTATCACTTCATGGAATTTATCTCGAGTAATCATGAGACGATAATATCATATAAGTCTTCAAACCAAGAGATATAAGTTGTTGACTATGAGTTGGTTGTACATTGATAGTACGAAACCGCTTTAGTAAGTTGATGCTATAAAACGTGATGTTGTGTACAATTTAACGAATAGTTAGTACAAGCATGTGAGTTGAATTTTATCTGTTCCTTTTAGTCCTTGGAGGATTAAAAGCGATATCTTGTGCCCCTCGATGATTTTTTCGACTTATGTGACGGGCCCGTTCAGAACTAAATTGATGTGTTCGATTAAGTTCTATGTCAAACAAATCATAAATCGGGAAACAAACTGCCGGACAATAAGTATAACATTGTTTCATGTATTTGTCTAGCTGATATCTTGAGAACAGAGGATTATATGATCACTTATCTAAAATGGAGCATCACAGTTCGACAGAGGCTTTCAAGATCTACGATTGCTAGTCAGTGTTTTAAGTCGTACTTGTAGTTATAGTTATTAGACTTATCCACATGGGAGACTGATGGATTTAGTGTCTAAGCCCATAACTATAATTGGTATGTACTTGACCTGAGAGTAGCATGGTCCATTTGGGTTGCATGGCACCAGAACAAATTGTAAGGATTGAATTTTGAGAGGAGGTTATATATGATTTATTAATATATTATAAGTTCTAATATATTAATAAGAAATCATATTATTTAATTAATATTGATCAAGAATTAATTTGGAATTAATTTTGTGATCAAAAGAGACTAATTAAATATAATGGGTTCATTTGGTTCCAGTCATACCTAAGTTCTTAAAATCCTTCCTCTTAATACCTCGTGGATTATACCTAAGTTCTTAAAATAACTCTCTTTTCTTTGTTCCAGTCATGGAACCTTTCCTATATCTTCTCTAACCTGCATGAATTAGCTCTTATTCCCATCATAATCATATATCATTCCTGAAGGAACTTCTGTCTCATTCCCGATGGAATCATCTTTCTACTCTCCTCATAATCTTTCTTTGCACAGGTCCCATTTATGTTCCATCCATTTATCTTATCAAGAGATATTTTCTAGTCATCTACTACTTAACTCGTTAAGTACTTAGTCTAATTCCTCGTCTTATATCTCTTAATTATTTTGCACAATACCATTGACATCTACACATAAATACATACTTTGTTATATGATTATAATGGATATAATCATATTCTATCTCTTTCTACCGTCTCTTGGGTATTTAACAAATACCCTTTTCATCTAAGAATTAATACTCTAGGTATATGTACATGCTCTGGTATATGTTTCTAAGCGTATACCTCATACATACTCTAAATATATGCACATGCTCCATTACATGAATTTAAATGTATGTTCGTAATCTATCTTAATCTATAAATTGAGGGCATTCACATAGTGCCGCAAGATCCAAAATACATGCACACACACACACACACACACACATATATATATATATATATATATATATATATATATATAGAGAGAGAGAGAGAGAGAGAGAGACATATATAACAGAAACATACATCTATAATCTAAAAAGAGAGTGAGAGTTATAACTCACCTTGTTAGTTAGTGAAGACTTACTATAATTTTTCTTCAATTCCTCCATTGATGCATTTTGATCCATATTCTTTATTCTGAGGGCTATTCATACAACATAATCAAATTCTTAAAACTTGTCTTAGCCTATTAAGAACTTAATGAATTTATATGCCAAAATGACCTCTTAATGGATCATAATTCTATCTATTCGTTTTCTACTTCTAAACCCAACCAAAACAATGAATTAAGAATTATAATATAATCTAATGATTTCACCTCATTAATTAGGCTTTCAAACTCTAAAATCACATATATGGATTTCACCATGGAAATCACATACAAAGCAAGCTTGTTCAAAGCTTTTAAACACTCTTAATAACATCTTAGACAAGCTATATATTAATCAATTCAATCAATCATGCCAAATTAACAATTTCACCAAAATGGAGAAATCTTACCTTAATGAAGAAGGGAAGAAAATCCTTGCAATCCACCATATATACCTTGTCTTGGCACCATCTTGGCAGAAAAATTACCCATCCAGCTCTCCAAGCGATCTCCCATTGAAACGGATTGGAATGAGCTCGAAACAGATTATAATATGTGCTCTGAACTTGTAACCATGACGTGGTAAGTTTTATACCACACCATGGTAACCAATTGACTCTACGGTCAATGGTAACATACTTACGCCACTACGTCATGGCAAGCCTTTGGCCACACTATGGTAACTGCTCATTAACAAACTACATTATTGATTTCATTCCAGCTTTAGGGACAATTTTTATCTAACACTCATTTTATGATATGATCATTTGAAAACTTAAGGATTTCAAATATAAAGTTTTTGAGGAAAAGCCTTATGCCACCCCGTTATAGGTTGTGAACCACGACATGGCCATGCCACTTAAATGAGAATAGTGTCTGGCTGTAACCATGACGTGGTGAGGAAGTGACCATGATGTGGAGATCTTTGCATCCCAAGCCCATAAAATTTAAGGTTAATCCCATATTTAAGGACATTAAATCTTGGATTAGGGCATCCTCTTCATCCTCCATTCTCCCTTTTCGAAATCCTAGCCTCTTTTCCATGGATATTGTAACGCCCGTAAATCAGGGCTAGTCAATTTAGAGACGATAGGCGTCAAAAATGAATTTTTGATGAAAGATTATTTAGAATGAATAATCTTAATAAAGTTGTAGTATATGTTACAAGGATTCCGTACATATATAGAACGCCAAAATCTGACTTCGTATGAGGAAGTTATGATTTTCTGAAGTTTCGACTTAGCGGTATGCAGCCTGAAATACTCGATTTGAGATCGAGCAGTTTTTAGCCGAAACAATCTAAACGAGAATCGAAGATCACGTTGTTGGTATCGAAGCGATAAAAAGTTAGGCGAGAACGGAAGTCAAACGAAGAAGTTATGAATTTATAACGAAGTTTTCCTGTCCGGGCCTACTAAAAATAAATAATAAAAATAAAATCAAAATTAGCCGACGAAGTCCAAACGAAAGTTGTAGAGCGTAGTCTCACCTACGCGTGGATATAAAGAACGTCGAAAACAGAGTTCGTATGAAGAAGATATGAATTTTCGAAGTTTATTAAATAATTAATAATTAAATTTAATTATTAAATCCCGGTATTATCCGAAGACGAGTCATCGGACTCATCCGAAGTACACCCCGCGTACTAGCCTACCCCCCGCGTACACCGAGGTATGTCGACATTCGCACTCGAGTATTTCGGATACGTAAGCCATGACGATCCGAGGCGTACGCCCCGCGTACTCCGAGGTTCCAGCCTCTATAAATAGGATCCGAAGGCAGACGACTCCTTTGATATCTTTCTCTCTTCTCTCTCCCGGTTTACCTCGATTTGCGTGCCAGAAGTACCCAGAAGCCCCAGTAATATTCCCGAGTCCCAAAGCAAGTCCCGAGATCCCGAAGATCCCGAGAAGTGGGATTCCTGAGCCGAAGCTCTGCCCGCGAGAAGTTTGATTTTTGTGAAGATCTTCCAGATCTGCGGAGAGATACTACTTCTAGAAGTCGTAGTGCTGTCTGATCATCTTCTTATCAAGTGAGTGTATACTACCTTTCATAAACACGATAATAATACAAGTATGGTTCGAGTGTATTAAGTATATTGTTGTTTATATGTGTGAGTGTGTAGTTACTTTCTTCTAACACATAAACATGAAGTATTTGTTATAAAATACGTGTTATGTGTTTATATATTGTTGTTTATTTGAGATGAGTGTGGAATAGATGTTTTATATAGTTTTTAAATGAGTTAAACTGTATATGTATTTTATATCTACCAATATGTTGGGTAGAACATGGGTAGATGAGATAGTTGGTATGTGATAAAATGATGAGGTATGAAAGATGATTAAGAATGATGTTGGTAGATGCACCAATTAAAGAATGTCATAAAACTAGCAGATGCGCTTGGGAATAATATCGGTAGATGCACCAAGTAGTGAATGTCGTGATCTTGGCAGATGCGCCAAATAGAGATTGTCATAACAATAGTAGATGCACTTATAGGATAATCTTGGCAGATGCGCTTATAAGATAATGTCGGCAGATGCGCCTAAAAGAGAATGTCATAAACCTGGCAGTCGCGCCTCATAGTGTATGACGTAATCCTGGCAGAGGCACTTAAAGGATAATGTTGGCAGATGCGCCTTATGTAGCAATGGAAGTTTGTGCTAATTCCTTAGGTCAATCCTTAGGAATGAATGAATGACGGGTAGTTGAATTCCTAGGATAAAATCCTAAGAAAGATAATAGGGATGGGTAATTGAGTTGATTGTTTGATGGTTGAATATAATAATTATATTATATTGGGTTGAAAACCCTATATGCTCACCGGGCTCCCAAGCCTGACCCACTCAGTTTTCTTTGCGTTACAGGTAATGGCACAAGAGTATAAGTTGGTGGACTTGACGAGAGATTTTGGATTTTAGGCCAGTAGTTATGAATAACTGTTGTAAGGTCTATTTTGTTCTGTTTATGCTTTTGGTTTGTATTGAACATGACATCCCCAGATTTTGTTATATAATGAAAATACATTTCTTTAAGGAAATGCTTTGATAATTTTTATCATATTTTGTTCTGGGAACAAATTCCGCAACTGTTTTCTTTAAAAGGTTACGCTGATGTTATAAAACAAAGCATAAACAAGTCGGTCTTTTCTGGCCGTGAAAATGGGGATGTCACAGTTGGTATCAGAGCATTAGTTTAATCGAACTACGAATTTGTAGGAAATTTCTAGACTTAAACTTAGAATGCTAAGTAATGATTGTGAGGAGTGTGTCTAAAATATGTTAGGTAGTACACCTAAATTGACACAAGCACTAGTTTATTTTAGGAATGATGCCTAAAATGCTTTTATGTGCAAAATGTTTTGTATGATAGCTATATCGATGCTATTATTTGTTCGGATCTATGGTCTCTTGCCGACCGGATCTGGAAACCTTATGTGTTTAGGATTCTAAGCGTACGACTACGATATTAGAACTAGCATGTAAACGTTTCGGAGTGATAAGGATGATTTCAATATCTATCGTGAATGAGGATCTAATTTCACCTTATTTAGTGTATAGATCAAAAATGGTGAGAACAAGAAGTGGAGTTGGAAATGCTGATGAAAACAGGAATCGACCACCAGTGATTGAGCAAATACCTGTCGTAGCAGCAGCACCTGAGCCGATAACAATGGCTGGTATACAATTGATGATTCAAACGATGTTGGATCGTTAGATGGATGAAACCAGGCGGTTGCTTCAACAGAATCGTGGAGATCTGTCAATTCAAGTGGAAGAGCCTGAATTAAACGAAGGGCACTCGAAAGGGGGAAACTTCGGTGGATCTGTTGGTCAAGCCAACCCACCGATAGTTAGGCAAAACAACCAGAATGGAAGGAATGATGGAATGGGATGCAAGTATAAGGATTTTCTGACTTGCAAACCGTCGACCTTCACTGGAAAGGAGGATCCGATCGGAGTTATGGATTGGATATCGGAAATGGAGCTAGCCTTCATGACGTGTGGTTGCAGAGGCAAGTTACATACCACTTTCGCAGTACGTCAGTTCAGGGGTGGGTCTGTTTGTTGGTGGAACACCTTGGGGAAGATCCTAAGTCCTAATGAGCCACTGCAACTGACCTGGGCAGAGTTCTTGGTGCAATTCAAGCGCAAGTTCTGCTCGGCCCAAAACCTGCTAGAGTTGGAGAACAAATTTCTGATATTGAAGAAAGGCAGCATGTCAGTGGATGAATACACTAATGCCTTCACAGACAAGATGGAGTTTGCTTTGCGCATCGTCCCAGACGAACTGACAAAAGTCGACCGGTACGCAAAGGGACTCCCTTGGGAGTATGCGGTGCCAGTGCGTCAGGCACCTACTCTAGAGGCAGCTATTTGGGCTGCCAAGTCTGTTGAGAATATGATCAATGGGAGGACTGACAGTAAGGTTGAAGTTGGCGAGAAGACAAAGTTAGAAGCAACTTCAGGTTCTAATGAGAAAAGAAAATTCTCGAAGTCTGGAGGAGGAGGAAGGGATGATGCAAGGTGGTGCGATAAGTGCAAGAAGAAGCACTCAGGAAAATGTGGCGTGGAGGTGACATGTTTCAAGTGTGGAAAGCATGGGCATTACGCCGATGAATGTATTTTCAACAAAAAGGTGTGTTACGAATGTAACGAAGAGGGGCACTTCAAGCAAGACTGCCCAAGGAAAAATCAAGCAGCAAGGCTAGAGGCGCCGCTAAAGCTAAAGGCAAGAGCATTTCAAATGATCCTTGATGAAGCAGATGGCAATGCAAGGAATCAGGAATAAGGATCTTATATCTAAAGATCAAGTTATAAAGTAGCGATATGAAAAGTATCATGTATGTAGCCTATTAGAGGCATAGTATATGGGGAACTTGAACTTTTGTGTAATCGTTTCAAGGAATTAATATAAACCCTAGTTTTGCTAACTGATGCGTTGAATGATTGTCTGATTTTCTTGTATGGTGACTTGGTCGACTGTGGGACAATACTTGGGACGAGTATGAGTAGGTGTGAAAGGTAGTAGATGCATATACTACCGGAAGCACAGGACTCGCACTTGGATCAGGGAAAGTCACAAGGTTACCAAGAAGCTACTGATTGATTCCATTTTATTCTGGTATGTCATTACCATTGTTTCAGTAATGACTAGTAAGATGGTTCTTGTTCCGACCCTAGTGATCATATTTAAATTTGAGTTCGACTACGAGGAGTATGTTACGTGGTCTAGAGGACCAAGTTAGATGTAACATCTGACTTAAGTCAGAAGGTTGAAGTTAATGCGATTGATAGTGTTGCGCTCGTTGTTAAAAGAAGTTTGTAGGTAGAAATGCTACATGCTGAAATGTGATTATATCACATTAGAATATGAAGGAAGGTATATTCCATTTAGGAATTTAACTCTAAGAGACCTGAGTCTAAGCATTGCATCATTCGATGAGAGGTCAATAGAGCACGACCCATCGGTTTGTTACAATAGATAAAAGAAATTATTTATCCTGAGAGGAAGAAGGAGTCCATAATAACGACTTATTTGGTAACTCGAGGGTTACGATTGAAAGTACAACATAGTACGATAAGCAGATGCAAGATTGGGCATCGTCTGTGGTCAAGAAAGCCATAGAGTTAAATACTCTTTCGAGGAAACATAGAATTTACGGTTATTACCTAGGATGAAGAGATAGCATATGGAATCATTGTACAAGTTCTATTTTCGTTGATGATTCCAGGACGTAATCATCCTAAGGGGGAGATAATTGTAACACCCGTAGATCAGGGCTAGTCAATTTAGAGACGATAGGCGTCAAAAAATGAATTTTTGATGAAAGATTATTTAGAATGAATAATCTTAACTAAGTTGTAGTATATGTTACAAGGATTCCGTACATATATAGAACGCCAAAATCTGACTTCGTATGAGGAAGTTATGATTTTCTGAAGTTTCGACTTAGCGGTATGCAGCCTGAAATACTCGATTTGAGATCGAGCAGTTTTTAGCCGAAACAATCTAAACGAGAATCAAAGATCACGTTGTTGGTATCGAAGCGATAAAAAGTTAGGCGAGAACGGAAGTCAAACGAAGAAGTTATGAATTTATAACGAAGTTTTCCTGTCCGGGCCTACTAAAAATAAATAATAAAAATAAAATCAAAATTAGTCGACGAAGTCCAAACGAAAGTTGTAGAGCGTAGTCTCACCTACGCGTGGAGATAAAGAACGTCGAAAACGGAGTTCGTATGAAGAAGACATGAATTTTCGAAGTTTATTAAATAATTAATAATTAAATTTAATTATTAAATCCCGGTATTATCCGAAGACGAGTCATCGGACTCATCCGAAGTACGCCCCGCGTACTAGCCTACGCCCCGCGTACACCGAGGTATGTCGACATTCGCACTCGAGTATTTCGGATACGTAAGCCATGACGATCCGAGGCGTACGCCCTGCGTACTCCGAGGTTCCAGCCTCTATAAATAGGATCCGAAGGCAGCCGACTCCTTTGCTATCTTTCTCTCTTCTCTCTCCCGGTTTACCTCAATTTGCGTGCCAGAAGTACCCCAAAGCCCCGGTAATATTCCCGAGTTCCGAAGCAAGTCCCGAGATCCCGAAGATCCCGAGAAGTGCGATTCCCGAGCCGAAGCTCTGCCCACGAGAAGTTCGATTTTTGTGAAGATCTTCCAGATCTGCGGAGAGATACTACTTCTAGAAGCCGTAGTGCTGTCTGATCATCTTCAGATCAAGTTAGTGTATACTACCTTATATAAACACGATAATAATACAAGTATGGTTCGAGTGTATTAAGTATATTGTCGTTTCTATGTGTGAGTGTGTAGTTAGTTTCTTCTAACAAATAAACATGAAGTATTTGTTATAAAATACATGCAATGTGTTGATATATTGTTGTTTATTTGAGATGAGTGTGGAATAGATGTTTTATATAGTTTTTAAATGAGTTAAACTGTATATGTAATTTATATTTACCAATATGTTGGGTAGAACATGGGTAGATGAGATAGTTGGTATGTGATAAAATGATGAGGTATGAAAGATGATTAAGAATGATGTTGGTAGATGCACCAATTAAAGAATGTCATAAAACTAGCAGATGCGCTTGGGAACAATATCGGTAGATGCACCAAGTAGTGAATGTCGTGATCTTGGCAGATGCGCCAAATAGAGATTGTCATAACAATAGTAGATGCGATTATAGGATAGTCTTGGCAGATGCGCTTATAAGATAATGTCGGCAGATGCGCCTAAAAGAGAATGTCATAAACCTGGCAGTCGCGCCTCATAGTGTATGACGTAATCCTGGCAAAGGCGCTTAAAGGATAATGTTGGTAGATGCGCCTTATGTAGCAATGGAAGTTTGTGCTAATTCCTTAGGTCAATCCTTAGGAATGAATGAATGATGGGTACTTGAATTCCTAGGGTAAAATCCTAAGAAAGATAATAGGGATGGGTAATTGAGTTGATTGTTTGATGGTTGAATATAATAATTATATTATTGTTGGTTGAAAACCCTATATGCTCACCAGGCTCCCAAGCCTGACCCACTCAGTTTTCTTTGCATTACAGGTAATGGCACAAGAGTATAAGTTGGTGGACTTGACGAGAGATTTTGGATTTTAGGCCAGTAGTTATGAATAACTGTTGTAAGGTCTATTTTGTTCTGTTTATGCTTTTGGTCTGTATTGAACATGACATCCCGAGATTTTGTTATATAATGAAAATACATTTCTTTAAGGAAATGCTTTGATAATTTTTATCATATTTTGTTTTGGGAACAAATTCCGCAACTGTTTTCTTTAAAAGATTACTCTGATGTTATAAAACAAAGCATAAACAAATCGGTCTTTTCTGGCCATGAAAATGGGGATGTCACATATATGAGTTTGGTGGCTTGATCTTGAGCTTGTCTTCTTGATTTTGTGAGGCTTGTATGCACCCACCTAAGTGGAAAAAGAAAGGATTTCTCAGAGCAACCCCTAGGTTCTAGACCCAAGAGTTAACTTGGGAGAGAGCTGCTCCGCGAAGCTGGGCCTTCCACCACGATATGTAAATGAACTTTTGCTAGTACAACCACTCGATTGTCCACTTCTAATAAATGTAATTGTGCCAATTCCAAAAGGTATAGATGGGGAATCTATTAAGTGTTCCAAAAACAAAAATAGAAAAACTTGCCACTTTTTTCTTTTGATTTGGAAGACAGTCATTGTGTTTGGTAAAGAATAAACTCCATCTTGGTGCAAGGAAGCAAAGAGCTAACTTTGATCTTTCATCTTCTTCATATTTCAGAGTTATTTAAGATATAAAGCTTTCACCTTGATATTTGTTCTCTTAGATTCAAATTATTGCTCTTTTTGGATGTTTTGGTCCTTTTTATGGATGCTCTTGGAGCTTAAGGATCTCCAGAGCTTTTTATGGCACTCTAATGCTTATTATTCTTCAGATAAGTGAGAAAAAGTTTCAAGTTTGGGGTTATCTTAAGTATATACATAAGGACTAGACCTTTGAAGGACTTGATGGACTTATGGTTGTAGATCTTGTTTTATGGTGATATCCTAATGGATAAAGTTGGAAATTTTATCCATTAAGTCATTAAGAAGAACCAGATCTAAAATTATGAGCCTTGATCTATAAGGATTATGATGGGTTTTAAGCATTCTAACACTCCTATGGTGTACATGCAACCCTATAAACCCTGGATCTATTTTTTCTCTAATATTTATGCAAATAAGGATTTTCCAAGTTTTACATCCTAACTAGCATGGCATGGGGTACATGTAACATAAAAACTAGTAGAATGACATACCTTTGTAGTTGCTTGGAATCCTTAATACTTTTTGAGCCTAGCACGTCAAATGTGATGCCTCAAACGTTTCACACAACACCACAACTCTTGGAATAACATGAGAGAAGAACACTTTGATCACAAAATCGGCTAGCCCTCCTTGTCTTGCACTAGTTTTGATTTTGCTTACCATGGGGTTCCTTATATAGTGTCTCACATGTAGGGTTAAACCCTAATGTACATGACTTTTCATTTCCTCCATGATCTATGGGTTTTAACCTCCATGGAGCACCCAATGGGTCCTAGCCCAATCTAGTGAATCATGGACCATAAGCCCACTATATAAGAATGAATGATTTACAAATCAATCCCCATATATTTAATTAGTTGTAACGCCCGCGTTTCCAGGCTAGGCATTATCTTTGATGTAATAGTCTAGGTTAACCTTTGTAACCCGTTTTGAAATAATAGAAGTATATTATTTGAGTATTATGTGTTTTGTGCTTAATTTCTTAATTATGTGGTTTGATTAATTAAGAATAAAAAAATAAGCATCAAAATTTAAGTGTAAAATAAACTTGATATCTTTGGATAATGTTGTAGTAGTTGAAACTAGGTTTCCGAATATATATATATAACTCTCAAATCTGACTTCGTATGAGGAAGTTATGATTTATTGAAGTTTCGACTTAGCGGTATGCAGCCTGAAATACTCAATTTGAGATCGAGCGGTTTTTAGTCGAAACAATCTAAACGAGAATTGAAGATCTCGTTGTTGGTATCGAAGCGATGAAAAGTTAGGCGAGAACGGACGTCAAACGAAGAAGTTATGAATTTATAACGAAGTTTTTCTGTCCTGGCCTACTAAAAATAAATAATAAAAATAAAATCAAAATCAGCCGACGAAGTCTAAACGAAAGTTGTAGAGCGTAGTCTCACCTACGCGTGGATATAAAGAACGTCGAATACGAAGTTCGTATGAAGAAGATATGAATTTCCGAAGTTTATTAAATATTTAATATTTAAATTTAATTCTAAATCTTGGTATTATCCGAAGAGGAGTCATCGGACTCATCCGAAGTACGCCCAGCGTACTGCTGTACGCCCCGCGTACCGCGAAGCATGACACACCTCGCACTCAAGTGACTTCGGATACGTAAGCAATGACGATTTCGGACCATTACGCCCCGCGTAACGTCGTACGCCCCGCGTACTCCGAGGCTTCAGCATGCGAGGGCAGCCAACTCAATTGCTCTTTTTCTCTCTTCTCTCTCCTATTTTGCATCGATTTGCGTGCCAGAAGTACCCCGAAGCCCCGGTATCATTCCCGAGCCCCGAAGCAAGTCCCAAGGTCCTGAAGATCCCGAGAAGTAAGATTCCCGAGCCGAAGCTCTGCCCGCGAGAAGTTCGATTTTTGTGGAGATCTTACCGAAGAATATTACTTCTATACGCCGTAGTGTTGTCCGATCATCTTCTGATCAAGTGAGTGTGTAGTTACTTTCTTCTAACGCATAATTATGAAGTATTTTATACGAAATACGTGTTATGTGTATAATTTTGTTGTTATGTGCGTGAATGTATATTCACTCTCTTCTATCTCATAGATCTGATTTATTTTCTATGAAATACGTGTTATGTGGGTGTGCCTCGTCTGTTATGTGGAATATGTATTGAATGAAAATGATATACAGGTTTTAAACTATGTATGAAAATATATTTTTTTATCTACTAATATGTTGGGTAGAACATGGGTAGATAGTTGGTGTGTAATAAACAGATGAGAGGCCTTGATGTTGTTGTTGTTGTTGATCTAGTTATTCAACGGAGTATGGATAACGACCACAGACTCTTTCTAGACAGTCCTGTGGAACGCTAGCAGGTTCATAACCTGTAGGTGTTGTGAACGATGTGTTCACCGATGTATTCTATCCCCCTCATGGTTGCCTTTAGGATATCTATTGTTGAGGAAACCCCTTAGCAGTAATGTCCGTCCCGATGAAAATCCTAGATTAGGTCCCTTGAGATAGATGTTATTTTAGGGACGTAAAGTGAGGATAACGGGAATGGGTAATTGGGATAGTGATTGGTTGGTGAAATTAAATATGAATATTTATTGTGGGTTGAAAACCCTATATGCTCACCAGGCTCCCAAGCCTGACCCACTCAGTTTTATTTGTATTACAGGAAGTGGCGCAAGGGCGTAAGATGGATGAATCATTGAGTTGTTTTGTTTACAAGTCTGTATATGTATATATTTGTTGAATGACTTGTAATGTTATCGTTTATGCTTTATGGTCTGTATCGGAACATGACATCCCGAGTTTTGATTATATAATGAAAATGCATCTCTTGATGAAATGCTTTGATAAATATTATTTTATCATGTTTTGTTTTGGGAACAAATTCCGCAACACTTTTAAATCAAAAGGATTTACTCTGAAATTATTTTAAAAAGCATAAATGAAATCGGTCTTTTCTGGCCGTGATTTTGGGGATGTCACAGTTGGTATCAGAGCATTAGTTTAAGTGAACTAGGAATTTGTAGGATTTCTATACTTAAACTTAGAATGCTAAGTGGAGATTGTGAGAAGTGTGTCTGATATATTATAGACATGAGCACTAGTTTATTTTAGGAAAGTTGCCTAAAATGCTTTTATGTGCTAAATGTTATATGTTGCCATATATGATATTAATTGTTCGGATCTATGGTCTGTTGTCGACCGGATCTGGGAACCTTATGTGTGTAGGATTCTAAGCGTATGCCTACGTTATTAGAACTAGCATGTAAACGTTTCGGAGTAATAAGGATGATTTGAATATCTATCGTGAATGAGGATCTAATTTCACCTTTTTCGGTGTGTAGATCAAAAATGGTGAGAACAAGGAGTGGCGTTGGAAACTCAGATGAAAACAGAAATCAACCGCCAGTGATTGAGCAAATACCCGTTGTAGCAGCAGCACCAGAACCAATCACCATGGCTGGAGTGCAAGGCATGATTCGGGCTATGCTAGCCGAACAAAGGGATGAGATGCGACAGATGTTGCATGATAATAGGGACGAACCTATCATACCTATTGAGGAACCCGAATTGATTCCCGAACAATCGGAAAAAGGAAACAATAGTCGCATTATGAGTCAAGTTGGGACTCAAGGAGAATGAAGGAACGATCCGGAAAGGAGAAACAACAAGGATTTGCGAATGTACAAGAATTTCTTGGGTGCCAAACCACCAAGTCTTTCTGGAAGCCTAAAGCCTGTTGAAATGATGGATTGGATCTCCGAAATGGAGATGGTATTTGAAATTTGCGACTGTAGCAACAAACAGAAGACCGTCTTTGCGGTTAGACAACTGAAGACTGGAGTCTTGAGTTGGTGGAAGTTGTTGGCAGATACTATGCCACGAGGAGAAGCCCTGAAAATGTCATGGGAGGAGTTCTTGGAACAACTAAGGGTGCAGTATTGTTCAGAGATAGATCTGATTGATCTGAACAATGAGTTCCAAAACTTGAAGAAGGGGAGGATGAGCATAGATGACTATGCTACTGAATTCACTGAGAAAATGAAGTTATTTCCGTACCTAGTACCAACGGAACTCTCCAAGATTGAGAGGTTTGCTAATGGACTGTCTGCCGACTTTGGTCCGACAGTCAAGATGGCAACTACTCTGAAAACAGCCGTTCGTGCAGCTAAGAATGTGGAGGCCCAGCAGAAGTAAAAGGGTCTGGAAAGGATAGATGTTGGTGAAAAGAGGAAGTTCGATGGAACTTCAGGGTCCAACAAGCAAAACAAGTGCTCGAAGTCTAGTTTGAGAGGAGGAGGAGGTGAAGCGAAATGGTGCGACAAATGTAAGAAGAAGCATCATGGGAAATGTGAGGTAGTGGCCACGTGCTACAAGTGTGGAAAGCCAGGGCACTATGCCAATGAATGCACCCTCTCTAAGAAGGTTTGCTATGGATGTGGTGAGGAGGGACACATGTCGAGGGACTGCCCGAAGAAGAAGGAGGCAGCTAGACCCAACATTCCACCAAAGCCGAAGGCGAGAGCCTTCCAGATTACACTGGAAGATGCTAAAGATGAAGTTGATGTCGCTTTAGGTACCTTTCTCGTAAACGAATTACCTGCTCAAATTTTGTTTGATTCTGGAGCCAACTACTCCTTTATTTCGCATGAGTTTGGTAGAAAACTAGCTTTGCCTGTTAATAGACTAGATAATGCTTGATTAGTCGAAGTTGCTAGTGGCAAGTTTGTACCTGTTAGCCATCGTATGAAAAACATCTTAATCGACCTTAATGGGAATAAGTTTCACAAGGAAACATTGCCTATCGAACTTAATGGTTTCGACATCATTTTGGGAATGGATTGGCTTAGCGCCAATGATGCCGAAATTTGATGCAAGAAGAAGATAGTTAAAGTAAACCCGTCTGGGAAAGATTCGTTTATGATGTATGGGGACAAACGCAGAGTGAATTCTGGAATCATTTCCCTAATGAAAGCCAGAAAATGTTTGACCAAAGGGTGTACATCATACTTAGCATTCGTGACCGATGCTTTGAAGGAAAAGAAGGTGATGCAGAATATTCCTATTGATTATCTGGAAGTATTTCCCGAAGATCTTCCTGGATTACCGCCTGATAGACAAGTAAAGTTTAGAATAGACTTGTTGCCAGGGACGACACCAATAGCAAAAGCACCTTATCGATTAGCATCGACGGAGATGAAGGAGCTGATGATGCAACTTCAGGAGTTATTGGACAAAGGTTTCATTAGACCTAGTTCATCACCCTGGGGAGCTCCGGTGTTATTCGTGAAGAAGAAAGATGGAAGTATGAGAATGCGCATTGATTACCGAGAGCTGAATAAGGCGACAATAAAGAATAGATATCCGTTGTCGAGGATTGATGACCTGTTCGATCAACTACAAGGTTCAAGTTATTTTTCAAAGATCGACCGAAGGTCAGGATATCATCAGCTGAAAGTAAGAGAGCAGGATATCGAGCAGACTGCATTCAGAACTAGATATGAACACTACGAGTTCTTGGTTATGTCGTTTGGACTAACCAATGCTCCGGCAGCATTCATGGATTTGATGAATAGGCTTTGTAATCCGTTCCTTGATAAATCTGTGATAGTGTTCATTGACGACATTCTGATTTACTCGAAAAGCCAGGAGGAGCATGGCAGACACTTGCAAGAAGTGTTAGAAGTTTTGAAGCAGGAGAAGCTGTATGCAAAGTTCTCCAAATGTGATTTTTGGATTCGTGAAGTCCAATTCTTGTGTCACATGGTCAACCAAGAAGGGATAATGGTTGATCCAGCGAAGATCGAAGTTGTGATGAAATGGGAACAACCGAAAAGTCCCACGGAGATCCGAAGCTTTTTGGGATTAGCCGGATATTACCGAAGGTTTATCCAAGGCTTTTCTTCGATCGCTACTCCGTTGACAGCTTTGAACCACAAAGGAGCTACTTATGCTTGGGATGATAAGCATAAAGAAGCATTCGAGAAACTAAAGAAGAAGCTATGTGAGGCACCGATACTTTATCTACCCGATGGAGTGGAAGACTTCGCTGTCTACAGCGATGCTTTTGGGGTTGGATTGGGTTATGTTTTGACCCAAAGAGAGAAGGTGATAGCATATGCGTCTCGACAGCTGAAGGAGCATGAAAAGAATTACCCGACTCGTGATTTGGAGTTGGCAGCGGTAGTTTTCGCTCTGAAAATATGGAGGCATTACCTCTATGGCACGGAGTGCAAACTTTTTACTGATCATAAGAGTCTCCAATATCTCATTAATCAGAAAGAATTGAATATGAGGCAACGACGCTGGCTGGAGTTACTCAAGGACTACGACTGTGAGATACTTTACCATCCCGGTAAAGCTAATGTTGTTGCTGATGCTCTCAGTCGGAAAGTCAATCTTGAAAGGAAGAGGCCAAGAGCGTTGAGAATTGAAGTTGTCTCGACCATTGTGGAAAGTATAAAGAAAGCTCAAGAGGAAGCTTCTGAGAAGAATGACCGAAAGGAGGAACATTTCGGAAAAACGTTGGTGTTCGGTGTAAACAGTCATGGACTGAAGGTGTTCCAAGATCGGATTTGCATACCTAAGACAGGAGGAGTCAGAGATCTTCTGATGGAAGAAGCTCACAAAACCATGTACTCGATTCATCCAGGTAGCACTAAAATGTATAGGGACATAAAACCCTACTACTGGTGGCCGACGATGAAGCTTGACGTTGCAAAGTATGTGGCTGAGTGTGTGACTTGTGCGAGAGTAAAGACACAACATCAGAAACCGTACGGGAGTTTAGAACCATTGCATGTGCCTATGGGTAAGTGGGAAGACATTGCTATGGATTTTGTCACTAAACTGCCCAGAACAAAGAATGGTCACGACATGATTTGGGTGGTCGTTGATTGATTCACTAAGAGTGCACATTTCATAGCAGCCAAGGAGAAATGGTCTATGGAGAAGCTTGCAAATTCTTACGTGAAGGAAATTGTAAGGCTTCACGGTGTTCCGTTAACGATTGTTTCGGATCGTGATAGCCGTTTCACCTCGAGGTTTTGGAAAATTCTACAAGAGGAATTGGGTACCAAGTTGTGTTTAAGTACAACTTACCATCCGCAGACTGATGGTGAGAGTGAAAGAACGATACAAACACTTGAAGATATGCTAAGAGCATGTACCTTGGAATTCCTAGGTAATTGGGATGAACATTTACCTTTGGTAGAATTTTCCTACAATAATAGTTTCCACTCGAGCATTAAGATGGCACCTTATCAAGCTTTGTATGGACAAAAGTGTCGTACGCCGTCTTATTGGCTTGAGGCTGGGGAAAAGCAGTTTATGGGACTGGAGATGGTTCATCAAACTGCTAAAAAGTTGAAAATAATTAGGGAAAGAATGTTAGCAGCTCAGGATCGTCAAAAGAGCTATGCTGACAAAAAGCGAAGACCGATGACTTTTGAAATTGGAGATTCGGTTTTGCTTAAAGTCTCGCCGTGGAAGGGACTTATAAGATTTGGTAAAAGGGAAAGTTGAGTCCAAGGTTTATTGGACCGTTTAAAGTTCTTCAGAGGATTGGGAACCAAGCTTACAAGCTCGAACTACCAGAAGAACTGAATGGAATTCATAAAACTTTTCATGTGTGTTATTTGAGGAAGTTCACGGGGGAAGTTCCCAACATGATTCCACTTTCGGAGTTGAGAATCGATGAGAACAAAAGGTTGATTGAAGAACCAGAGGCAATCGTTGACCGAAAGACTAAGAAGTTGAGACGCAAGATGGTCGACTTAGTGCTTGTCCGATGGAAACACACGAATGGGCCGAATCTCACCTGGGAGACGGAGAGTGACATGATGGGTCATTATCCGTATTTGTTTGTTGATCTGTGATTCCGAGGACGGAATCATTCTAAGGTGGAGAGAATTGTAACGCCCGCGTTTCCAGGCGAGGCATTATCTTTGATGTAATAGTCTAGGTTAACCTTTGTAACCCGTTTTGAAATAATAGAAGTATATTATTTGAGTATTATGTGTTTTGTGCTTAATTTCTTAATTATGTGGTTTGATTAATTAAGAATAAAAAAATAAGCGTCAAAATTTAAGTGTAAAATAAACTTGATATCTTTGGATAATGTTGTAGTAGTTGAAACTAGGTTTCCGAATATATATAGAACTCTCAAATCTGACTTCATATGAGGAAGTTATGATTTATTGAAGTTTCGACTTAGCGGTATGCAGCCTGAAATACTCAATTTGAGATCGAGCGGTTTTTAGCCGAAACAATCTAAACGAGAATTGAAGATCTCGTTGTTGGTATCGAAGCGATGAAAAGTTAGGCGAGAACGGACGTCAAACGAAGAAGTTATGAATTTATAACGAAGTTTTTCTGTCCTGGCCTACTAAAAATAAATAATAAAAATAAAATCAAAATCAGCCGACGAAGTCTAAACGAAAGTTGTAGAGCGTAGTCTCACCTACGCGTGGATATAAAGAACGTCGAATACGGAGTTCGTATGAAGAAGATATGAATTTCCGAAGTTTATTAAATATTTAATATTTAAATTTAATTCTAAATCTTGGTATTATCCGAAGAGGAGTCATCGGACTCATCCGAAGTACGCCCAGCGTACTGCTGTACGCCCCGCGTATCGCGAAGCATGACGCACCTCACACTCAAGTTACTTCGGATACGTAAGCAATGACGATTTCGGACCATTACGCCCCGTGTAACGCCGTACGCCTCGCGTACTCCGAGGCTCCAGCCTCCTATAAATAGGATGCGAGGGCAGCCGACTCAATTGCTCTTTTTCTCTCTTCTCTCTCCCGTTTTGCATCGATTTGCGTGCCAGAAGTACCCCGAAGCCCCGGTATCATTCCCGAGCCCCGAAGCAAGTCTCGAGGTCCTGAAGATCCCGAGAAGTAAGATTCCCGAGCCGAAGCTATGCCCGCGAGAAGTTCGATTTTTGTGGAGATCTTCCAGATCTACCGAAGAATATTACTTCTATACGCCGTAGTGCCATCCGATCATCTTCTGATCAAGTGAATGTGTAGTTACTTTCTTCTAACGCATAATTATGAAGTATTTTATACGAAATACATGTTATGTGTATAATTTTGTTGTTATGTGCGTGAATGTATATTCACTCTCTTCTATCTCATAGATCTGATTTATTTTCTATGAAATACGTGTTATGTGGGTGTGCCTCGTCTGTTATGTGGAATATGTATTGAATGAAAATGATATACAAGTCTTAAACTATGTATGAAAATATATATTTTTATCTACTAATATGTTGGGTAGAACATGGGTAGATAGTTGGTGTGTAATAAACAGATGAGAGGCCTCGATGTTGTTGTTGTTGTTGATCTAGTTATTCAACGGAGTATGGATAACGACCACAGACTCTTTCTAGACAGTCCTGTGGAACGCTAGCAGGTTCATAACCTGTAGGTGTTGTGAACGATGTGTTCACCGATGTATTCTATCCCCCTCATGGTTGCCTTTAGGATATCTATTATTGAGGAAACCCCTTAGCAGTAATGTCCGTCCCGATGAAAATCCTAGATTAGGTCCCTTGAGATAGATGTTATTTTAGGGACGTAAAGTGAGGATAACGGGAATGGGTAATCGGGATAGTGATTGGTTGGTGAAATTAAATATGAATATTTATTGTGGGTTGAAAACCCTATATGCTCACCAGGCTCCCAAGCCTGACCCACTCAGTTTTATTTGTATTATAGGAAGTGGCACAAGGGCGTAAGATGGATGAATCATCGAGTTGTTTTGTTTACAAGTCTGTATATGTATATATTTGTTGAATGACTTGTAATGTTATCGTTTATGCTTTATGGTCTGTATCGGAACATGACATCCCGAGTTTTGATTATATAATGAAAATGCATCTCTTGATGAAATGCTTTGATAAATATTATTTTATCATGTTTTGTTTTGGGAACAAATTCCGCAACACTTTTAAATCAAAAGGATTTACTCTGAAATTATTTTAAAAAGCATAAATGAAATCGGTCTTTTCTGGCCGTGATTTTGGGGATGTCATATTAGTCTCTTTTTTATCACAAAATTAATTCCAAATTAATTCTTGATCAATACTAATTAAATAATATGATTTCATATTAATATATTACAACTTATAATATATTAACAAATCGTAAATGTCCTTTTCTCATTTTGTCTATTAAATAATTGAGATGTCGATGCAACCCAAATGGACCATGCCAAATCGGGTCAAGTACATACCAAATATAGTTATGGACTTAGACACCTTATCCAACAGTCTCCCACTTGGATAAGTCTAATAACTATAGGTATGACTTCAAGAACCGACCGGCAATCGTAGCTCTTTCAAAGTCTTGCGGAACTGAGATGATGATGCGTCATTTAAGATAAATGATCATATAATCCTCTGTTCAAGATATCAGCCGAACAAATGCATGGAACAATGTCGTACTTATTGTCCACTAGTTTGTTTCCCGATTTCCGATTTGTTTGACATAGAACTAAACTGAACACATCAATTTGGTTCTGACCGGGCCCGATACATAGGTCAAAACAAAATCATCGAGGGGGCCAAATATCGCTTCTAATCCTCCAAGGACTAAAAGGAACAGATAAACTTCGACTCATATGCTTGTTCTACTACTTGTTGAATCATACACAAAGGCACATTTTATAACATCGAGTTACCAATGCGTTTTCGTACAATCAATGTATAACCAACTTATAGTCAACAACTCATATCTCTAGGTTTGAAGACTTATATGATATTACCGTCTCACGATCACTCGAGATAAATTCCATAAAGTGATACAAGTGAGCGTGGGTTAAATCCAATACTCAGAACTTATGAGCACTCATGAATGTTGTAGCAACCTTTTGCTATGTCTAGCACCTTAGACATCTACAAACCCAATTCATGACAATCTTGATTCATATCTACTTCCAACATATGAGCGACTGTGGAGAGTTTGAATAACCTAGTTATTTGGGAACTCAAAACATGCAAAATTGAAACACAAGAGTAATACTAATCCTTTATGGCCAAAAGCACCTTTGAGAGTAAATAAAACACCTTTTATTTAAACACCATATTGATCACTCATTATTCATTGTATAATGTTTCAAATAATCAACTTTATACTTGAATTTAAACAATAGTCATACCATGCTCCAAGCATGCACACTATGTTTGTCCAAACAATAGCTATGCCATATGCCAAGTTTTCACACTACGTTTGTCTGTGATCCTTACTTTGTGAAATAGAAAATTTGAACATGATTCCAATGATGCTCATTTCACAATCCCAAATCCTTACCGCAAATGTAAGAATACAATATTCTTTTTCATTTACTGAAATCTGTTAGATTCTAAACTTATATGCATTGATCCTCTCGTAATGACTATGCACAAAAGTCACAAAGACTCGTCAACAGACATTAAAGAGTATTCTAATGGAGATCAATTCCATGGAAACAAAGTCTCAAATTCAAAGTACATTCCTTTAAATAACCTTCTTGCATTAAGTTTTTTTTCAAATCATACACGGATTTAATGAATATCTTCCTCCTATGTAAACATTTCCACATTCCATTTTGACTATCACTTCTGAACAAGAGTTGCCTCTTTTTAGAATATGTCAATATGGTCCTTTCAAAATTAACACTATACTTCCAATTGTCCATGAGCAACAAATCTTTGGTAAACCTCAGATAGTCCTCGGCGATTGCTTAATCATTTTAGTCATATCCAAATCTAGACCTTTTCCCCTCTTAATGCCCTAGGCCTTTGGAAAATTTAGAAGGGATAAATATTTTAGCACATGTAATCGATCCTATACCCGAAGCATATGGGACACGATTCATGATGTCTCACATAAAGACATGATCCTAGACCAGCCTTTTGCTACAATATTTTTTTTATTTGCCATGTTTTCATAATTTGACTATGAAGAGGAATGCCGTAATCAAAATCGAATTTTGAGAAAGCAACATATATGGAATTTCCTTATGTTGAACCATTCCAACATAAAATTCATATATATATATATATATATATATATATATATATATATATATATATATATATATATATATATATATCGAATTTCCTTATGTTGAACCAATATAAATGAAGTATAATTTTCTCTCCCTTAATTATAGCAAAACCATTTTTCCCAATTGAAACTTTTTTGTTTTCTATAACTAACATTGCTAACTTGCAACACTTATCATAATTGATTATGCTTCCACAAGCATAATAATAATTACTAGCATAACACTTATGCTCCCACTAGCTTTGACATGTACTCAGAAATCAGCTGGACTTCTAGAATACCTTACTGAATTTCATACCAAAGTTCAGATTTCTGATACGAGTTACTTTGATAAGACTTTATCAAGGCTCCTCAAAATCATACACCTTTCCTTAGATAGCTGACATGTGTGCTAAAAATTATCAAAAGGAATGTCGTAATCATAATGTTTAGACCTTTTGCCATTCTTCCAAGTCCATGTTAGTGTGTCGGTTACCCACACACGCTCCAGTAATGACTTTGAGGATGCAAATATCACAATTGCTATCTATTTAAAATCTACTTAGTGAAAGCGTTTCCTCACCATCATTTTAATGAATCAGAGAACCTTATGACACTTATATTTTATGGTGTATGTTCCTATCCATGTGAATTTGTCAAAACCATAATCACAAGACAAGGTTAGTGACAAATCCAAACTCATATGGATTGAACTTGTGCAATCTTAACTTCTTGCCACCTGGCAGCACAAAGGCCTACCATTGCTTCCAAGTAGTTATGCAAACAGCTGAGAACTCATAAAACTCACATGTATAGTCAACTTTGACTGGAATGGGCATAGAAACAAGAATTATGTTAGCATGATAGGTTATAAACCTCAACTTGTGTGCTAGTTAGTCATAAACTACAGGTTTTATTCTTGATTAGTTCTTGAAACTATAGGTTTTATGACTCATCTTCTTAATTTAACCATTTCAACAATTCATGACTCCTCTTCTTAGTCATAAGAATGCACTAAGATGTCCTTAGAGGATCAATTTGTGATATGGTGTAACGCCCGTAGATCAGGGCTAGTCAATTTAGAGACGATAAGCGTCAAAAAATGAATTTTTGATGAAAGATTATTTAGAATGAATAATCTTAACTAAGTTGTAGTATATGTTACAAGGATTCCGTACATATATAGAACGCCAAAATCTGACTTCGTATGAGGAAGTTATGATTTTCTGAAGTTTCGACTTAGCGGTATGCAGCCTGAAATACTCGATTTGAGATCGAGCGGTTTTTAGCCGAAACAATCTAAATGAGAATCCAAGATCTCGTTGTTGGTATCGAAGCGATGAAAAGTTAGGCGACAATGTAGGTCAAACGAAGAAGTTATGAATTTATAACGAAGTTTTCCTGTCCGGGCCTACTAAAAATAAATAATAAAAATAAAGTCAAAATTAGCCGACGAAGTCTAAACGAAAGTTGTAGAGCGTATCTCACCTACGCGTGAATATAAAGAACGTCGAAAACGGAGTTCGTATGAAGAAGACATGAATTTTCGAAGTTTATTAAATAATTAATAATTAAATTTAATTATTAAATCCCGGTATTATCCGAAGACGAGTCATCGGACTCATCCGAAGTACGCCCCGCGTACACCGAGGAATGTCGACATTCGCACTCGAGTATTTCGGATACGTAAGCCATGACGATCCGAGGCGTACGCCCCGCGTACCCTCGTACGCCCCGCGTACTCCGAGGTTCCAGCCTCTATAAATAGGATCCGAAGGCAGCCGACTCCTTTGATATCTTTCTCTCTTCTCTCTCCCGTTTTACCTCGATTTGCGTGCCAGAAGTACCCCGAAGCCCTGATAATATTCTCGAGTCCCGAAGCAAGTCCCGAGATCCGGAAGATCCCGAGAAGTGGGATTCCCGAGCTGAAGCTCTGCCCGCGAGAAGTTTGATTTTTGTGAAGATCTTCCAGATCTGCGGAGAGATACTACTTCTAGAAGCCGTAGTGCTGTCTGATCAAGTGAGTGTATACTACCTTTCATAAACACGATAATAGTACAAATATGGTTCGATTGTATTAAGTATATTGTTGTTTATATGTGTGAGTGTGTAGTTACTTTCTTCTAACACATAAACATGAAGTATTTGTTATAAAATACGTGCTACGTGTTTATATATTCTTGTTTATTTGAGATGAGTGTGGAATAGATGTTTTACATAGTTTTTAAATGAGTTAAACTGTATATGTATTTTATATCTACCAATATGTTGGGTAGAACATGGGTAGATGAGATATTTGGTATGTGATAAAATGATGAGGTATGAAAGATGATTAAGAATGATGTTGGTAGATGCACCAATTAAAGAATGTCATAAAACTAGCAGATGCGCTTGGGAACAATATCGGTAGATGCACCAAGTAGTGAATGTCGTGATCTTGGCAGATGCGCCAAATAGAGATTGTCATAACAATAGTAGATGCGCTTATAGGATAATCTTGGCAGATGCGCTTATAAGATAATGTCGGCAGATGCGCCTAAAAGAGAATGTCATAAACCTGGCAGTCGTGCCTCATAGTGTATGACGTAATCCTGGCAGAGGCGCTTAAAGGATAATGTTGGCAGATGCGCCTTATGTAGCAATGGAAGTTTGTGCTAATTCCTTAGGTCAATCCTTAGGAATGAATGAATGACGGGTACTTGAATTCCTAGGGTAAAATCCTAAGAAAGATAATAGGGATGGGTAATTGAGTTGATTGTTTGATGGTTGAATATAATAATTATATTATTGTTGGTTGAAAACCCTATATGCTCACCAGGCTCCCAAGCCTGACCCACTCAGTTTTCTTTGCATTACAGGTAATGGCACAAGAGTATAAGTTGGTGGACTTGACGAGAGATTTTGGATTTTAGGCCAGTAGTTATGAATAACTGTTGTAAGGTCTATTTTGTTCTGTTTATGCTTTTGGTCTGTATTGAACATGACATCCCGAGATTTTGTTATATAATGAAAATACATTTCTTTAAGGAAATGCTTTGATAATTTTTATCATATTTTGTTCTGGGAACAAATTCCGCAACTGTTTTCTTTAAAAGATTACTCTGATTTTATAAGACAAAGCATAAACAAATCGGTCTTTTTTGGCCGTGAAAATGGGGATGTCACATATGGTTTCTTTATCATTAAGATGATCATAAAACATGATACTAAATTACTCTCCTATCTTTTCATATTGGAGAAACTTTTATCTTTCTGCCTAATTTGATACTTCTCATTCGTCCTGCCATACATTGAAACCTTTCCGATGTTTCAGAATTATACTTAAACTTGTAAGTATAACCATATTTACTAAACTTTATTAAATCAAGACGAATTGTCTTATTGATCTTTGTGGTGGACTTGACCAGTGCACAAGAATGTGCACTCGATCCCTTAGTCTTTCACTTGACTCACATATACATGTGAACAAGGAATTAGTCTTAATTTTCCAAAGATGAAAATTCTCATTCATCATACAATACAACTTGCATGATTCCAAGTTTCTGTTCAATTGAAACTTGGGTGACGAGAATCTTTCCTTCTTTGGTAAATTTAGACACTTCCACAAATGAAAGAATCAAATCCATTTTCCAATATTGCTGTCAATGGAATCACAAATTTTCACAAATGCCATTGTAAGGATACTTAAAATAAATAAATCAAAACTTTTCTTTTATTTTAAAACTTGCGGAAAAACTTATCCTTACAATGCAAATGCATATGAAAACAATGTTGTTATCTATTCCTAATCAATCTATCATAACTCTTAAGCAACAGCTCAAATTTCTGATCACCGAACCATGTGATCGAAATCCATCTTCGTGATCAGAATCAGCATGCTCTTCCTTTAAGCATCCTCTTTTCTTTGATTATTAAAACATCAACATGTGACCTAGTCACATCATGTAATAAGAATCTCCAAACAGGAACTTAATAGAGTCAGATAGTGGACTTTACCCGAAGTAGAGTCAAACTTTTTGACTTTACCATCCTCATGATATTTCAGGCAAATAAGGCATATTCGCAACTAATGCACCTTCCTTTGGCAATACAAGCCTATGGACTCTTTGGGAATGGTACACGGGACTATCTTAGACTTAGCCTTTCTCTTTACCATTCGGTCAACCGAGTTGACTATGGCCAATCCCTTACCATTGGGAAGAGAAAGCTTTTCTGGATTTCTAATGTTACCATTGTCAATGTCCATGAAAGTTTGGGAAGTCAATCTTCCATTCAAATTTGCTTTACCAGTGCTCCAAGTCATTGCTGATTCAGCAGCATCAAGCAAATAGGTAAGATCATTAAGGGTCATGTCATGGTCTATCATATATTAGTCCTAACGAAACTCACTATGTGAATTAGAAGGTGATTGAAGAACCTAGTCAACAACCAACTTCCTCAAGACTTTGACACCCAACTCTCCCGACTTGTCAATATGTGACTTCATCTCCAAGATGTGAGCACACATAGACTTTGCTTGCCAATAGGGCTTGAGTGACCTTGAACTATTCAAGTACTTGTAGGTTAGGGAGAATAATTAGAGGAGGTGGAGGAATAGAAGTATTATTTCCATGATCTGACCATGGGACATCATCTTCATTAGGAAAGCATGTTCCAAGAGATCTGGGAAAATCATAATTGTCTGAACCAGACATCTACAATGGGAGAAATTCAAGCAAGTTGATTTAAGTCCTTAATATAACACCCAATATGAAATATTAAGGCTACGACCGAACACGATATCTTATAACTTGGAAGAGGGATGCCGTAATCAAAGTAATAAAATATTTGAAGGTAGGCGAATAACGATTCACCAATTTCCACCATGAAAAATGAAATAGAAATTAGGTTTTAATTGGATTGAAACTCCTAGATCTTTTGAGATTCATTGAACTTTTCAATGGCATGTTTAAATTTTGATTGTGCCCTCTCAAGTTTGTGACTGGGATGCCGAGGTTCACAAACAAGGTGTGAATAACCATGCAAATTAATTTGGTACCCTTAATTTTATCACCTAATCGATGTGTCGGTTAACCACACGCACTCCACCGATCTATGATAAACATTAAGTCACCCTTTGCTACTCTTACTAGTCCATGTTAGTGTGTCGGTTACACACACACGCTCCACTAACGACTTGGTAAGGTACAAAGTGTAATTTCATGGGTTAGCACCAAATTCACAATTTCCTAAGTAACTAAGATTGGGTATTTATAAGTGTTTAGTTACTTAGTATTTGTCATTATAATTTTAATGAAGGGATAATTATAGTCCTTGTCTTACCCGTTTGGATAACGACCATCCACCATTCAAGGAAGCGGTGGGTGAGAGTGGACACCCATTAAGCTGCCATTTTATAGGCAACAACCTTATACCCCCTTATAGACCGGCTTCGTGAATGAGGTCTACTAACGGTAAAACTGGCTTGCCCTTATATATATATATATATATATATATATATATATATATATATATATATATATATATATATATATATATATATATATATATATAAGGGCAAGCCAGTTTTACCGTTAGTAGACCTCATTCACGAAGCCGGTCTATAAGGGGGTATAAGGTTGTTGCCTATAAAATGGCAGCTTAATGGGTGTCCACTCTCACCCACCGCTTCCTTGAATGGTGGATGGTCGTTATCCAAATGGGTAAGTTATAATACTATAAAGTATAATGGTTGGATTTTAACTTTTAAAACTATAGAGTTTGGAATTAAAGTGTGTATGATGGTTTACAAATTCCAAAACTTGAGGGCAAGTTTTGAAAAATTCAAAAAACTTTTGGATTTTCATACCTTATGAGTTTAATTAAGGTTTTTTTTAAAAAAAACTTAATGAAGAGACTCTTGAACATCCATAACTTAAGGACAAGTTATGGAGTCCATAAAACTATTTATGAGAAAGACTCTTCAATTATGTAACCTATGACTCTTTAATGACTATTTAAAGAAATGACTTTTGGAAACCCATAACTTGAGGACAAATTATGGATTCCATCAATAACATTTAGATCAAGAATTACATCATCAAACAATTTGCACAAAATTCCTATGATCTTACTAAAACTCAAAAGAATGAACATTCATATCAACAATTTCAAGAATCATATAAACATGTATAAAACTTGAAATTTTGATAATAACCATTGAAAATAAATTAGTATAATCATTACCACATCAAAAACAAGTTTTATAAGTCCAAAACAGTTTAGGGTAATGATTCTAGTCCATTTCCAGTAGCAAAACTCGAAATTCTGCACACAAGGGCTCCTACTCGTCGAGTGCAAGAACCTACTCGACGAGTAGGATGCATTTACACTTGGACTCGTCGAGTCCCCCCATGGACTCAACGAGTTCACTATGAAAATTGCAGATTTTCGACTTTTTCAAGCAGTTTTCATCAAATACAAAGAAAACAAACTTGGCTCTGATACCACTGATGAGTTTTGAGCATTCTAACACTCATATGGTGTACATACAACCCTAGAAACCTTGGATCTATGTTTTCTCTAATATTTATGCAAATAAGGATTTTCCAAGGTTTACATCCTAACTAGCATGTCATGGGGTACTTGAAACATAAAAACTAGTAGAATGACATACCTTGTAGTTTCTTGGACTCCTTAAGACTTTGTGAGCCTAGCAACTCAAATGTGATGCCTCAAATGTTTCACACAACACCACAACTCCTTGAATAACTTGAGAGAAGAACACTTTGATCACAAAATCGGCTAGCCCTCCTTGTTTTGCGCTAGTGCCGATTTTGCTTACTATGGGGTTCCTTATATAGTGTGTCACATGTAGGGTTAAACCCTAATGTACATGACTTTTAGTTTCCTCCGTGATCCATGCATTTTAACCTCCATGGAGCATCCATGGAGCACCCAATGGGTCTTAGCCCAATCTAGTGAATCATGGACCATAAGCCCACCATATAAGAATGAATGATTTACAAATCAATCCCCATATATTTAATTAGTCTCTTTTTTATCACAAAATTAATTCCAAATTAATTCTTGATCAATACTAATTAAATAATATGATTTCATATTAATATATTAGAACTTAGAATATATTAATAAATCGTAAGTGTCCTTTTCTCATTTTGTTTATCCAACAATTGAGATGTTCGATGCAACCCAAATGGATCATACCAAATCGGGTCAACTACATACCAAATATAGTTATGGACTTAGACACCTTATCCAACAGATTAAGCTCTTAGTGAGAAAAAGGCTTCTTGAATGAAATCACGACATGGCCAAGGAGGGCCCACGACACGGTGGTGCTCTGCATTTTGATTGTTTTGTCATTTCATGCCCATGACATGGCCAAGAGGTCACCACTACATGGTGATCGTTGATCGTTGATTTCGACCAGTTTGACCTTAGGTCAAACTTGAAGGAATTGAGTTGTTGATTGATGGTTGATCTTTATTTAGTGATATTCAGTTTGTGAGATTGACTAGTGTAAGGAAGTGAGAGTGTTGGTGTGCTTCTCCAGGTTTGTGATTCAGGTGAATCTTCTCACTATGTCACATACGAAATTGTATACCCTTTGTATGATAGGATAGAGGTACTACTCAAGTATGAACATACTAGTTGATTGGGATAAATCCTTGTATGGTTTGTTCAGTATAGGGCACTTAGTGTCATAGCATGCTAGACTGATATGGTCTTGTTTATGGATTGTATGATATTATTATGTGTCATGATTGACTAGGGTAAGGATAGTAATGGTTGTATGTGGTTAAGTTAGATATCTTGAGAACTCTTGGTCCAAAGCCTATTGCATGATTCTTCTTTGATTTATTGATTTTGGGTGGGATCATTTGTCCGACTGTCTATCTGATCCATGACTACATATGACTTTATGTATTGTATGAAAGATCACGATTCATCCCCTAGTAATTGTATGAAAAACTAGGATTTGGCCTTTGGTAATTATATGAAGGGCCTGGATTTGGCCCCAAGCACTTGTATGTTAGACCAAGATTTAGCCCTTAGCATTCCAAGGAAAAACCATGATTTGGTCAATGGCAGGAAGTGATCGTAAGACTATGATTTGGCCCATAGCAATCACTTACGGCTTAAACAGACCTGTAACCCTATATATGTTTTTTGTGTATTTGGTATGCTTGTGGATATGAGAATTAGCAGATTACACTAGATCCAAGGTCTTGTATAGATACATTGTATGCATCACGGAATATGTGGTATACCGGGAAACTCACTAAGCTTTATTTTTATAGTTGTGGATAAAATGTTTTGCTGGTTGTTCATGTGAAGAGATCGGTGGGACTAAACACACGCATCGACGATATTGATTAATGTTGTTTTGGTGATTCAACTCCGATAACATTATGATTTCAAACAAATGAATGTCACTTATTTAATTTAAGTTAAAGGTTTTAATTGGTTGATCAATTTAGTAAAATATCTTTGTAATTTTCGGTATGTTACATTTTCTTCCAACTTCTAACCTTCATAAATCCTTCGTTTATACCTGTTTTTTATGATCTTTATATCCATGTGAAGGTGGGGATACAGTCTACAACTATGTTAATTCTGTAACACTCGGTTTCGGATTTGCTTCTTTATTTGGGGTTGCGGCCCAATCTTCAGTGGTCATGAAACCTAGGGCCTTAAGAAAGAAAGAAATTGGCCCTTCTCGAACGTCGGTGTTATATTCTAAGTGATTGAAGTGTTCGATTGTGTCTTGGGAGGTCAAGGGTATAATTGTAATTTGGTATTTTGGGTCTTTTATGGATTTCAATTTTTTCGTGAGGTTTTAAGGCTTGGGTGTGTTGTTAGAAGCGTTAGGCTTCTCGCCACCTTTCCGTGGATATAAGGTTCGTTGGAAAAAGACCAAAGACGAAGAAGTTAGAGCTAAGTCAAGTTCAAGGTTTTAGGGTTTCAGTGAGTATGCGGAGCATACTCATTGTGAATGCGAGGCATAGAAGGATAAGTGGTCATGAGTGGTTTGTGAGTATGTCGGGCGTACTAAGGGTTACGCGAGGCGTACTCCATTTCAGAGCAAAACCCTAATTTTCGGGGTTCCTACCCTATATAAACGACATTATACCATCCCTTTGGTCAATTAAGGTCAACATCCACCTCTTTTGACATACATAAAACCCTAGAGTGCCTTGGGTGAAGCGTGGAGCTTGAAAGAAGATTCTTGGTGGTTTGTGCAAGAGCGGAAGAAGGTGGTAAACCAAACCTCTAGAGAAGAGCCTACAGATCATGTGTTAGCATCTCCATTTCGAGACTTTAGAGGTATAAAGTCTCTATCTTGGCTACTCATTTAATAGATCTACTTTTGGGTTGGTTTATGGCCATTTTAGTCCCTTTTGCTTGGCGTTTGTTAGCTAGAGTTGTTTTAGGAGCTCAATCTAGTAGATCTGGACATTTTAAGGGTCCCTTATTCATAAAGGTGCAAGATTTGTGGAGTTTTTGAGTTCATGCATGTGTTAATACAATCCATTAAGCTCTTTTCAGTTATAGAGCCCCATTAAGCCATGAATGCTAGAAAAGTTGCCAACTTTACTTGAAAACTCATCCAAAGGAATCAGACTGGAGAGTTTGGAGCTAGGGCTGAGGTTATTAAGTGCTTAATGGAGGAGATTGGGTCCAAGGGAGTACGTTGGGCGTACCGATCTGGTACATTGTGCGTACTGGCCCCAAAGGGTGTACACTGGGCATACCAGCTGAGTATGCAAGACATACTCGGCCTAGTTAACCCTTCTTGTTTTGTTGACTTTTTGGGCTTTGGACCTTGGACCAGGAGTTGGTTAGGGTTGACCATTTAGTATTTCAAGCCTTTTTTGGATATTGGGCCTTCTCGGGATAGGTCCATGATGGATTTGGGCCTAATTGGGGTAACTGGGCTTTATTGGGCCTTGTGATGTCATTTCAAGTTTGGACTATCGTTTGGGCCTGTATTGTTTGAGGTTGGTCATTAGCGGGCTTTATGGATCTTGTAGTTGGAACTTTTTGGTTTTGGGATCAGGCCTCTGTATTGGTTCATGTTGGGTCAAGGGTAAGATGGTCATTTTACCCCAAGTATGGATATGGATCATAGTTTGGAACCCAATTGTTGATTGGGTGTTATTTCGGTATTGATAGATCGAGAGGTCATCAGGGCAGCAGCTAGGGATTTCTATCAGTGAGCTTCTGCATTCAAGGTGAGTCTTCTCACTATATCCATGGGTCGAAGGCACCAATGCCGACCTATTGCGTGTTATGTGGTATGCTAGTTGTCTCTATGATACTTGCATGGAAGACCTCAGGGGGAGCCCGTGGCAATTGGATATCAAACCATGGGGGCGAGCCCATGGCATTTCAGGTAAAGACCATAGGGGAGCACTCTACATAATAGATAAAGAGCATAGGGGGAGCCCATGGCAACTATATGTATGTGTATGATAATCTATGATTGTATGTTGTATGGTATTTTGGGGAACTCACTAAGTTTTGTGCTTATGGTTTTCAGTTTATGTTTCAGGTACTCCGGTTTTCAAATGGAAGATCTTGCGATGATTGCAAAGCACACACCACATGTTTCCACATTCTGTGAATTACTCTGGTTTAATGATGTTTTACTAAATGTTGGTTACTTTGGTTTTATGGAAACAATTTGTATTAACGATTTATTAAACTAAAAACAAAAATTTTTTATGTCGTGACTTTCGGGTCGTTACAATTTGGTATCACAGCCTTGGTTTGAGGGATTCGGACATACTCTCGGGTATGTCTGAACTCAAACTTAGGATTGGTAAAGTTTTCAAAAAGAAAATTAGTTTCAAAGAAACAGTTTTCTAAGATAAGAGAAGGGTGCGGTGCATGCAATTAGCCAAGTTCAATAAGTTTTCCCAAAATACTCATACATGTTGTCTGTTATGATTTGATTTATGAATCGGTGAATTTCATGCTAATTAGGACTAAGGATCTGCTTAGCTCTTGCATGATAGAATACTAGGAGTGATGCCTTTGTATGGATATTATATGAGCCGGTAGGCTTGCATGCTAGCGCTGATTAGTTAGTGGTAGTTTGGACTGATATGTGATACCTTGTTGGGTTGGGTGTATTGAATGCTATGTTGGGATGAGAATATCTATTGGAATCAGTAATTGCTAAGTGTATACTTTACAAATTGTACACAGTTAGGATCTTATAGCCCTAGAATAATTAATTTGGCCTTATTTCCTATTCCTTGTCTGGTTGTGATTCTAGGGTAGACTCTGTTATTTGACAGCCTATTTGATCCTGTTTTGTGTATAATTTGGATGCATAGGGCAAACAGCGGTTAGGGTTGAATTTCTAGCATAAGTGGTGACGTGTAGGTTGAATGTTCTATGATAGTTTTATGGATTGGAGAGTTACTGCACAAATGTTGCTTTCTTTATGCTTTATGGAACTCTTAAATGATGGGAGTCAGCTACTAAGTGAATATAATGGTATTCATGAGGTGGATGATTGGCATTATGGGGAGTTCCTCAGCAGCTGATGGCAGGGTGAGATCGAGAACCTAGGAGAGCCTAGGGATTGCTTCAGTAGCTTTTGTTGCATTCTTTAGTGAGCTTTGGTGCATCAGTGAAGTAGGTGACTTAGAGGATTCAGGATGATTCTGGAAGAGATTATGGATAGGTGTGGAAGGTAGTATTGGTCCCGTACTACTGAAAGCACATGATCCATATATATTCGAATTTGGGAGAGTCTTGGTGAATCTAAGAAGCTTAGGGAAGAGGATTCTTGAGTATGTTTTGATCTTCTGCATGATTGTATTTGAGTTTGGTGATGAGCTTCCAGGAAGGAGGTTTAGGTTTTGGTTCCAGCTAAGGTAAGGGTACTAGGCCGATTAGTGAGTAGATGCGGGAATTCATCTCGTCGGAGACTACCCGCAGTGTTGTGGAGAAGTCTCCTGTGATTTTTGGTTCAGTCAAGGAGGGGTTTTTGAGATATTGGATGAGCGTTTAGGAGTGTTCCGTGCTGAGGTTATGGCTAATGTTGGAGCTCGCACTCTTTCTTTCCGTGAGTCTCGTGCTTGTGGAGCTTCTGCATTCTATGGGGAAAGGAATCCCGTTGCCAGTAGGAGGTAACTAGTAGTTATGGATAACACGTTCAGGACGAGTGCCTGCCAGAGGAGGCGAAGGGCGGATATGCTTCCTACCTATTGAAGGTCAGGGCGCTGGATTGGTGGGAAGAGATTGGTTGTGAGGTGGGTGATGATGTTGTTGATGCTATGTCAGGGGATGATTTCTCGATCAGGTCAGGTGCATATATTAAAGGGTCTCGGGAAGAGATCCAAGACTTCTGATTATGGTTTGAGAGGCCATAAGGGTCGGGATCAGTGCAGCACGTGTGGGAAACTGCACAATGGAGTTGTCGTTCCAGGGGTATGAGTTGCTATAAGTGTAGCAGGATTGATCATGTCAGCAGGGATTATCCTCAGGGGCAAGCCCGGTATGTTTTCTCTGCGACTAAGTGGGTCATAATAGGGTTGTCTGTTTGAGGAGAAGGGTAGGATCAGTGAGTGCGCTTGCTCCGACTACTTTTCGGATCTCTGATAGTCATGACGATAGGGCAGGAGCCCCAACAAAGAAGATTCGGTTATTGTAGTGTCAGACAAGGGAGGTCCATGCTCCGTCGGGTGATTTTGTGGTCATGTTATATTTTGCGTTCTTTTCGGTTATTATCAGTTTTCATGTTGCTTGGGATTGGATATTGATTTAGTGAGCTATCGAGGGGGTTGTATCTTGTGTAGAGGGTTATAATGTGTTCGGTTGATAATCTGAGTTTGGTCGAGATTGGTTCAGGGGAATTGTGTGGAAGGTATATGGTTAGGATTCAGCAAGTTAGTTCTCTAGTAATCGTCAAGGTTCAGTGGTTCTAGTATTTTTTCGGTAGGAGCGGAGTTGCTTATGAAAGAAATTTTGGATTCAAGCATTGTTGTTGCTAGGATGGGAGCGATGGCAGGAAGATGGTAATGTCAATTATGTGGGTTGTTTTGTCATCGGAAGTGTTAGAGGAGCTTTATATTCTTATGGGGGCTACTCATGTAGAATCCAATAATTCAGTTGGGATGAGATACGTCGGTTCAAGGCAAGGGTTATAGTTTTAGTCGTCAGCGTAAGAGATCAGGGAATTGGTATAGTATCATGGGAGGTGATCTGGATTATCAGGTAGGTTGAGATTTCAAGGGTACCCGTCAGGGTTTCAGGAATCGGGCGATCAATGAATTTGGTTACCAATGGAACGGTAGTATTGTTCAGCGCAGGGTATGGACGGTTCACGCCATTTGAGAAGGATGGATTGGAAATCCATAAGGATTAAAAGCTGGGAGACCTTCATCGAGACCAAGTGGGGGAGAGTTAAGTAGCTGTTCAGATTAAGTTTGTGTTGGTGGGGGTTCAGGAAACTCCCGAGTGTAGGTCGGCATCTCTATAGTTATTCATATTAGGTCGTGGGATTCGAATATGTGACCCGAACCCCTGATTGCTTGCAGGATTTGGCTCAGGATGCGTGGTATTGTGTTGGTTTAATATGGTAAGGCCATGAGTGGTAACCATGGTTGGTTGGAGGTGTTGTAAGACTGCGATGGGATCGTAGCAATCACCAGTTCGAGGTAACCTATTATTAGAAATAACCGAGTGTGATGGGGAATCAGTTCGTGCCTTGGGCACGTCGGTCAGGGTTATCAAGGAGTAGTCTTTGTTTTGGGTTAAGGACCATTGGGGTCTGGGTCAGAGTCGGTACTGTATAGATTTAGATGATAAGGACCCATGGGCGAGGCCCATGTGATTATGATAAATTAGGCTGGTTATGGTAGAGACTGATGGGTCAATGTATCGGATCTTGAGTTGCAAGATCATGTCGGGGATCAGTGTGTGACGCAGAGGGGTTTTAGGTTAGGTAGCCTTGCTGTTTGGACTCTTTGGAACCTGGTGGTTGGACTAGGTGCGAGACTAGTAGTCTCAGGAATGGTTTGGGGGTAATTATTTATTAGTCAGGTGAGGCGTCAATGGGAATCGAAAGGTTGTGGTGAGAAATGCAAGTACAGATTCGTGAATCTCGGGTTGTGAGTGAAGTATTAAATTAATTTTGGGTAAGATATCGAGTCGGGTATCGCATGTGTTTTATGTAGGATTTCGTTTTAGGGGAACAAGAATTGGGGTATCTATATGCCAAGGGCATCAATCGTAGGGTTCAAGGGTAATGAATGGGTTTAGTTTTGATAGCAATCGAGTCGTTGTGTTGTTTCTTGGGTTGGTTCTATCTGCGAGAGGGCCACAACGTGTTTGGAATCAAAAGAAGGTAGGTCATTGGAGACCAGGTATGGTATGAGACCGCAGTTGGTCTCGTGCCATTCTTTTATCAGTAGGTTTGGTCTCAAGGTGGTTTGGGGTATTATCGTCAGATAATGTTGCTCTTGGAAGTCACATGAGGCTGCTATGTGTTTGTATGTCTTTTGGCTCAACAATCAGGAAGGAGTCTAGTGATTCAGTTTAGGGATGTTATTCGGGTCAGAACCAAACCAAACTGACCCGAACCCGAATAAACCGAAAACTGAATAAGGGTAATTGTATGAACCGAAAACTGAACCAAATAAGCAATATGGGTTCGGTTCGGTTCGGGTATTATTCGGTTCGGTTTGGTTTCGGCCCAAATAACCCAAATAATATGTACAAGATGATTAAGGAGTCGAATAACCCAAATAACATTTACAAATAACATTTACAATGCGATTATAAATATTGTATTTTGTATGACTTTTGTAGCTTATGATTTCATAACATATCTTTTAAAGAAACAAATTAAACACTAAAAATTAAACATCCAAAACACCCAAAAATCTATCTATAAGTATATAAGTTAAACATTAAACATTCAACAACCAAATTAAAATATGAATCTTACATTTTTATCCATATCCAAAATAACATTTTTCAAACACGAATTAATTATTCGGGAATATTAATTGGTTGTTTTCCCTTTCCATCTTCGTTCTTTATCGCCTTTTCTAAAGCTTCCACGACCTCATCGTCTTTCAAAATTTCATCACAGTAGAAACTAGAAAACAAGGATGAGGAGACAATTATTTTTTCCAGACGAAAGGGCCGACTTTTTTTTCTTATCATGAATGGACTTTGAAGTTTGAACTTTAAACTAGTGATGATCGATCAATGAGTCCAGGTCACAATTCGCAAGGGCAGCAGCCGCAACTGTCGATCAAAGAGTAATGTCGCAAGGATGAGAAAAACCTTATTCGATCAAAGAGTAATGTCGTCGACTCGTCGATTTGGTGTAATACGCTACTGTCGATTTGGTGTAATACGAATGATCGAATTCAATTTCGTTGATTTTTTTTGGTGTATCACGTGGGTTTTGTTGGGTAACAATCGATAGAAAAGAAGACCGAATAAGCAATCATGTTAGGAAAAAAAATGTGACTTTTCATATTTGGTTCGGTCCTTTTGGACCGAATAAGCCCTTATTCGGGTAACCCGGACCGAATAACCCTAAAACTGAATAAGCCTTATATAGATACTCGAAAACCGAATCGAATTGCTTATTCGGGTCTAATTCGGTTCGGTTCGGTTCGGTGCGGGTTTTTGAGAAAAATTCTCATCCCTAATTCAGTTAGTTGGTAGATAAGTTGAGACCAGGGAGGTCTCGAATTCTTTTGGGAAGCAACTAGGTGGCAGTAAGACTTGTCAGAGTGGTTTCAGTGATTTGAGCTTCGTGTGAGGAGTCGCTTGTATTTCAGGGTGTATGTTAAGTCGCTTGTAGTTGGATACTTGGATTAAATAATCTCAGAGTGGCTGATTGGACCCTGCTGCGCAACCCTCGTATGAGTCTAACCATTGCAGGGAGGAAATCTTCTACTCGAAGGATTATCTAAGCCTTCTGTCAAGTGTAAGTATTCTGCAACTGTATATGATCAGTGGTTTTGTTCCAATGGAAGCATCAAGATAGTCAGGGCTGGAAGGATTTTGTTTGGTCTGTTATTCGATGAGGTTTTGGGATGGTAATGTTTCAACGTAGGTGGTCTGTCGGGGAGTCAGACCATTATAGATTTCAGGTCTCGGAAAGGTAGAAGTGGTTTTGCAGGGGCAAAAAGGTTTATTTTCTTCGGGATGGAAGTTTCGGTTTGGGTTTCGGTTGTCATGGGAAGGTTGTGTTATGCGTAGAATTTTCGGGTGCATTCCTCAAATTGTTTCCTTTGATACAAATGTTAGTAAGGAGCGATTTTGAGGATGAAATCTAATTTAGGTGGGGGAGAGTTGTAACACTCAGTTTCGGATTTGCTTCTTTATTCGGGGTTGTGGCCCAATCTTCAGTGGTCATGAGGCCTAGGGCCTTGGCAAAGGAAGATATTGGCCCTTCTCGGGCATGGGTGTTATGGTCTAAGTGATCCAAGTGTTCGATTGTGTCTTCGGAGGTCAAGGGTATAATCGTAATTTGGTATTTCGGGTCTTTTATAGGTTTCGAGTTTTGTTTGGGAGGTTTTAAGGCCTGGGTGTGTTGTTAGAAGCGTTGGGCTTCTTGCCACCTTTCCGTGGACATAAGGTTCGTCGGAAACAGACCAAAGACTAAGAAGTTAGAGCTAAGTAAAGTTTAAGGTTTTATGGGTTCAATGAGTACATTGGGCGTACTCATTGTGAAAGCGGGGCGTAAAAGGATAAGTGGTCGCGGCTGGTTTGCGTGTACGCGTACTAAGGGGTAAAGAAAAAACCTAATTTTCGGGGTTTCTACCCTATATAAACGACATTATACCATCCTTTTGGTCATTTTAGGTCAGCCTCCACCTCTTTTAACATACAAAAAACCCTAAAGTGCCTTGGGTGAAGCATGGAGCTTGAAAGAAGATTCTTGATGGTTTGTGCAAGAGAAGAAGAAGATGGTAGACCCAACCTTAGAGAAGAGCCTAGAGATCTAGTGTTAGTATCTCCATTTCGAGACTTTAGAGGTATAAAGTATCTATCTTGGCTACTCATTGAATAAATCTACTTTTGGGTTGGTTTATGGCCATTTTAGTCCCTTTTGCTTGGTCTTTGTGAGCTAGGGTTGTTTTAGGAGCTCAATCTAGTAGATATGGACATTTTAAGGGTCCCTCATTCATAAAGATGCAAGCTTTATGGAGTTTTTGAGTTCAGGCATGTGTTAAGGCCATCCATTAAGCTCTTTTGAGCTATAGAGCCCCATTAAGCCATGAATGCTAGTAAAGTTGCCAACTTTACTTGAAAAGTCATCCAAAGGAATCAGACTGGAGAGTTTTGAGAAAGGGATGAGGTGATTAAGTGCTTAATGAAGGAGATTGGGGTCCACGGGAGTACGTTGGGCGTACCCATCTGGTACGTTGCGCGTACTGGCCCCAAAGGGTGTATGATGGGCGTACCAGCTTAGTACGTAGTGTGTACTCGGCCTGGTTGACCCTTCTTGTTTTTTTGACTTTTTGGGCTTTAGACCTTGGACCAGGAGTTGGTTAGGGTTGACCATTTAGTATTTCAGTCCTTTTTTGGATATTGGGCCTTCTCGGGATAGGTCCATGATGGATTTGGGCCTAATTAGGGTAATTGAGCCTTATGGTGTCATTTCGAGTTTGGACTATCGTTTGGGCTTGTATTGTTTGATTTTTTGTTGGGTTAGCTTTAAATGTGCATTTTGGTTTAGGAAATGTTAATGGGCTTTAAGGAAAGGCCCATGTGAGGGTTTGGGCCAATTTGGAAAATTGTGCCATTAGTGGGCTTTATGGATCTTGTAGTTAGACCTTTTTGGTTTTGGGCTTGGGCCTCAGTTTGGTTCATGTTGGGTCAAGGGTAAGATGGTCATTTTACCCCAAGTATGGATTATGGATCACAGTTTGGAACTCGATTGCTAATTGGGTATTATTTTGATATTGATAGCTTGAGAGGTCGTCAGGGCAGCAGCTAGGGATTTCTATCAGTGAGCTTTTGCATTCAAGGTGAGTCTTCTCACTATATCCGTGGGTCGAAGTCACCAATGCCGACCTATTGTGTGTTATGTGGTATGCTAGTTGTCTATATGATACTTGCATGGAAGACCCCGGGGGGAGCCCGTGGCAATTGGATATCAAACCATAGGGGCTAGCCCATGGCATTCCAGGTAAAGACCATGGGGGAGCCCATGGCATAATAGATAAAGACCATGGGGGAGCCCATGGCAATTATATGTATGTGCATGATAATCTGTGATTGCATGTGGTATGATATTTTAGGGAACTCACTAAGCTTTGTGCTTACGGTTTTAAGTTTATGTTTCAGGTACTCTGGTTTTCAAATGGAAGAGCTCAGGATAATTACAGAGCACACACCACATATTTCCGCATTCTGTGAATTGCTCTGGTTTAATGATGTTTTTCTAAATATTGGTTACTCTGGTTTTTTTATGGAAACAATCTATATTAACGATTTATTAATCTAAAAACAAATTTTTTTTATGTCATGATTTGTGGATCGTTACAAATTCATTTGTCACTGACTTAATAAGGATCTTAATTTATTAAGTCACAAACTTGGCCCAAAAAGCATAAAGTTTCCCATTTTATCTTTTTGACCAAAATGCATCTTCTCTTGTACTTACTCATCTAACCTCATCATAGTGACTTAAACTCGTATTCACCATTTTCATGAAATCACAACTCCATAATCTTACTAAATTCTCAATAATGATCATTTTGCCATTTTAGTTAATATCTGACTAAAAGTCAAATGTCTCTAAATTTTAGGTTCCTTCACTACAATAGCTTGGACATAATAATATAGATGCCCATTATAACCTTAACCACATTGACAATAACTTCTTTAGAATCCAAGAGAATATAAACTCACGTGCTATAAGTGTCTCCAACATCAACATACATATAAACGATGGAATTATATTTCATTGCAATGTTCTTGAAAGAATTTGAATTCTATGCCTTTAATGTAACCCCATTAATTTCCACCTAATTTAATCTTCATTCACCACAAAATCAGGTTTGGTTTCCGCAAACGATGCCTTAGTGGTTGAAATACATAATTCCATATAAAAGGTTCGAGATTCAAACATAGCTTGTACATTCAAAATATTATTAGTGTTTCATGATTGATCTATCATATTGATCCTGAATCGAATTAACATAAACCGTTTAAATAGTACAGACTATCATTTTTTATAACAACTAGTGTAGAGACCCGTGCGTTGCATGGGTCAGATGGTCGGTCTGATGATTTGAAGTTATATCAAAAGACTACGACATGAAATAGAGAATACAATCTTTCAAGTTTGCCTGTTCTAAAGGAATGAAAAGTACACTGCTCAATTTGGTTAGCAAAATGCCATATATTTGTCTTTCCTGGTTATTCTTCTGTCTTTCCCAGTTTGTGTGCCTTCGACTGTCATCATAGCCGAGCACCTTCGACTTAGGTCACCAAGCTAACACAGAAACAAAGTAATTATATTTTATCACTCTAACCAAAATATATATTTGATAATCATTTTCTCAAATGACTAGTTAAGTAAGTTTGTCAAGTAAGTTTATCAATCTTTTGGTCATTTCTAGATAATCTGTTGGCTTCGAATCTTTCAAGCTCTATCAAAAAACCAACACCTAAAATGAAAAACATTCTTAATACATTAGGAATACAAAGTATAAACTAAAAAAAATTAAGTTTAAGTCCATCACAATGCCCTTTGGTACTACACAGCTTCTTTCCCAAACAGATTAAAAAATTATTCATTTGACAGGAAACCATATTATTTTTATAAATATAAGTATAAACACTTACTTAGGGCTTCAAGTGCTGTAATTTTTTTCTTTAGAATGAGATTTTAGCATCCTTTTCACAAGATCTTTTTCAATGATTGATATGCTTGATGGGTTTTGGCCATAAGAACATCCTATGTGCTCATACAAACCCTAATGCTTGGATCTAGGTTTCTCTATTGTACATGCAAGTTATCCAAGACTATAAACCCTAGATCTAGCATATGATAATCAATATAACTTATAAATTAGGGTTTAGATCATACCTTGATTGTTATGTAGCAATACCAATCTCAAATCCTTCTTGTATTGACTTTAGAAAGCTTAGAGTCACAAATGTCACTCCTCTAATGGTTCACAAACACCAAGAGCAAGATGATGAAGAAGAGAAGAGAAGGAGGTTGCCCAAAACGTGTGGAAACCCTAGACAACAAGTTCACCACGTTTTTGGGGCTTAAGGGTCCTTTAAATAGTGAGGCTATTAGGGTTATCTAACAAGGAAACCCTAATTTGGATGCTTAAGCCCTAAGCAACCCATGGGCTCCTTTCTTAAAGGCCTTAGGACGACTTCTCATGGGTTTCCCCATAGAATTCGTCCACGCCTTTAATATCGAGTCCATTAGCTCAATATTCATCTATCATACAATTGACAGTTCTAGTCCCTTAATTTAATTAATGTCTTTTAGCCACAAACTTAATTCTTGACTAATATTAATTAAACAATATGATTTCTCCTTTAATATATTATTCTCACAATATATTAATAAATCGTATTTAATCCTCTCTCTCCATAATTCATCCTATCAAGTTGCTTTGGTGAAGGCAACCCAAAAGGACCATGCACCATCGGGTCAAGTACATACCAAAATAGTTATGGACTTAGACACTAATCCAACAGTCTCCCACTTGGATAAGTCTAATAAATATTCCGTGTATGACTTCAGATCCTGATCTGCAATCGTAGCTTTCTAAAGCCGCTGTCAACTCTGATCTTATCAGATACGCGTGTCCTTTAGATAAGGGATCATATTTTCCTCCATTCTAGATATCGTATAGACTGAGACATGGATCTAAATCATTCTCTCTGTCTATGTGCTGTTTCCCGAATTCAGATTTATGACAACTGACAACAGACTACAATTTGAACACATCAAAGTAGTCCCGACTTGGCCAAGCACTTAGGTGCCATCACTAAATCATCGAGGGGCCCACAGATATCGCTTTTACCCTACTTGGATAAAAGGAACGGATAAACTTTAACTCAATGCTCGCTTGCACTCACTCACCGAATCACACACAACAATATATTTTATAGCACCAAGTTACTGTTGCGTTTACATATTATCAATGTGCAACCGACTCGCAAGATACAACTCACACATCTCGGTTTCAAGAATATAAGATATTATCGTCTCACCAATCACTCGTGATAAAATCCATGAAGTGATCCAAGTGAGCGTGGGTTTAATCCAATGCTCAAATCATATTCATAAGCACTCATGAACGTTGCAGCAAACATTTGCTTATGTCTAATGCTCTTTAGACAATCCACACACCAATTCACGACAGTCTTCATTCATATCTACTTCCAACATATGAACGACTGTGGCCCGTTCGAATAATTTGATTGTTCTTAAACCAATTAAATTATTCAGGAAGTCAAAACATGCAAAGTAAAACACAAGAATAATACTAATCCCATATGGCCTCAAACCTTTGAGTATAAATAAAACACCTTTTATTTATCACCATATTGATTACTCATTATTTGTTGTTTCGGGTAATCAACTTCTTACTTGAATTATTACTACACTTGTCCCATGCTCTTAGCATGTACACAATGCTTACCTACGGTTCTTACTTTGTGAAATAGATCAAATGAACACATTTCCAATCATACTCATTTCACAACTCCCAATTCTTTTCACAAGTGAAAGAATATCAAATTCTTGCCACTTATAGAACATATTAGATTCTAACATTTTATGCAATGATCCTTTCGTAATGTAACTGAACTAAAGTCACAATGACTATTGCCAATTAAATTACAAAGTCCTCTATCAGAGATTGTTACAAGACAATTCCATAGATGTGATGTATCTCACTCAAAGTACATTCCTTTGAACATCATTTTGCATAAAATTCCTAATCTAGACACATACTTTCAATATCCAACTCCCAATGTGGAAACGCTTCCATATTTTCCATATGACAACTCATTCTTAATAGAACCTTTTCAATTCATAATAATGTCAATATGGTCCATCCAATACTATACTTCCAACTACTCACAAGCGACCAATCCTCGACGAACTTTGGATTGTCCTTTGATAGTTGTTTAATTATCTTAGTCAAAACCGATTCTTGTCCTTTTTCCCTCTAAATGCTCAAGACATTTGGAAAATTTTAGAATGGTCAAATATTATAGCATTTGTAATCGATCCTAAATCCGAAGCGTATGGGACACGATGCATAATGTCTTACATAAAGATTTGATACTTTATCAATCTTCTGCCATAATATTTTTCGTGCTACGTTCTCACAATTCGAATTATGAAGAGGAATGCCATAATCATAATCGAAATTTAAGAACGCACTATGTATCCTTGACTAAATTTATTATCATTCCACAACCTAAGCCTTTAGATTTGAAATGAAGCATAATATTCTCTCCCTTAATTATAGCAAAACAACTATTCAACCCTTACAACTTTGCAAAGTATGACTCTTGTTTTCTATAATTAATATTGCTAACTTGCAATACTTGCCTTAATAATCATACAATCATAACATTTATGCTCCCACTATCAATATGATTATTATAAACATAACACTTATGCTCCCACTAGCTTTGACATGTATTCAGAAAACAGCTTAACTTTCAGAAAAACATGCCTATTGAATTTCTTTAAGTTCATATTTCTAATACCCAATGCTTTGATAATCTTTTATCAAGGCTTCTTGAACTTATGCACCTTTGCCATAGATAGCTCATATGTCTGTCTAAAACAATTCAGACTAATTGCCAAATCTCTCAATTCGAATCATGGAAAGGGATACCGTAACCATAATCGAATTCGAGAATTTAATTTCACAATCACTATCTTCTTAAAATCTCTCTTAGTGAAAGCATTTCCTCACAGTCACTTTCATGAAGGAGGGAATCTTATGACACTTAGATTTTAATGGTGTATGTGTTCCTATCCATGTGAATTTGTCAAAACCAAAGTTTGCGACAAATCCAAACTCATATGGACCGAACCTTCTCAATCTTGATTTCTTGCCTTATGGTAACACGGCTGCCCAGCATGTCTTCCAAGTAGTTAAGCAGCTCACCCTTTCCTATCAATGTACTTTCAATTGATCAAGGTCCTTGCCTTTTATGAATTCAAATGAGAACTCATAGGGCTCACATGCATAATTAACTCAATTGGAATGGCACAGAAACAAAGTAATGTCAACACGATAGGTTGTAAACCTCTACTCGTGTGCTAGTGATGATCGATAAGGTTTATTATTGATTTGTTCTTGAAACCTTTCAAGACCATTAAGACTCCCAATGACTCCTTGAAATATAAGATTCTTTTGTCAATAAACATTTCTTGACAAACAAATATTCAAGAGTTAGTGTAGCTTTTATCAAGACAAAACATTTCATAAAATTGGTCCTCGTTGATCTTTGTCTAATCCAAGACATCACAACTTACCAATTATAAATGTGAAAGAATAAGAAAACCATTTTCCAAATTCTACATTTGATGAATGTTATAAACCTTCTTAAGACTTGTCACTCAATATTACAATCTTAACTCTAAGACTTGTTTTGGAATGAAATATGATTGACCTCTTGATTTAACCATTTCTTCAATTCTTGATTCCTCTTCTTATACATACACTTGTACTAAGACTTATTTAGAGGATCAATTGAAATATGGTTCTTAATCATTAAGACATATCATAAAGCATAAAAGGTATTCTCCCTTCTTCTTAGAATAGAGAAACTTTTATCTTTCTGCCTACTAGATTCTTTTATTCGTTCTGGTATTGATTTAAACTTTTTCAATCAATTCAGAATTATGCTTAATCTTATAAGTATAATCATATTTACTAATCCTTTAGTAAATCATGACGAATATCTTTGTTAACCTTGTGGTGGACTTGATCAACACACAACTTTGTGTACTCGATCTTCTAGTCCTTCACTTGACACTTTGTCAACGAATTAGTCTAATTTCCAAATATGAAATTTCTCATTCATCGTGCAACCAAGTTGCATGATTCCAAGTTTTTGTCCAATTGAAACTTGGGCGATGAGAAACTCTCCCTATTTGGTAAATTTTTGACATTTCCACTATTAACATAATTAAGAATCTTATCCATTCGTTGTAGAAATATGCGAACATCAACTTTTCATAAAGATTTCATTGCAAGGAAATAAATAAATAGATAAATAAGTCAAATCAAAAAATTTATTTTATTTCTTAAAAGCAACGGAAAACATTTGTCCTTACAATGAAAAATCAATTGAAAACTATGTAGTCATAAGGAAAATTCCTAACAACTCTATCATAACTTTCTAAGCTCAAAATCTAATCTTCAAATCCATGCGATCGAGATCCATTTCTTTGTGATTAGACTCATCTTGCTTTTCCATAAAGCGTCCTCTCTTTTCACTGATCCTACAAAACATTCAAATGTAATCTTATCACATTATGTATTAAGAAGCAACGAATAGGAACTTAATGAAGTTAGACAGTGGATTATACCTGAAATACAGCCATACTCTTTGACTCTCCCATCTTCTGGACTCTTCAGGCTCTTAGGGTAGACTTGTATCCAATGCCCTTTCACTTGGCAGCAAACGCAGGTCGGTTCTCCTAGAACGTCCTCGGAAGCATAGTTGGTTGAATTTTCCAACAAATACGCTCCATTGCTTTGCCAAATCAATTCTGATTCAGCAGCAATGAGCATGTAAGTTAGGTCAATGAGGTTATCATCATGATCCATCATATAGTACTTGCTTTTGAACTCATTATATGACTCAGGAAGTGACTGCAGAACCCAGTTCACAGCCAACTTATCAGGGAATGACGTACCCAACATTATCAACCCATCGATGTGTGATTTGATTTCTAGAACGTGGGCACACACGGGTTTACCATCTTCATGTTTCATTTCCAATAGGGCTTTAGTGACATTGAACCTTTCAATTCTTCGATCTTGTGGGTTAGGGAGAATAATTGGAGGAGGTGGAGGAAGTGAAGCATGATTTCTTGTTCCTCGATCGAATCGTGGAATATCATCTTCATGTGGAATGCTTGTTCCACGGGATTTGGGAAGACCATAGTTGTCGTACATTGACATCTACAAAACGGGAGAAAATTAAATTCAAGTTAGTTGATAGATTGAGTCCTTAATAAATCACCCAAATGAGATATTAAGGCTAGGACCAACAGAATACGCTACAACCTAGAAAAGGGATGTCGTAATCTAGTTGCAGAATATTTGAAGGTAAGTGAATGACGATTCACTAATTTCCACCATGAAAAACGAAAAAGAAATTTAAGTTTTAAATCTATGAAAACTCCTATATCCTATGAGATTCATTGAACATTTCAATGGCATGTTTAAATCTCGATATGCCCCTCTAGTTTGTGATTGGGATGCCGAGGATCACAAAGCGGGTGTGAATAACCATGCAAACTTACATGGTGCCCCACATGTTACAATCACCTATTCGATGTGCCGGTAAACCACACACGCTCCACCGAACTATGACAAACATTGAGTCACCCTTTGCTACCTTTGCTTAGAACCATTTAGTGTGCCGGTAAACCACACACGCTCCACTAACGTCTTCGCAAGGGCACAAAGTGTAATTTCATGGAATTGCATCAATTCACTTTTGCCTAAAGTAACTAAGATTGGGAATTTGTAAAACATTTAGTTACTTTTGTACTTCATTATACTTATAATGGAAAGTTCTGTCCTATCCTACCCGTTCGGATAACGACCCTCCACTAGTCAATAGTGCGGTGGGTAAGAGTGGATACCCATTCAATCGCCATTTTATAGGAAATTTCCTAAAACACCCCTTATATACTAGCTTCGTGAATGAGGCCTACTAACGGTAAGACTGACTTTTACTCATACATATATATAATGTTAGACTTTTAATGTTATATATAGTATAGGATGTATTTTACACTTTTAAAATACTAGGTGGTCAAATTTAATAATTATACTTTTAATTCAATTAAATTGTAAACCAAAACTTTTATGGATTTATTAAAAATCTTTTAATTATACACCTTAATTAATTAATAAAACCATAAGGGTGTGATATGAACTTTTCAAAACATCACTAGGGTTTTAGAATTTAACATTCCTAAATTAAACTTTTAATCAACTTTTAAATTCCAAAACTTGAGGGCAAGTGTTGAAACATTTCAAAACATTAGGGTTTAGAATTGAAGTATACATCAAAATTAAACTTTTAATCAACATTTAAATTCCAAAACTTGAGGGCAAGTTTTGAAACCTTTTCAAAACATTAGGGTGTCAACTATTTAAATTTCAAAACAAAACTTTTGAGTTCAAATTTAAACTATAAAACCTAAAGGGGAAAATTGGAACTTTTCATAACACAAGGATCAAATAACAAATAATATAAATTAAACAATTAATTTTATCATTATCTATATTTGACCTAATTTCAATTTCTTGCAAAATAAGTTACCCAATTAATACAAATAATCAACTATAATCATATAAGGAAGTTATTATCTAATCAATTGGTAATTATCTTATGTTTAGTCAAGGATATACTCATAAAATTGATTAAAATCGGATTTTAATCACCTAAAACAGATAAGGTAAGTATCCATGAGAAAAACAGCAAGAAATCCCGAAATCCCCTCTTTCTGACGCTCGAACTCGTCGAGTACCCCTATGGACTCGTCGAGTAGGGGCCTACTCGCCGAGTCCACAATGGGACTCGCCGAGTTCATCAGGAAGACTCACCAAAATCGAATTTTGCAACTTGAACAAACATACAAGGCATCAATACAATAGAATCCAACCTGGCTCTGATACCACTGATGGGTTTTGGCCATAAGAACATCATATGTGCTCATACAAACCCTAATGCTTGGATCTAGGTTTCTCTATTGTACATGCAAGTTATCCAAGACTATAAACCCTAGATCTAGCATATGATAATCAATATAACTTATAAATTAGGGTTTAGATCATACCTTGATTGTTATGTAGCAATACCAATCTCAAATCCTTCTTGTATTGACTTTAGAAAGCTTAGAGTCACAAATGTCACTCCTCTAATGGTTCACAAACACCAAGAGCAAGATGATGAAGAAGAGAAGAGAAGGAGGTTGCCCAAAACGTGTGGAAACCCTAGACAACAAGTTCACCACGTTTTTGGGGCTTAAGGGTCCTTTAAATAGTGAGGCTATTAGGGTTATCTAACAAGGAAACCCTAATTTGGATGCTTAAGCCCTAAGCAACCCATGGGCTCCTTTCTTAAAGGCCTTAGGACGACTTCTCATGGGTTTCCCCATAGAATTCGTCCACGCCTTTAATATCGAGTCCATTAGCTCAATATTCATCTATCATACAATTGACAGTTCTAGTCCCTTAATTTAATTAATGTCTTTTAGCCACAAACTTAATTCTTGACTAATATTAATTAAACAATATGATTTCTCCTTTAATATATTATTCTCACAATATATTAATAAATCGTATTTAATCCTCTCTCTCCATAATTCATCCTATCAAGTTGCTTTGGTGAAGGCAACCCAAAAGGACCATGCACCATCGGGTCAAGTACATACCAAAATAGTTATGGACTTAGACACTAATCCAACAATGCTTAGATAGTTATACCAAATCAAAGTAGTACCTTGTGCATAGATTCACGAACATAACTGAGTTTAAATCCATCATTGACCTTCCATTTATCTGGAGCTGCCAATTACATTTATCTGCAAAAAGGATATCATATTTCATGTGAAAATTATGTCAATCTATAAATCAAGGGAACAATTGTATTGGGCAAGAAGACAATTATTGATGTTCCTTCAGCTATATTCGGACTACATATCTTGAATCGGACAATCACTAAATATAAAAACAGTCAACATATTCAACATTGGATCAAGGTGCTAGCAACATGTTTCAGAGAAACACTGGAAGGGATAGGGAGAACTTAACAGAAAGTAGGGCATCCTTTTTTTCTCTAAAAGGGTAAAATTGTAATTTAGTAATACAATCGTTAAGAAAAATATTATGAATGAACTTCCATTACCTGGAGGAAACTTTGGTAAAGGTTGGTCCACTTCTTCAGTAACTGTTCATAGAAAATGTCATAAAAGTCATGTTAATGTTAATCATCATTTGCATTATCAAATATACATAGACTAAACCTACATAACCTCACATCTCAAATTTGCTTTATTTTTCTCTAATTCATTGTCCAATTGATGGTGTACAGAGGTGTTCATACAAAGTTGTTTTGTACAAATCATTTGGCAATGAAGGATCAATTCATGGTTGTATTTTTTGGTCCCAAGTATAAATGAATTAACTTATTTAGAATCAACTTTTGCAATTAAAATGTGTAAAATCACAAACAATTAGGGCATATAATAAATCTTCTAATGAGCTTATTAAGCATCCTATAAGTCCAAAATTTGGATTGAGCTCCAAACTGACATAGACAGATTTCACTTTTATTCCAGAACTACTACTTGTCCTCTGTTGATCTTCATCGCATATTAGTGAAGAAACGAAGTTCAATCGAACTTCCAAGAAACCCTATATGGCCCAAAATGCAGAAAAAATGTAAGAATAAACAAAAAAGGCAAAAAAACAGAAGAAATTACTTTAAGTTGTGTTGTCGCCTTCATTTATAACTTGCTGCCTCCAAAATCTCAAAAAACCTGATGTTCATAGGAGAAGACATTGCGTTAGGATGTAAGGGGCTCGATCACAGACCTGGTGGCTTAACGGTGGTCGAATGATTTACAGAGGAGAGTGGAGATGGAGACGTAGACGACGATTTAGGGCTTTTGCATGGTCCTGTCAATATCCTGAAGAGAATCATAATCAAAGAAAAGTTAAACAAAGGGAATCAAATAACCTACAGTTTTAGAAATCGGCGAGGCGTCGAGGCAGTTTCTGCACGTACTCAATCAGAGAAAAAAAAAAGAGTGATAATGATAGAGAGGAAAAAGGTAGCGGTGGAAGGAACTGGAAGGCGGCTCGGAAGAATGAGTGAAGAGAGAATGTGTTAGCATAGTAGAAGGGTAAAGAGAGACGGTGATGGCGATGATGGTGATTTTTCTTCCATCTGTAGGTAAATCCATGGTTGATTTTGGAAGTTGAATGAAGAAATTGTAAAACGAAACGGGATATGGAGTTTTTCAAACTGAAGCAAGGTAGAAGAAGATTCTAGGAGGGCTAGCGGTGGATCGGTGGAGTTAAGCGTGGTTGAGGAAACTAACCCGATGAACAGTATCCAGGTAAGATACTGTTCATAAGGACATTGTGATTTAATTGTATATGTAATACACAATTCAATTACATAACAAAAGTCATGTCATCTTTTATATAATTTCATTGATATATCGTTAGTTCACCTGATTTAATGTGTAAATAAAATTGCAATAATTTTTCTAAATAACCCCCAAAGAAATAGAAAGAAAAGTGATATGTCACGTGCCATACAAGTTTTACCACGTGAGTTCCGATGTGTCTGACTTCCAAGGTCCGAGTGTGCTATAAATAGAGAGAGAGCCTGCATCTTATAACCCTCACATAACTCAATCCCCACTACACTCTCTTTCTCTCTCACACACAAACACGCTCAGTGCGCGTAATGATTTCTTTGAAAGAAATTCATAACTAAAAAAGAAAAAGAAAAATCTTGATTTCCAACCTTCTATATATAGCAACAATCAGCCCGTGCAAAACGAATCTCCTACATGCTCCTCCGTAAACCGCCTTAAATCCGCCATCCCCTCCGCCGGTCTCCGTGATTTCCGTACACCTTCTTCAACACCGCTAAATCATGGCACCAATTCTACTACTTCTCTCCGCCATATGCCATTTGATCGTGATCGTCGGATTAACCCTACATCCTACCGACTTCCTCATCGGAACAGAACCTCAGTTAAGCTTCAACCGAACGGACCTCCATTCCGCTTCTCTCGATTTCGGCAAAATGACGAGTATCGAACCGACGGCGGTTCTTCATCCGTCTTCCGCCGCCGACGTCGCAAAGATCATAAAATTGGCTTACGAATCCGGTCACGGATTCGTGGTATCAGCGAGAGGCCACGGGCATTCAATCAACGGTCAGTCTCAGGCAGCCAACGGTGTGGTGGTCCAAATGAGCGGATCGAGTGGGGCTCCGGTGGCGCCGGTGGTTTCCGAGAAGTTGATGTATGTGGACGTGTGGGGCGGGGAGCTTTGGATCGATGTGCTCAAGTCTACGCTACAATATGGACTAGCACCAAAATCGTGGACTGATTACTTGTACCTTTCTGTTGGTGGTACTCTCTCTAATGCAGGAATCAGTGGACAAGCTTTCAACCATGGCCCTCAGATTAGCAATGTTCATGAGGTCGATGTCGTCACAGGTAATTAATGAATTCCACCATCCTCTTTCATGCATGATTTTGAAAACGATACTTACCCTACTGCATTACCTACTTATACCGTACAACCCAACAATGCACCACCATACAAATGACAAATCATAACTTAATTTCATTCAGATCCATTGATTAATGGTATGTTGTGTGAACAAGTGCAGGAAAAGGAGAGGTGGTGACATGCGCAGAGAATAAAAACTCGGAATTGTTCCATGCGGTTATGGGAGGGCTAGGTCAATTTGGGATCATCACAAGGGCTAGAATTGCATTGGAAGCTTCCCCTCAAAGAGTATGTTAATTTTAATTTCTTTCGATATATATATATATATATATATATATATATATATATATATATATATATATATATATATGCTGTTTAATTTACTATTTTTAATTACATATTCTTTCCATGAAATACAGTACAATTTTGGAGATTTTGAATCGAAACAAAATAAATTATTTACAAAATAGCAATGATTTAGTGGTCCATGTTCATGTTAATGGCGATGAAGTTTTTTCAACCAATCAAAACCTGCTTGCGTTTGCGTTTGTGTTTGTGTTGTGGTTGATGTGCCAGTTATTTGTTATTATTATTATTCCATCGACAAACATAATGTCATTTTCTCACGCTTTTTAGGTTATGGCCCATGACTCTTCTTTCTTAACTTATTATTCTATGATGATAATTGACAACTAATTACCTTCAGGTGAGATGGATCCGTGTATTGTATTCAAACTTCTCGGTGTTTACCCATGATCAAGAATATCTCATCTCCCTCCATGGTCAACCAAGCTCCAAGAAATTTGACTATGTCGAAGGTTTTGTAATCGTGGACGAAGGTCTCATCAACAACTGGAGGTCTTCCTTCTTCTCCCCTAGTAACCCTGTTAAAATCTCCTCCATTGCTGATGGTGGCAACGTCCTCTATTGTCTGGAAATCACCAAGAACTATTACAATCATTCCGACCCACAATCTGTTGATCAGGTAATTAATTAACCCTAGAACAATTCCTTTACAGGTGTTTATGTTTAATAAAATATACGAACTCTGCACAAGAAAACACAGGAGATCTTCTGTTGATTTGATATCATGATTGACGACAAACATTACTAATATTTTACTTTTTTTTTTTTTAAAGAAAAAAAAAACTATTGGTACTCATAATTAAATCGATGCAATCCACCCACCAAATAATTAGGAGCTAATTAATTAATAAAGTAAGTAAATGTAGTTATAAAAAGAAGTGTACTTTTGTTTACTCTTTTTTATTAATTTATGCAGGAAGTGGACGCTTTGTTAGAGCAATTAAACTATATACCAGCATCAGTGTTCACTACTGATCTTCCATATGTGGAATTCTTGGACCGGGTTCACAAGGCTGAGTTAAAACTCCGGTCCAAGGGTTTATGGGATGTACCACACCCGTGGCTTAACCTGTTTGTACCCAAATCAAGAATTGCTGACTTTGACCAAGGAGTCTTCAAGGGCATTTTGGGGAATAAGACTAGTGGACCCATCCTCATCTACCCCATGAACAAAAACAAGTAAGAATATAATATAATATTCCATCCGTATATCCATATGATGCTATACAATATTATACGACTTCATGCATATCTACATGACAAATAGAGATCATGCTTTGTACTTTGACCATGCATATAACATGTTGAAAAGATCCTTCATGTGATATTTTGTACTTTATGCATAAATAATACTACATAGGTATATTTGAAAAAAAAAATGTTAACAGCTTTTAATTGGGTTTAGGGTTACTGGAAAAATAATTATATATATGGCAGAATATTTAAATTTGGTTAATTGTTTGTGTAGGTGGGATGCGGAGACGTCAGTGGTGACACCGAATGAGGAGGTGTTTTACTTGGTGGCGTTGCTTAGGTCAGCTTTGCAGAACGGTGATGAAGCACTGACGTTAGAGCGGTTGAGTGATGAGAACCGTCAGATTTTAAAGTTTTGCAAAGATGAAAAAATCGATATCAAACAATATTTGCCACATTACACCACACAAGAAGACTGGATGGATCATTATGGAGAAAAATGGCCACAATTTTACAAGAGGAAAATGGAGTTTGACCCTCGGCATATATTAGCCACTGGTCAAAGGATATTCGAGCCGAGTTTCATTTCTAAAATGAAGTCGTGGTGATAGTGGCTGAAGTTTTAAGAAACGGTGTTTGTATAAGTCGGTAGATATGTTGGTCTCTTTTTGCATGTAGTAATGTACATAAAGATAGACAATATTGTAGATCAGAAGTAGAACTAACCATTTTTTTTCATATTCATTGATATAATGATTTTTAGGTATTTCATATATTTGAATTGAAAGTGGAAATTGCTTTTTCATGTATTTCTAATATTTCAGAAAAATGTTTAAAGGGACATATTCCTTGGAATAAAAACGAGATTATATAATCTATAAAGTATCAGTTTAAGGCTAAAGGCCCAATAACGAGCTTTTAAGTTCAACCCATTAGCAACATAATCCAAATTATCATAGGCTTCGTTCGAAAGCCAAGCGACTACGTCAAATACTCATATTATGCATACACAATACGGTTACACGGTCACAGCTCACACGCTATTCAACTTGGTCTAATAAAACTAGGTCACCAGCTCTAGAGTCTTGGCTCATTTATGGAAATATTTAAGCCAAAATCATAAAAATTAGAATGTTGTTAAATAACACCCTATAATTAAACATCGTTTATCAAAACTTTTCTTTATTTTTATCAATACTGTGTAATATCAATAATTTTTAATACATTAGAGACTACCGATAATATTGAAGACTCATATGTATCATTAACTTTTATACCTAGTTATCATAACCCACATAGAAATACAGATATTCACAGTGAAAACTGATTTCTTTAGAAAAAATTTGAGAAACATAATTAATCTCCTTTTTTTTTGAAACGGCAAATAAGTATATTAATAAAAGTCACTCGATTAGCAAGTAACTAAAACGAGGGCACAAGTACAAAGAGAAGAGTCTGCAATAGAGATAAAATAACAAAACTTAACAAAAGGGAGATATACTCCATTCAATCCACCTATGTATCACCTCCTTAGATCTGAACTTGAACCATGAAAAGGTTTATGAGATCACCTCGTCAACAATCTTTGCAGGATTAGTGTGAATCCCTTTAACCATGTTCTCTTGAATAAGAGGCTATCTATTAAGAGTAATCAAACAAAGCATATTAAGGTAAAAAAATAAAAATAAAAAAAAATAACTTACATCTTATAACCCCATTAACTTCATATACATTATAGTAAATGCCATAAAACATCTACCATCACCGCCGCCGACAACCATTAACCCTCATCCAGGTCAAGTGAGAGAAGAAGGAGAAGAAGCGACTGCCACTAACAACCATTTGTTTAAATCTAGCTTTGGCGTCTCGGCGATCACCACTAACCACTATCTGTTCAAATGTTCAAATAGGTGGAGTTTGAGGTGGACTTTCATTGACGTAAGAAGTGAAATGGAAAGCTTTGGATTAAGGTGGTTTACCGGGAACACACATCCTCTATTTTACTTTGAATTTTGTTGAGATTTTTCCTTAAATGATTTGTTTGCTACTTGAATACTATATGTATGTTAAGGTCTTCAACCTGAACATACATCAAAATATGTTAGGTAATAGATTTGTCTTGTGAGTCATCCAAGGTTGATTCATTAAGAGTAAGGGATGACAATCAAACTTACTCGAACCAAATCTCTGGAAAACAAACAAAATGCATAAGCATTTGGTTTAACAACCCAATCAAAACAAAGGGGCCTTATATGCATAAAGGTTTAACTCTGGCAATTATGTTCTCAAAATGAAACAATAGTTCTACAATACGCAAAAAGGGTGAAATCATAATTAAATCATATGATTAAATGTAATGTATGCAACTACACACACCCATGTCCAAATCACAATAATTGGTGTTTACATACTTAGGCTTATGCCGCAAAAACCAAACGCTAGGCAAATAGGGGAACCCACCACCTTATGCCACACAAGGGGAGTAGCTAGCTCAGATGTGCACGTGAGTATTATCTAAAAATCTGCGCACAAACGATGACATTACGAATAGTCAAAATATCGAATACCCAGGATCTCGCAGTCACAATCCATCATAACATGATATATGTTATTCATTCCCATAAAGATTCTAACACACAGAAGACTCCTTACCTTAGGAGCGGGATGAGTGATACATCCGGCGAGCGTCGGTGAAGAACACAAGGAAAGCAGGAGCTCGGGTATTGATATATTCCATCAATAGAAAGGAGGAGGCAGGTAATAAGGCCGACCACATAGGGGGAGGGAACCAAAAAGCTAAGCTTTGCGGAGTGGACCAATCTTCCATACCGCCCCCCTAACTCTCTCCCTGCATAAATATGATGCATAAGTCAATTTCCAAAAACATTAGTATTTTGCTTTTAATATCAAACCAATTTCCCAAAAAATGATATTTCATGAATGTTTGGGTTAGGGATTAGCTTGGACTTTTAGAAGGCCATAGAATCATAGAATGTGTGGTGAGCTTTAATCCTTTTTTGATAGGTTTATTGTTGTAACGCCCGCAGATCTGGGCTAGTCCATTTAGAGGCAATAGGGGTCGAAAACGACTTTTCGACAAAAAAATATTTAGAATAAATAATCTTAACCAAGTTGTAGAATATGTCACAAGGTTTCCGTACATATAAAGAACGCCGAAATCCGAGTTATAACGAAGAAGTTATGACTCATCGAAGTTTCGCGACGGAACCGAAACAGCACCGGGAAGCGTAAATAGTGAATTTACGATAGAGCGAGATTTAGCCTTAGCAATCTGAATGAAAGTCGTAGAATATGTTAAACTAAGAACATCGATAAAAAGAACGCCCAAATCTGACTTCGTATGAAGAAGTTATGATTTTTCGAAGTTTCAGATTAGCAGTGTACAGCCCGAAATTCGAATATTAGATCGAGCGGTTTTTAGCCGACCCGACCTGAACGAGAATCGAAGATCTCGTTAAGAGTAGCATAACGAGAAAAATATGGGCGAAAACGGACGTTGGATGAAGAAGTTATGAGAATTTAACGGACCAATCTTGTCCCGCCCTGTTAATAATATAAAATTTAAAATCGAGTCAAAATTAGCCGATGGAGTCTAAACGAAAGTTGTAGAGTACATTCTCACCTTCGCGTGGATATAAAGAACGTCGAAAACGGAGCTCGTATGCGAAAGTTATGATTTTTAGAAGTCGAGAAGGAAAATTACGAAACTGAGATGACGTGGCAACATCTGGACCCTCCATCGCTGATCAGACCTCGCTTCGGATCATGCCACGAAGCCTTCGCATTACGCCCCGCGTACGAGGTCCGGTACGCCCCGCGTACCTTCGGTCTTATACGGGTCCTGTCCGAGTGCGAGCCAGCTGGAACACGCCTGGCAACCTTATCCGAACTACGCCCAGCGTAATTGAGTGGTACGCGCAATGTAGGTCCGAAGTTCGGCCCTATAAATAGGTTGCGAAGGGTCTCGGATTTTTCACTCATTTCTTCAACTCCTCTCTCTACTTTCTCTCACTACCCCTCTAACCCCCTAAACCCTAGATAAGACCCCTAGCACCCGAAGGAAGCCCCGAGGCTCCCAGAGTCCCAAGAAAAAGTGTATTTCGGTTTCGGAAATGCTGCTCCGAGCAAAGCCCGATTTTCTTTAAAATCCGCTGTAAGTGAGCTACGCTTACGCAATTTTTAATATAGCTTCCAAATAATTATAGTAATGTTATTAGGTCCTTAAAATAATTATTTGGACTATTATTATGAGTTATATTGAGTGTTATTTAACACTTATATAATAAAAATAATAGCTAGGCTATTAATTTGTCGCAGTTATCATTAGACTAAACCCTAGTGGTATTGATACTAGGTTTTATCGAAGGAAATCGTTTTGAGAGTATCAAAGCGTTGTCCGAGTGCTGAGTCGCCACCTTTCAGGTGAGTGCATAGTCCCTTTCATCTTACACATAGATATGAAGTATTTTATATAAATTACGTGCTATATGTGCATATTATCTGAATACTTGTTGTCTATGCTGGATGAACGTTTTATACGTGTTTTAAAGGATTTAAATTGTATACGTATTTTATATATACGAATATGTTAGGTATGACATGGGTAGATGAATGATGAGAGATAAAAGATGATGTGAGTAAACATTGGCAGCTATGGACTTAGTGTCTAATAAATATCGGCAGCTATGGACTTAGTGCCTATTGGACAAACACCGATAGCTATGGATTTAGTACATGTTAGGAATTGGTAGCTATGGACTTAGTACCTATTAGATAAACACTGGTAGCTATGGATTTAGTACCCGATGAATAGACTATAGCAGCTATGGAATTAGTGCTTTACGAACGAACATTGGTAGCTATGGATTTAGTGCCAGTCTTATAAAGTATGGGACTTCGGAATAAACGAATGCAGGATAGATGACTCTTAGGTTAAATCCTTAAGAGTAAAGAAGATAATGGAGATAGGTAATTGGGTTGATTGTTTGATTGTTTAAACATAATAATTATATTATTGTGGGTTGAAAACCCTATGTACTCACCAGGTTTCCCAACCTGACCCACTCAATTTATTTATATCACAGGTGTTGATATAAGGTGACATTACACTAAGAGATTAAAGAGATGTAGATCACTAGTGTAAATAAATGTAAGTTCCGTTTATGCTTATGTTTCTGTATTGACGATGACATCCCAAACATTTTAAAATGAATAAAATACGTTTGTTCGAAAATGTTTTGATAACGTATTCATCGAGTTTTTATGGGAACAAATTCCGCAACAGTTTCATTAAAAGAAGTACTCTGATTTTTATAAAGCATAAACAAAATAGGTCTTTTCTGGCCGTGAAAAATGGGGATGTCACAATTGTTAACAACCTTGATAATCTTCAAACTTAATTAAACTTACTATTTTGGCACTAACGCATTTTTCGTAAAACATAAACTCTGAATTTTTAGGAAACTTTAACAAATGCTTTTCTTAAATATTATTTAAATAGGCCATAGCGAGGGGCGTTACACACCATCCCTACTAACCCGGTACCAGAAAAGGGGGTTTTGACGCAAGTAGGTGAACGTGATTTGTGTTGGACACAAAGAAGGAAAGGAAGGAAGTGGCTTGTGCGAGTTCGTCGGGAAAATTAACCCCACCACCTTGGGAGCAGCGGCAGGAGCTGGCCTTAACCCCTCAAATTTTTAAGTGCAGTAAAAAAATTGAGAATTGTTCGATGTAGTGCAATTTTTCGACATGTTACCTCTAAATTTATATGTAATACCCATGACATTTTGTTTAAAATCCGCCAGTGAACGACCTGTTTGGAGGGTTCAACGACAACTGTTCCTCCACTAGAGATAAGCAAAACTGAACCCAAAAACCGATAAACAAAAAAGAAACCTGATGAAACTGAAACCACAGCAACTGTCGGGTTTGGGCTCCGAAATTAAAAACTATTAAAATTGATTTTCGGTTTTGGGGTGCTATAAAAAAACCGACCCAACACTATTTATTTCTTTTTATTTAATATTTCTTATTAACATTAAAAATGAGAAATTGAAAATAAGACCGATGGCCTACACTCTACAACGATACACTCCTAAACCCTAAATTGAAAATAAGACTGATGGCTCTTAGGCCGCTTCAGTGACGAACTCGATCTCGTTTGCCTCTGTTGAACTACTGAAGTGAGTTGGTGAACCGCTGAATTGAAGTGAGTTGGTCTGCTCGATCTCGATCTCGACTTCCCCTTCTTAGTACACACATGTCTGAAGTTTTGAGTTTGTAATTTGTGGTGTTATTGTTTTTGATTTCTCGAATAAATAAACATAAATAAATTAATGTTTTCCAATTTCGTTTGCCTTCTAACCTTCGTAGTTTTTTTTAAACAACAAACTATCATACTTCTAATCTAATCATGAACACCGCATATGTCTCTTAGTGAGACTTGAGCTCATGACCTCTCATTTGAGAGAATCATTCTTTACCGTTAAGCCAAAGGCCTTTGGTTTGATTCCATCTGTTCAATGTATTTGTATTTGCTATCTGTTTTTAATTTCAGGTATCTCTTAGCTTCTGTTATGATGAATATGAGATTAAGCTTAAATCTAAGATTGAGGTTAAATATGTTATGCTAATCTGTTAATTGATGTTAGCTATTATGTTAATTTGTTAATTGATGTTAACTGTTATCTCTTAATCTAATGAATATGTTGTGTTGTCTTGAAAATGGGTTTAAACCCAAAACCCATGGTTTGAACCCAGAAACATAGAAACCGACCCTAAAAACCTAAGAAACTAAACCCGATTAGAAATCGAACGTATTAGATTTTAAAACCGAAATACGCGAGTTGGGTTCGGTGTTACTCGAAATCTAACCCTCCTTATGCTGATGCCTACTAGCCTCCACCCAGACATAAGACAAACACTGATTAAAGGTATTTTCAAAATTTATGGAATATTTTACATTTACATAATTTAACAAATATAAAAATGTCAAAATGTTCTTGATTCGAGATAGTGAGAAGTCTAATTATACACTTTGACCTCGAAGAGGCTAACAAACTACGACTGCGAGTACCTGATGAGAACGTGAGCAATGTTGAGGATGACAATTTCTCGTTTCCCGGCGATGTTGTCGGCCACTTCATCGACGCCGTCTTCATGGTGGTCTATCACTCATCAAACACCTTCCACGATAGCCGTCAAGGTGGCTCCGTCTTCAACCCTTCAATACCGTCGTCGGTTCGCCCTCTTTCTTTGTTCTGAGTCACACCCTACTTCCACCGTCGACTCCACTCCGCTCTCCCTTCAAGAACCCTCATCAAAGCAGGTAAGCTGCTTTCTTCACTAGTTTCTATAAACCCTAACGAATTCATCGTGGTATAAAACCCTAATATGGAAGGAGTGATTGATAAGTGCGTATTTCCTGTTGTAGGCCACTTTGAAGTCCGGATTATACCTAGTAGGAACTCCAATCGGAAATCTTGAAGATATCACCTTGAGGTAGTAATAGATATTACGTTGTGCTGATTCCTTTATTAAATTTCTAACTTCAATTCATAAACACAGAGCCCTGCGCGTTTTAAGATCAGCCGATGTGATACTTGCAGAGGATACGAGGCATTCCGGCAAGTTGCTTCAACATTATAGCATCAAAACCCCCCTTGTAAGTTCATCTTTTTGCTTCATGAATCCGATGTTTCTTTTTTCCCTATTTCATCTCATTTCTAATTTCATGATTTAGTTTTATAGCTGAGCTATCATAAATTCAATGAAACCCAACGAGAGCAATCCATATTAAAAAGATTAATTGATGGTGAGATTGTAGCACTCATTAGTGATGCCGGGACACCAGGCATCAGCGACCCTGGCTCTGAACTGGTGCGAATCTTCTTCTCCTGTTCTTGTTCAAATTAAGGTTAAATGCAAGAAATAGCACATGCTTTCAATGATTTGTTAATTTTAGTTTATAGCATCCTACCTTCATTTCTTACTTCTACAACATTGTATTTTGAAATATCTACCAAATTGCTATTTCTACAACATTGTATTTTGAAATATCTACCAAATTATAGCAATGAAAAGTACAATGTTATAATTTTAAATTGCATTTATCACTTTAATTCACAAGATATGAATATAGGCAAAGTTGTGTGTGGAAGCGAATATCTCAGTCATACCAATACCAGGGCCTTGTGCTTTTGTAACTGCTCTTTCAGCCTCGGGTTTATCCACTATTGAATTTACATTCGGTAATTCACTTCCCAAAATGACATAAAAATGCATTTTTTTTTCAAAACTTTTTGCGCGATGTTAATAATATGATATTATTCATATAGTTGGGTTTCTTCCCAAAAATGCGGGCCCAAGAAGGGAAAGGCTCACGGTTTCTGCAAAAGAATCAGCCACACAGATATTCTATGTTCCTCCACACAAGCTTTCACAGTTTCTTGAAGAGACTTCCTCTCTTTTTGGTGAATCTAGGTAAACCAAGGGCATTTTCGGAATAAAAACATATTCTCATATAATCATAGTGTCTCATTATTGGACATAACTATGGATCCTTAAGTTTGTGTTTTTAAATTGCAGACGATGTGTCATGGCACGAGAGATCACCAAAATGCATGAAGAGGTTAATATTTTTGTACCGTTATCATTAAAAAACCTTTTTTTTTTTTTTTTTTTTATTTAGAAATTGTATAATTATTAACTAATAAATATTATAAATGTATAATACCCTTTTATTAGTTTTGGCGGGGGACTCTAGGGGAAGCTAAATTAGCATTCATGGATCGGCAACCTAAGGGAGAAATCACGTTTTTGATTGAAGGGAAGACGAATTGTGAGGTTGAAACTCCGTCGGAGGCTCAGTTGGAGAACGAATTGGAAGAATTGATGTCCAATGGGCATAGTCTTTCTACGGTAATGTCACTGTCACTAGTCACAGTCAGTCAATCCAGTACATGTCAAACACAGTATAATCTGTTCTGTTCTGTTCTTGTGACACTTTTTGTATTGTGTGCACTACAGGCAGTGAAAGTGGTGGCTGCAGGGTCAGCAATGAAGAGAAAGGCAATATATTCACTGGCTTTAAGAAAATTTGGGAAGCAACATGATTCAGTGGAAAATGTCGGTTGAATTATTTATTTGTGTGCTTTCATGAATTCTTTCGATTCCTCTATCTTAGTTGTTTAGGCATAACGCAGTTATTTTTTGTAATTTTTATTAATTTTCTTTTTGCTTTTTTGAATTGGAGCTAGGGTTTGGCTATCATAGTCTTGGCATTTGGCTCTAAACATATCTTTTCTCCCTGTTCTAATAAAAGAATAGGTTTAATCTTCTATTGACAAATGTCATATAATTAGAACACCTCATTAATGTTATATATCCCGTATCATGTCACTTGTCAACTTATTAATTATTCATTTCAAATTTCAAATTTTAAATTTTTCACTCTAATTACATTAAATTAATAATTGATTCTTTTATTTAAATTTCAAATTTTAAATTTTATCACTCTAATTATATTAAATTAATAATATTAGATTGAAAAATAAAATAAAATTAATACATATTATAAGATGATATAAATTCATGTATTTATTTAAATCAACGATTATAATTTTATATAACTAAAAAATATATCTTAAATAATAATTTATTTAATATAATTATTTAATAATTGACTTTTTATATAAAAATTTAATTAATTTTATAACTGTGGTTTTCACGGGTTATAAACTAGTTAGATAATAATTTAGTAGAAGCTAGGTGTGAAATACGTGTAATACACGGATTAATTTAAAAAAAAGGTTAAATATTAAAGTGTAAACAAATAATATTTTTTAATGTACAATTTTAAAATAAGAAAAAAAAAGAAATGTATTTATTGCAATTTAATATAATATATGAGTTTAATTTTAAATATTAAAACAAACCAAAAATTGATAAGTGGATAATATTTATTTTAAAAATACCACAAAATAATAAATGTAAAAACTCATGAGAAATTAATATTTGACAAAAAAAAAACCTTCATTTATTAAGGAGGATATTTGTGCAAATCACTTCAAAAGATGAAACCAATAAATTCTTAATTAAATAAAATGTAGTATGATTAAACAATTCTAAAGTATAAGATGTTACATACAAATTTCTTTTTGACAGAACCAAATCAAGTTTATTGGATGGACATCCATATATTTAAAAAATCAATGGTAAACAAGTACAATTTTTTTTGTGCTAATTAGGATATGATTAGCATGTGGTCACAAAAACCAACTCTATGGTACGCAAACGTAAGCAAAAGAGAATACCATTTTTTTTATTTTTCAAATAGATATAAAAACAATTTTAAATACTGATTAAAATAAATGGAAAATTAATTGCTAAAATACAAACTAACTCAACATTAAAAATAAATATTGCATTAATTTAAATTTAATATTATTCGATATGGATCCGCCTAATACTAATTAACTATATATCAATTATTTCTCGTTTTTTTTTTACCTAGAATTGTTTTGTTTGCCATTTAAAGCTCTTTAATTTTTTATTTCGTTTTCATTTTTTACCCTGAAAAAAACCATGGTTCGTTCTTTTGCCATTTATAGCCCTTCAACCTTTTTTTGTTTAGTTTTTTCCTGAATTGTTTTGTTTGCCATTTTCAACTTTTTAAATTTTTTTTAATCATGCAAACTATATTTTTGTAAATGCATGTTGCAAAATTGGTATGTACAATAATACCGACCTTGTATAACCACCAACCTTCAAACTTTATTTTTTATTTTTGTATACCAAATTGTTTCCTTTGCTGTTTGTAGCCCTTTATTTTTTATCGAGAAAAAACTATATTTTTAAAAGTGTATGTTGCAAAATCAGTATTTACAAATACCAAACTTATATATTTTTCTACCAACAAATACAACGATACCTTTTTTTTTTGAACCAACTATATATTAGAAAACACAAAACTCTAGCAAAAAGCTAGAGAAAAAGCCAAAACATTACAAATTGTTTAAAGGGAGTTGCAACCAACAATTCTAATGAAAAACTATCTTACTAAACCTATTAAAAAACCAAAGAAATGAAAACTCTCTAATAGAATAAAAAATTATATCCTATCTCATTTTACCCCCCGCCCCACCCCCCAAAAAAAAATTTAAAAATTAAAAAATAAACGCTATCATTTCGATATCTCCATAAAACCCATAAAGTCGTACAACACACCACGTCAATAGCACTCCTTTTGTTCGCGGAAACACGTAATTGATCAACTTGTTGGAAAAGCTGATCAATCGAGTCAAAGCGAACCAACGAAACTTCTAACCATTTAAATACTGCATTTCAAGTTCTCGCCGCGACCTCACATTGTATGAAAAGGTGATCCAACTGTTCCACTTCTAGGTTACAAATCGGACATAAAACAGGAGGAATGTCAATACCACGGTAATCAAGATTGAACCTAGTCGGCATTCTATCCAACAAAATCATCCACACTAAAATATTAACTTTACGGGGATAAAACGATTCCATCTAGTCTTCTTGTTAACAGTAGGCAAAATGATTTTGTCAATCCACCCAAAGCAATTCTTTAAAATTCAAAAAACGCCACCGCCACTTTTGAAGAAGAGAAAAATTGAAAGATGTCAAACTACCAATATTAAGCCCTCCTTGAGCCATATCTACAAGAATCAAATCCTATTTTACCCATGGAATTTTTCGATGATCTTCTTCACTGTCCCAAAAAAAATTAGAACGATAAGGTTCCAGGATTTTAGCAACTGTGATCGGCATCAAAAACAACGACATATAATAAGTACTTATTGCACCCAATATAGACATTATCAAGACCAATCTACCACCAACAGAAAGAGTAGAAATCTTCCACATAGAAAGTTTCTTCTTAACTTTGTCAATAATTGGCTTCCATCCCCGTATTCGAGACATATTTTGCCCGACCAGAAGACCCAAATAAATGAAAGGTAGCTTGTCAGGTTTACAACCTACATACTTAGCGTAATTGACCACCTCCTCCTACCTAACTCCAATACCAAAAATGTTTGATTTTTCAAGAGTCATCTTCAGCCCAGAAACAAGATAAAAACACCGAAGAATAGTAACCATATTAATGATATTTCTTCTGTCCCGTTCGCCTAAAATAATAACGTCATCCACATAACAGAAATGAGAAATATTCAAATTATTATTCCCAATTTTAACCCCTTGAAAAATACCTTCTCCAATAGCATCCTGTATAGCAGCATGCAAATCCCTCCATAACCAAGATAAACAAAAAGGGAGAAAGGGGGTCACCATGCCTTAGGCCTCTTTGTAGTTGAAACTCCATAGACGGACTACCATTAATAAGAACAGAAGATCTCGCAGAAATTAAACACGCATGAATCCAGGAACGCCATTTTTCTCCAAACTTCATAAACTCCATGACTCTATCCAAATATTCCCAACTAACTGAATCATAAGCTTTGGCCAAATCTATTTTAAATACCATCATCTTTTTGCGTTTCTTCTTATACCACTCTATAACTTCATTCAACATAAGCGGACCATCTAAAATATGCCTATCTTTAATAAAAGTCGTTTGTTCACTATTAACCAATTTACCAATAACCTTAGCAAGGCGAGTAGAGAGGATTTTGGCAATTATTTTATATTGGATGCCTATGAGGCTAATAGGCCGAAAATCATTAATCATCACCGGGCTAGATATCTTTGGTATCATAGTTATAAAAGAAGAATTGCAACCTGAAGGAATTCTTGATTTATGAAACACATCCAACAGGAAGGCAAACATGTCATATTTAAGAATATCCCAATACTTTTTAACAAAATCAAAATTAAACCCATCCAACCTCTGTGCCTTATCACTACCACACCCCCAAACTGCCAACTTCACTTTATCCATAGACATCAACTTCTCAAGCTCCAGCACTGCATTACTATGGAGAAAAGGAATAGTATCACTTTTTTTGAATTTTTATTCATAATGTTAAAAAAAACTCTTTTTTAACCCGAAATGCTTCAGTAATCCATTCCCCATCAACCTTGATACCCTTCACGGTAAGCTAACTTTTTTTTTTATTGAGAACACTATGATAGTATTTAGAGTTCTCATCCCCCTCTATAGCCCACTTTATTTTCGCCTTTTGAGAAGCATCCATCAACTCTTTTTTCTCCAAGATTGCTAAGTTAGCACGAACATTGCTTTGTTCTTACCAAATTGAATTCGAACCACCACCATTATCAATAATTTTATCCAACTCTTGTAACCGAGTTACCAACTCATTTTTACCCACTAGATGTTTATCCTTTTCCAACCCTAACCATTGTTTAATAGCAGACTTAAGAATCTTCATCTTATTTTTGAATCTAATGGTAGCACACTTCTAATATTCACATCAACATTAGACCAAGTAACCTGAACCAAGTTATCAAACCCATCTTCAAGCATCCAGGAATGAAAGATTTTGAAAGATCTAGGACCAAAATCTACACTGTAGTTAGACAAAAAAAAATAGGCCTATGATCTAAAACCATCAAATCCAAAGCCACGTCTGAGATATCATAAAATCGAGATATTACTTCATGAGACACAAAAAACCGGTCCAGCTTGCTAAGTTTGGTACCCTTAGACCCAACTCTAGTGAACAAAAAACCCCCATATTGATCTCAATCAATTCGTTCCCAGCAATAAAAGCATTAAACTGATTAGCAATGGAACTAGAAAAAGAGGTACCCAAACGTTCATAATCCCACCTTACCGCATTAAAATCCCCAAAAAGAAAGTAAGCTCCTTTATTACTCTTCATGTACTGTGATAAAAACTCCCATACAAGCTTCTTTTTACTAGGCTCCTGTGGCGCATACACACTAATCATGTAACATGGGAACTTAAAGAAAACCCAACCCCCTTCCACAATAAGAGCATTCTCAGTGCTAAAAACCTTCTTTTTGATGAAGATTGAAGGATCCCAAATCAAAAGAATCCCACCTGATAAACCACGAGCACTAGTAGTAGGAAAATCAAACGAAAAATTGCCCCATAAACTCTTTAGCCAAAACAGATCAACTTTACTCATGCGCGTTTCTTGAATTCCCAAAAATGACACCCCCAATTTATGACACAATGTAGAAATACGTCTTCGTTTCTCCTTGTTTCCGATGCTACATGCATTTATAGACATTATATTCATTTATCAACCAATTTCTCTCCCATTTGGTTGATAATCGCTTCCATATTCTCACTTACAGTAGACATACCATACCCCAATTTTGTGCCAACTTCAATAAATCTCGAGATAGCCTCCGCAACAATCTCATTTTTTCTGAACTTTACTTATGTTTACAACTTTATTTGACCCAATTCTAACTTTAGACTTAGATGTAGCAGAAAAAGATCCCAAGTTTGTTACCTTGTCACCTTTTGTATTGATCCATTTTTCAAATCCAGGAGGTTTTGAAAGATTTGTATGTTCCCCAGAGACAGAATGATTGCTATTACCTCCTGGATGAATTTGGTGCTCTGGTATAACTTGTTGGGTAACAAAATGTTCATCTTCTTGAACATCCCTCCATCTTATTTTATTGCTATCTAAACTATTTTGTTCATCTGAACTGATATCCTCAACCACCCTTTCTTTAAAAACTTCATTATTATCATCCTCCTATACCAAAGCTTTTTCATCTAATGATTCCTTTTGTTTTTTTTCATCCGTTTGGTTTAGAATATCAATTTGTTCATCAGCCCCATCCTCCATTGCTTTATCACAATCCTATCCAGATTCTAAATCATCTTCTTCCTCATGTTGGTCTTCAAACTCATAAGCTTGGATGGTAGGAATCCAATCTGATATTTCCACAACTGACACCAAGAACTTTTCATCCTCAATTTGAACTTGAACCTTCCCTGGAATTTTATCCATATGAGTTGTTTTAATGCATACCCTTCCCAAGCCTTCCAGACTCTCTTCATCTTCATCAATGAAAAGCGGGTTACCCCATAAGGAAGCAACTCTTTTAAAAGCAGAGCATGTCCAAGCATACAATGGTAAACCATAAATTTCCACCCAAACAATTCTGCTATCTAACACAAATTTCTTTTTAACTGAATGCATCTCCTTGAAGAGGTTATTCATCTCCTTACTTTGTTTAAATTTAATACAAGTATTTTGCCTCTTAAATTCAATCCATACCTACTCCCCTCCAAGGTAAGCGATATTTAATCCATTAAAGCCCTCCTTATAACAATGGTTATAGAGATTTTCAATAACATAAATATCTCTTACCTTACAAATAACAAGAGTGGATGAATCTGGAATCATAAGCATATCAGACACCCACAATTTCATTTGTTTTTCTTCCTGGTTCACGGTATGGTTAATCTTTTGTTGATTACTCTTCTATTCATACATGTCATTCAAGAGGACTAAAGCAAAAGATCTTGGTTTATTAACATTAGGCATAATTTGTTGTTGTATTGGTTGCTTTCCTGTTTCAACCTTGTACTGCATTGAATCTTTATTGCGAACTTGATTAATCAACCCTTCTCTTACTTCTTGTGTTCTACCAAATCGAGCCCTTATAGCGAATAGATGGAAATTTCCAATCCATACTCTATTCAAATCATCCATTATATGGTCGTGGTCCTTTGATTTCAAGAACCTGATAAACGCAAACCTTTTTCCTAGTTTTGACAATTTTCTAGCAATGTAGACGTCTGCTACTTTCCCATGTCGATCACAAAGGTTCCACAAATCTTTTGAAGTCATCATTTATGGGAAGTTTTTTACATAGATGCTTATTGTTACCGATTCAAAATTCTTGACATTCGTATTCGAATTGGTCCTCCCAGTCGATTCCTTAGTCTTTTCAATCCGAATCTGATGCTTGCCCAATTGCCAATGCTAATCTTCCATCATCACGTAGCACAATATCCCCTCCCCCGCTGGAGGTCACCGGAATTTACATGTCAACCGAAAGTCAATGCCGACTAGGGTTATCACCTAACGATACCTATCTTTTATCAATAGATTTGTCAAAATTCAACTTACAAAACGAATTGGCTTTACCGTAACGCATGACGATCAAGCAACTAGTTTATGGTAATTTGAATGAATATCTTGAACATACAACCTAATATGGATCCATTTTGGATATATATTTACCCATCTTTGGATTCACCTCATGATATATGAATCCATCTTTGGATTCACATGCTATAATTAATTTTCATCGTAAAGCTGGACTAAACGCAAGACACCTCATAAGGGTGGGAGGTATTACCCATGCCATATCAAATGCTCTACACTCTCTCACTTATCCATACCTTATGGCCTTATAAGTGATATTATGTCATCTACACAAACAAAGAGGGTTTCATTTGCGATGTCAAATATATCATTTTAATAACCAGCCTGATGGAGAACAACCTATGATAAAAAAATCTTCAAGATGAAACATTCATCCGCAAAAATGTTACTGAAATATGCTTTTTGTATTTTAAAGGAAATATGAGGGATATTAAAGGACGACTTGTATTAACCTATTAAATTAAAAAATATATGTAATCATAACGGCATGTCGTCTCGTCCACAGTTATATAAGACAATAAATATCATCTAACCCATTTGATAACACATATTAATCTAAAGTGAAAACTTGAGACCATAGAGTTGGAAAACAAAGATAATAATCATAATACCACTGTTGTTTAGAAATATGAAAACCCCAGTGAGATCCCGGTTCCGAAGAGGGGGTACTTTTACAATGTTTTTGGGTTCGAGGGTGTGGTGAGTTGATTTTAGTGAATGAGGTAGTTGTTCTTTGATCAAATTGGTTTTTAACATTTACTAACTAACGATGGTGGTGAGGTGAGGGAAGAGAACATAAATGATAAGTGAGGTTAGGGATTTCAATTGGTGGTAGTGATTTGGTGGCAGTGGTGATGGTGATGGTGGTGATTGGTGATTGGAAATGGTGATGGTGGTAAAATCATTAAACAAAAAAAATTAGGGATACGATAGTCATTTCAAAAACATTTAACAGAGTAAGACTAATGGTAATTATCTTGAGGGTGGAGGAAGTTCATCCCTCCCAACAAATATGACACCTAGATACTATAGCAAGTTTTTTCTCCCTTCTTACTTTCATCCTTTTCAACCCACTACACACTCATCCCTTCCAACCTAAACATATTTCAATACAAGTTTTAACATATATATTACAAATTGTGAAAGAGTTTTTATGCATATGTTACAAATTGAGAGAGAGTGTATGTGTGTGAGTGTGTGTAACACTTATAGATTCAGACTAGTCAACTTAGAGATAATAAGAGTTAAAAATGACTTTTTGATAAGATTATTTAAGAAAAATAATCTTAACAAAAGTTATAGTATATGTGACAACGATCCCGTACATATAAAGAACGCTGAAATTCAACTTCATATGAACAATTCATGCTTCTTCGAAATTTCATGGTTAATCCGGCATGACTCTGAGTACCATAAAAAGTAACTTTTTGATAAATTAATTTTTAGTCGTGGTGATCTAAACGAAAGTCATAGTAGTCCTCAAACCGAGAGTGTGCATATAGAGAACGTCTAAATCTGACTTTATTAGAGAAAATTATGATTTTTCTAAGATTCAGCATAGCAGTATACAACTCAGAAAACAAATTTTAGATCGATCGATTTTTATCCGAAACAATCTAAAGAAGAATAGAAGATCTCTTTAATAGGAGTTCAACAATTTAAAGACAGTCGAAAACGGACGCCCGATGACAAAGTTATAAATTTTTAACAGACTTTAACTGTCTAAGCCTGTTAAAATATAGCTTTAAAAATAAATTCAAAACTTGCTGACAGAGTATAAATGAAAGTTATAGATCTTGTCGATAGCTACACGTAGATATAAAAAACATAAAAAACAGAGCTCGTATCCGAAAGTTATGAGTTTTACAAGATAATTAATTTTTGGATTAACAAGGGTGCAACACGTGTCTCGATCTGGTGCACCCCCTTCCTCCCCACGCTTGCCACCAGATGCTGACACCTGGACCCATTATGCCCAACATAATTTGGAGTACGCCCAATGTACTGGCCTCCTGGAAGCCTATAAATAGAACACCAATTTCTTCACACCTCTTCATTACAATCTCTCTTAAACCCCCAAGGTCCCTAAGACTTGTTCTAGTAGTTCCTAAGAGTTAGTAGCGAAGCTTCGGAGTGTCAGAATGCCATGAGAAATAGAGATTTCGGTTTAGAAGTTTTGCCCACGTAAAGTCAGGTTTTTCAATAAACCACCTGTAAGTTGAGTTATGCTTACCGTGCTTGAAGAATAACTTATGTTTAAGTTCATTATCATTATTATGAACCTATAAACAAGATCTATCAGTGATTCCAAGTCATTATACTGATTGATCTACTTACGGGATTATGACAAGGCTAGATTTAGTGAGGTGCTTAAAGTGGACTTTTCAAACAATATACTCTATATACGAAACAGACCCTACCTCCGATATGATCTTACATGGTTGTTCCTTATTAGCTATAGATCAGTAGACTTTGAATTAATGATGAATCTAGACTAATAATTAGTCGCAAGAAATATTAGACTAAAACTTAGTGATAATGATCCTAGGTTACGTCAAAGGAAAATACAGTTGCTAGAAACGAAGCGTTGTCCGAATTTCGAGTCATCACTTTAACAAGTAAGTACATAGTTACTTTCATATTACACATAGATATGAAGTATTTAAGATAATTACATGTTATGCTATATGTGCCTGTTATCTATGTTCCTGATATCTATGCTAGATGAACGATTTATACATGTTTTACTTGATTTAAACTACATACGTATTTTTATACCTTTAAATATATTGGGTCAAGATGGGTAGATGAAAGATGATATAGATGATGAAAGATGAAATATGATATAGCAGATGAGAGATGAAAGATGTAATAGATGATCAGAGGACTTGACTTTAAAGATGACATCATCTAGTAGAGTATAGATGACAACCACTGACTATTCTAGACAGTCCGGTGGAAGGTTAGTAGGCTCGTAGCCTGTAGGTGTTTGTGAACCATATGTTCATCGTATGTATTCTAAAAAACCATTGACATGTATTGTGGATGGAATCCCTAAAATAATATTGTCAATAAAGAAGATGATTCCTAGGATAAATCCTTAGTAATAAATATAGAATAAAACCTACCAAAAAGTATCATAGAGGAATCCCTGAACTAGTACTTGCAGCATAGATGATCCTTAGGGTAGATCTTTAAGAATAAATAAGATAATAGGGATGGGAAATTAGGCTACTTGTTTGATGATTAAACATACTAATTATATTATTGTGGATTGAAAACCCTACGTACTCACCAGCTTTCCCAACTTGACCCATTTAGTTTATTGTATCACATGTAGTGATATGAAAGATACATTTTGCTGAGAGATTTGAGGAGTATTAGGCCACTAGTTTAATATCTGTAAGGCTTGTAATGTAACATCCTAAAAATTTAAGACTGGGTTTTTAAATTAATAAAGTAAATAAATGAAAATGATTTATAAAGTTAAATCACTAAGGAATAATCATAACATAAGTTGATATGAATTTTAGAAAGTTAGAAGTGGAAATAATAACATTTTAAAGGTTAAAAGGCAAAAAGTGCCAAATTGACAAAGTAAGTTGACCAAAGGGTTGACTTAATTAATGGAAGGCATTATAAAAGTTATATAATGGCTGGAGGAGGACTTATTATGTCAAAACTTAAATTTAAAACACAAATATTGAAGTTTGGTGTGTTTTGCCCAAAAGATTCAAACCGGAGGGACCAAATGTGAAAATTATGAAAATAAGAGTGCACCCTCTTTATTTCAGCCAAGTGAGAATGAGGAGAGGAGAAGGGAGGCTGTGAGAAGGCGATTCATGCATAAGAAAAAACCTAGGATTTGATATCAAGCTTTCTTGGTTTAATTGGTGCAAGTTTTGAAGTAATCAAGTGGTCTAAGGTATACTTTCCTCCTCCCTTGGTGTAGAATCTGAGTTTCATTTATGGAGTGGGAGTTATATCCGATTTTTATCTCATTTGGTGATTAGGTCTTGGTTTTCTAACCTCCCTTGAGTGGTTTCTATGGTTCTAATCTCAATCCATTAATCCTATTGATGGATTTGAGGATTTGGGTAAAAAGCTTCATGAACCCTTGAAATCTAATTTAGGGATATTGCAAGTGATGATGAAATTGGTTTGTATTCTATGAACTAGATGATGTTTGATAAAAATAAATCCAATTGTAATGCTTAATGTCATCCATGATTTTAGAGTCAAGCATAAACATGGTTTTAGATGGTTTTGGAAGAAGTTATGATGAAAACAATGAAATTATTGGTATGCGAGCATTTAATGAGTAAATGATACTCATAAACATGAGTTGATACTATTAGATGATTTTAATGCAAAAACATGAGGACGTGAATGATCTTTAGTTGGATTTATGGAATATTTATCCATCAGGGCATTTTGGGAAATGTATAGATTATTACATAAAGACTGACATTTAAGAAGTGAATGGCATTCATGAATATGAATTGACACTATAGAGATGGTATTCGAACACAAATATGAAGGGATGCGAGTAAGGTTCTAGCTCTAGTGATTGCTTTGGCCCAAAGGGCAATTTAGAAAACATAAAATGGAATTGAGGATTCCACAGTTGTATTAAGTACTTGCAATGAGACTATTGTGGTTTTATGTTCTTGACAACACCCAATGATGTATTAAATGATTTGGGAATAAGTCATATTGTTTAAATAGTGTTTTTGAGTAACTTGAGCTCATAACCTTTTCATTTGAGTGTTTATAAGCATTATGAACTTAACATTTTGATTGAGGACTTAATGAATTGAGTTGAATTTTTTGACATGATAAAACATCCTCTACTAGTGATTGGAAACCTTTATAGGTGTTCCAAATGGTTACCTTAAAGACCAAAACTATCTAAGAAAGTTTAAGACTCAAAAAGTGAGTTTTTTGGGGTGTTTGGGCTACTACGGGATGCGACCCACGTGGTCAGGCCCGCGCACAAATAGCAGAGTGCCCAACTCGATCAAAAATCTGAACTTTAGTATTTTCCTCATAACTTTTTCATACAAACTCGGATTTACGTGTGGTTTTCGCCTACATTCACAGTTTTACATAAGGAATGAGTTAAAGCAATAAAATTTAGTAATAGAAAATATGAGGGGTATTTTGGTCATTTTGATTAACATTTACTTGTTATATAGGTGGTGTTAGAGAGTGTTTCTTTAAGGAACGGAACTAAAACTAGCTAACCTTCGTGTGATTGAGGTGAGTACGTGTTGGTATTTTTACCACTTTGGGGTACATGGAAAAATGGATTTTTGATAATGAAATGTAATGCTTTGATATGTGAAATGTTTTGAAATAAAAGTGTTAAATGCTTTTGAAAATAATGTTTTGAAAGAATTCCTTGAAAGTAAGAATATTTTGAAAGTAAAGAATATTTTGGGAGAATAAATGTTTTGATAACGTGTTTGAAATGATTATTTTGATACTAACACATGAAATATTCAAATCATGGAAAGTAATGACAAGAAATGGAAAGTAATGAAAATGAGTATGTTGTCGGACCGGTTTTTGTTAAATGTGGGTTAATACCCGCAATGATTTGTTTTAACCATATCATTTTAAAGTTTGAAAAAAAATTGGGGTATTATAGTTTGGTATCAGATTCATAATTTAAGTGAATTAGAATTGGATCATTCCACTCCTAGGCATAGACTTTAGTTATGGTAAATGTGAATGATTCATAGGATTACTATGCCTTAAGTTAGGTAGAATCTTGTGCAACAAGCGATAGAAAGCAATTGACATGCTAGATTTTTATGTAGCTCTGGATGAGTTAAATAGACATGTAGAATACTATATTAAATTCCTTTAAAGTAAGTGATGGACAATCTAGATCAATGGATCAAAGCCTTTAAGTGGTGAAGTCAAGTTCAGTTGTAACATCCCAAAATTTTCAACAATTTAAACTTTTCAAAACACCCCTTTTACTGATAAAAATGCTTACAAAATTAGTGTTCTCAAAACATTATTTAAAAATCAGTGCCTCCCAAGATCAATGATAAAAAATCAGGATGTGTATGGTCACACCTTCATGTAACGACGTGAAAATTTAAAACAATTTTTCATTTTTAAAATGCATACTCTTCATAACATATCGTATAAAAATCTCTTTTATTCAATTACAAAGCACGACTCCATTAATAAACCAGGATCCTCATAACTCTTTCTTTGGTGTGTACAATCAAGCCAGTGTCGTTCCGCGATTCCGAGAGGAAAACCTGAAACACATAACACGTAACACGTTAAGCACGAAGCTTAGTGAGTTCCCCAAAATACTACACATAACATATATTAGCCACTCGAGGCTATAACTCTGTGGACCCTCCGGTCCTAACTCTGTGGACCCTCTAGTCCTAACTCTGTGAACCTTCCGGTTCTAACTCTACGAACCTTCTGGTTCTAACTCTATAAACTCTGGAACATACACGACATGAATCACATAGAAATAATGCAGTGTATCACAATCACATAAATAGCATACAAGATACTCTGTCATATAACTCTAATTACCACTCTAGGTAAAGTATAGTGAGAACACTCACCTGGCAAGCAGAAAGCAGCTATCCTCACACTTGAATCTCGAACTCGCCACCGCCTAACACATAGGATGAATATCTCTTATAATAACTCTTTTTCACGACTCAGATAATTGAAGGCGGGTCCTTCTCTTTCTAACTCTCTAAAGTGGGTAAAAGACCATTTTACCCTTCCAAGGCCTCTATTACTTATGTTGACCAAAACCCCAAAGTCAACAGAAGTCAAGCTCAAGTCAACAATCCACATTTGACCCTACTTGTCGAGTGCACCCATGCGACTCGTCGAGTCCCCTCACATCAGCTGAACTCTACCTAGGACTCACTCAGCTCGTCGAGTTGACTCCCAACTCGGCGAGCCAACACTGGGTCAAGACTACTCGGTCAAACCCGCTACGACTCGGCGAGTTGGCTCCCATAGAATTCTCATTCAACCATTTGAGGTCAGATCTGCAACCCAAACTCATAGATCTAACCTCCTACTACTCAAAAGTCACGCAAAGTTCTGAACTTGAGGTTCATGCATGGTGTATTTTGCTCTATACACCATTTTGACTCCATTGAAGCTCCATAGCTTCAAAGCTCCAAGGTTACTCACTCATGGCTGCCTACTTTCTGGATCGCTGGACCTCACAAGGTCCAGATCTACAATTGACTCGAAAAAGGGGTTTAGATGCACCTAAAACCCCCCATCAATATGAATACAAGCCCAACTTTACAACCAAGGGAATCTACTCAAGCACAAGGGAGGCAAGAATTGTACCAAATCTAAAGCTTGAAATGAAGATGAGACTGATCCACCAAATCTCCTCTGAGACCCTTGCAATTCCCTTGATCTTCTTCTCAAATAAATGACCTCCAAGAAGCCTCTTTCCTTTCTAGCTCATAAATAACTCTAGGGTTTCTCTCAAGGAACGAAGACACTGTTGGGAAGGGGCCAAGGAGGATATACGTGCCTCTAAATAGGTCCCAAACCCCGGAGATTAGGGTTTCTCTGCCCAACACCTACTCGGCGAGTCGCTCTCTTCGGACTCGTCGAGTCCACTAATTAAATCCACGGGAGAACCCGACTCGAATCGGGGAGTTGGACCCTCAACTCGACGAGTCCCTCCTTTAATCACAAGATTAACCCACACCAATATACCTCTAAAAATCCGGATGTTACCCTTCACCTTGCCACGATTCTTTGAAACACCTAAAACCATAAACCAAAAACTGTAAGCATAAAGCTTAGTGAGTTCCCCCAAAGTACCAACACACAACAGATAACATATGAAACAAACAACATGCATATAGGACCTTTAGCATGACTGGAATGCCCCGACGGCCTACAATTCATCTGGTACGCCCACAGAGCCTTCAGTCTGAGACTAGAACGCCCCACCGGCCTACTGTCTATCTGGTACGCTCACAGAACCTTCAACATGACTGGTACACCTCACCGGTCCTTCAACCTATCTAGAACTTTCTTTGGGCCTTCTTCCTGACTGGTACGCCATACTGGCCTTCAGTCTATCCGGGACGCCCAGGTCTCCTGGCCTTTAGCACAAAGCAGGACCGCCTCAACCCATGCACACATATACCATGTTGACATATACATAACAGATAAGCATACATATAACATAATGTTATAAATATTACCAGGTTTGTTGACTAGCAACACAAAGCGGGACAATCTCAACCCAACCACACTACAACACATGTAACTGGTAAACACATAGCCAGAACAGAAAATAGACAGATCTAACAGATCACTAAGTATAGCACCATCCTATCTACCATGATACAAATCTAACAGATCACTATAGTACTCAATCATACAATAAACCAGACTAACAATACAAAGGGTCGACTTTGGTGCTTTCGACCCGAAATTACAGTGAGGTACACTCACCTCACATTGCCGAAACACACAAACGATCCATGGCTGCTATCTGGCAGATCCCCGAATTGTCCACATCAAGACAACACCCCATCAACAGCTGATCCCACGAATAATCTCTGACCGCAGATCCGCTAAAATCCACGCGCTATCAGATACCACACTGATAACCCATCAACATCTAGCCCATAACTCATACTATGAGTCCAAATTAGGTTAAAAGACCTTTTTACCCTTCCTCAAGCTTGGCCCAACAAGATGACAAAGGCCCAAAATCCAAAATAACATCTAAGGCCCAACTATGGCCCAATTTTCCAAATTAGGTCCATTTGTGCGCCTTCTCCCAAGAAGGTCCAACAAGACACAACAACCCGACCATAAAATCCAGGTGGACCAATATGGCCCAACACAACCATACCCAAAATTGAAGCCCAAAACGAAAGGGCCCAGGTCTGCCGAGTACGCGGGGCGTACTCAGCCTGTACACTCAGCGTACATCATGGGAGGCTTGTATGCATTCTTTGGTATTTAGTGTTTACATTGCAAATTAAAATTATTGTATTTATACCAAAAAAAAATGATGAAGCAAAGGCTATTTTAGAAATCATATCCAAATTCAGTTTGGATTTTACTTTGTTATGAAAGTCATGGGTTAGGTTTGTATGAGGCAGTCTATTTTTGTGAGACTCTGATACCATTTTTTCTAATAAAATATTCTAATATTGTAGTGTTTATAAAAATATAATACGTGTAATATTTTAATATTCTAAACCAATATGATTAACACATTTTATATTTTAAAATATTCTCAAGCATATATATATATATATATATATATATATATATATATATATATATATATATATATATAATACCTTAATATGCATCTTTGGTCAAATGATGAATTTTAAGATGCACAAAACCATAATACAACATGTACAAAAAATTTATGCATAAAAGAACTAAATCTTATTTGGTCAAAAACTCATCCAAATAGGAGTGAGCATTTGGACCATACCAGAACCGGTGTTAGAACTGTTTTGGGAGGTATGTAACGATCATGGATACGATCAATTATGGTACACTGATGCTTGTTTTTCTAGTTCTTCGATCAGTACAACATTCATTGTGTAATGGCATCCAATTGATATGTCAAAAATTTCAACACAATCTCATTGATGCCAAAATAGTTATTGGTCAACATGTTGGACAGAGGGTATTTTTACCAAAGATTCATCTATGTCTGTCTGAAGATCACATGTTCACATTCAAGCTGAAGAGAAAACAATATCCAATTTGATTATGTTTTGTAATGTCCTAAAATTATCGTGTAAAAAATTCATTTTAAATAAGTCAAAACCATTCATTCATTATTCCAAAAGATGGTCAAAGTCAAAGTATTTTCGTAACATCAGAGTAAAATCATAAACAATCAAAGCGAAATAAATCTCTAGGGGATGTAGTGCGATCAAGTCGACCCTTCCTTTTGAAACCACAAGTACCTGAAAATATTTAACTCACAAAACCGTAAGCATAAAGTTTAGTGAGTTTCCTATACCACATGTCATACTGTAACACCCGTGTTTTGAGGCTAAGCATTGATACAATGATGTAATAGTTAGGATCAACAAATATAACTTATTTTGAAGTAATAAAGAGGAATTATATTAATATTATGTGGATTATGTGATTTTATGTGCATTATACTTATTTATAAGATATAATAAATCAAGAATGAAAATAAGCTCCAAAAATAAAAATATAGATAAACCTGATATCTATGAAGAAAGTTGCAGTGGTTGTGACAAGGATTCCAAAGATATAAAGAATGCCGAAATCCGAGTTATAACGAACAAGTTATGACCTGTCGAAGTTTCGCGATAAAACCAACACGACGTTATATGACGTAAAAAGTGAGTTTACGATAAAGTGCTTTTTAGCCTTAGCGATCTTAACGAAAGTCCTAGTATACGTTAAACCGAGAGCGTGCATAAAAGAACGTCCAAATCTGACTTTGTATGAGGAAGTTATGAATTTTCTAAGATTTGACATATTAGTGTGCAGCCCGGAGTTTGAATTTTAGATCGAGCGATTTTTGGCCGACAAAACCTAAACAAAAATCGAAGATCTCGTCAATAGGAGCTCAATGATATAAAGATAGACGAAACGGACGTCGGATGACAAAGTTATGAATTTTTAACGGACTTTTCCTGTCCCGACCTGTTAAAAATATAACTTTAAAAATAAAGTCAAAATTAGCCGACGGAGTCTAAACGAAAGTCGTAGAGTATGTTCCCACCTACGCGTGGATATAAATAACATTGAAAATGGATCTCGTACACGAAAGTTACGAATTTTGAAAGTCAAGTGTGTAAATTGTGAATGATGTCTGAGGGGAACGCCTCGTGTAAAAGGAAGTAGGTCTCGGTTCGGCCACGTCTCTCCATCAGATGAGTGACACATAATTGTACGAACCTCGGACACCCACCATGTGTTCGCATAATCTCTTTGCATACCAAGTACGTCCCACGTACACCGAAGTACGCCTTGCGGTCTCCCATTGCGCGGTTCCGAAGCGAGCCACAATGCACTACCCGAAATCCGACACGTTCCCCTTACACATAGCATACCACCGAAGGTATGCCCAGCTTACTATGCAACTTCGACCAACTATAAAAGGAGGTGCAAGACAACCCTATATCTCACACCAAAAATCGATTATTCTTCTCTCTACTCTCTCTCTCTCTCTAACCCTCCCAAACACCCCCAAGCCCTAAGAAACTTCCCTAGCGCTAGAAGAAAGCCTAGAGGCTCGCAAAGGCGCCGATAAAAAGAGCTTTTCGGCTCGGAAAGTTCTGCCCCCACAGAGCCCGGTTTCCAACAAACCTCCTGGTTTCGTCGAAGGAAATCATATTGTTAAGAAACGAAGCGTTGTCCAAGTTGGAATCACCACTTTATCAGGTGAGTGCATAGTCAATTTCATATTACACATAGATATGAAGTATTTTGTATAAATTACATGCTATGTGTGTATATTATCTGTTTACCTGAGATCTATGTTGGATGAAAGATTTAAACCTTTTTTTATGATTTAAATTGTATAGGTATTTTTTTATCTACAAATATGTTGGGTAAAACATGGATAGATGAAATATTTGATGTGTGATGAAATAAAATAATGAGAGGCCTCGATGTTTATGATGATCCTGGCATCTAGCGGAGTATAGATGACGACCACAGACTATTCTAGGCAGACTAGTGGAACAATAGCAGACTCGCAACCTGTAGGTGTTTATTTGAACTACGTGTTCACCAGATGTACTCCATCCCCCCATAGTTGCCTTATTTGACATGTTTTGCTGAGGAATCCCCAATATAATGTTGTCCACCCCGATGAAAAATCCTTAGGCTAGGTCCCTTATAATAAATGCTTTAGGGACATAAAATGAGGATAACGGGAACAGGTAATCGGTTTGAATGATATGATGAAAATAATTAAATTTATTTATTATGGGTTGAAAACCCTATGTGATCACCAGGCTCCCAAACCTGGCCCACTCAGTTTCTTGTATTACAGGTAGTATGCGATGATCTGATGAGAGATTATGGATTATAGGCCAGTAGAAATAAATAAAATGTTATAAGCCTATGTTATTTTTGTAGCCAATTTTGTTTTTGGTTATGCTTTTGATCTGTATTGACAATGACATCCCGAGTTTTGTAATGTAATGAAAATACATTTCTTCGTAAATGCTTGATAAATTCTTACTCGTATTTTTGGTAACAAATTTCGCAACATATTTCTTTAAAAAGCATACTATGATTTTCAAGTAAAGCATAAACAAATTGGTCTTTTCTGGCCGTGAAATTGGGGATGTCACACATACTAGTTAGTGGGCCCAACCCTGGGGTATATTCCAACCCATCATACAATCATGGGCCCAACCCTAGGGTTATTTCAACCCAAACATACAATAATGGGCCCAACTCTGGGGTTTATTTAAACCCAAACATACAATAATGGGCCCAGTCATGGGGTGTATTTCAAATCATTCATACAAGCAAGAGTTATAAAGACAACAAGCATTCTACATAACACAATCCAGTGAGTCAGCATTGGTTCCTTCGACCCACAAGTATAGTGAGGAGACTCACATCAACTACTCAACATAAGCCTAACAACTACCTCAACATAAGAACAACCAACCCAAGCTTCCTAAAACCAAACTGAGACCGACCTTTAGTTAAATACTTAATTCTAACAAGTTTGACCCAAAAGTCAAACTAATCAAAAAGTCAACAATCAAGTTAAGGTCAAAATTTCCAACAACGGTCCTCCACGTTGTGGTCACTAATTGCCAAAACAGTCGCTGATTCCCTAGTCGCCATGTCATGACAGCCAAAGGTCACACCGTAGGGATTGGCCTGAACAACTTAAATGAGCTTAATCCTTTTTCTTTTGATTTCAAGAGCTCCAAAGCTCATATCTTATTCTTTCCAATGTCTTAATGGATAAAGTTTCTAACTTTATCTATTAGGAAAGTCCAAACCACCAAGATCTAGACTTTCAGTCCAAGTCCAAGTCTCTCACTTTCAGATCTGAATCAACAAGATGTCTAGAGGGATAAAGTTTCCAACTTTATCCATAATAATGTCACAATCATCCAAAATCTAAACTTTAATACACCAAAATGGCCTAAAGGACCAAGATAACTTGCATGGCTAAAAGGGAAGGCAGAAGATCACAACTTTCCTCGTCCATGAGGTCCAAGAAGCATTCTAAACTGTACAAAAGATGTTGGAGTCCACTCAAATCTAAGATCACCCATAAAATGGACCAAAAGTGCCAAAAACCCCAAATGAAAAGATCTAAGGAACTAGATAGCAATATCAAAACTTTATACTTACAATAGTCCATAAATGAAGTGTCTTTGATGGATCTAAACTTGAAATCATTCCTTGAAACCAAAAGAACCTTCTTAGTCTTTAAACCTCATTAAAATATAAAAAAAACACCTAAAAGATGAGAGAGGAGAAGCTCAAATCTTGAAGGTGGAGGTTACGGTTTCTCCCAATGGGCTCTAGAGGTGATGGAGGCTGATAAAATAGCCAAAAATTCGGAACCTTAGTTTAAATACGTTGAAAAACCTAAAAGATCATGGTTTTGGGCTTGAATAATCGTCGTGTCGTAGCCACTCCTTGGCGTGTCGTGCGACTACCACGCCGTGGGCTCTGATCCCCACTATGTGGCGATGAGTTTCACCCAAATCTACATCAACTTCAAATAGCCATAACTACTTTGTTTTAACTCCATTTTAAACAATCTTTATATCCACATAAAGGTATCGATGAGCCCCACACTTCTATCTAGTTAATTTTAACTTAACACATGTTGAACTAAAAACCATAACTCATGCAAGAAGCCTAACATATAACTTTTCCCATTTTACCCTTTGACTCTAAAACACAAACCAAAGACTTAGATCATATAACCAATATTACCAACATCCCATAAGGTCAAAACTCTATTCGCTTGAAGCCCAAGGCCTTTACTTAATCTATTTATTGTTCACAATATCGAAATAAGAAACTTCTCAAAACAGGATGTTACATGTTTAACGATGACAATCAATAAAGCCCATGGACAAACAATTCCAAATGTGGGTATTTGTCTTCTAGAATCAGTTTTCTCGCATGACCACCTTTATATGATATTATTCAGATGGATATCATGTGTCAATATAAAAGTATTAGTGAAGTTTAACGAACAATTCAACGACAATAAAATCTATACATCAATTGCGATGTGTAAAAAAGTGTTGCACAATCAATCATGTGTTCACGTATATTTGTAAAGAATCACAACTTTCCATTTTTAATTCTTATTGATTTTGTTTCTGCTATCATGACTCTTATTAATAACTGTACAAATGTAGTAAACTATTTTGCGCAAAATAACTAATCGTCTATACAAACTAATTTCTAAAAGAATTATTCGCATCTGTCGCTTGGCGCGAATAAACGACTAATATATATATATATATATATATATATATATATATATATATATATATATATATATATCATTATATACTTATAAAGCTTGCATTTTTTCCTTTCACCACATTCATTTGAAACTCTCATGACTTTTCAATTTCTTTCTAATAATTATTATAAGTTGGTTAATAAGGTTAAATAAATATCAAACCTAAAGTGTAATCATATATAAACTAAATTTCAATATTAAAAATATATATTTTCTTCTACTTATAAAGTTTGTTTTTAACTTTTAACATATTATACTTAATTTATTAGGCCTAATATGTTGTATGTAACCATTATCATTTTAAAGCTAAAACTTTTTATCAATTTGTATAAAATATTTAAATTATTAATTTAAATATAACCCTACATGATCAACTTAAATATAAAATTTAGTTCAACTTAAACAACCCAAAAAATATTTTGTAAATAATTAAAAGTGATAAATCGTAGTATCTTTCTAATAATAATTATAAATTGGTTAATAAGGTTAAATAAGTATCAAACCTAAAGTGTAATAAAAAAATAAAGTAAATTTCAATATTAAAATAATATTTTTACTTTTATAGCTTGCATTTTTTTCTTGAACCACATTCATTTGAAACCCCCATGCATCTTTTCCTTTCACCACATTCATTTGAAACTCTCATGGCTTTTCAATTTCTTTCTAATAATTATTATAAGTTGGTTAATAAGGTTAAATAAATATCAAACCTAAAGTGTAATCATATATAAACTAAATTTCAATATTAAAAAAATATATTTTCTTCTACTTATAAAGTTTGTTTTGAACTTTTAACATATTATACTTAATTTATTAGGCCTAATATGTTGTATGTAAACCATTATCATTTTAAAGCTACAACTTTTGATCAATTTGTATAAAATATTTAAATTGTTAATTTAAATAACCTTACATGATCAACTTAAATATAAAATTTAGTTCAACTTAAACAACCCAAAAAATATTTTGTAAATAGTTAAAAGTGATAAATTGTAGTGTCTTTCTAATAGTGATTATAAATTGGTTAATAAAGTTAAATAAGTATCAAACCTAAAGTGTAATAAAAAATAAACTAAATTACAATATTAAAATAATAATTTTACTTTTATCATTATCTATATATATATATATATATATATATATATATATATATATATATATATATATATATATATATATATATATATTCTATCTATCTATATCTATCTATCTAAAGTGTAAAAAAATATAAACTAAATTTCAATATTAAAATAATAATTTTACTTTTATCATTATCTATCTATCTATATTTATATCTATATCTATATCTATTCTATATATCTTATAAAGCTATCATTTTTCCTTGAACCTCATGCATTTGAAACTCCCCTGCATTTTTCCTTTCACCACATTCATTTGAAACTCCCATGACTTTTCAATTTCTTTCTAATGAAAATTATAATTTGTTAATAAAGTTAAATAAATATCAAACCTAAAGTTTAATCATATATAAACTAAATTTCAATATTAAAATAATATATTTACTTCTACTTATAAAGTTATTTGTTTTTAACTTTTAACATATTATACTTAATTTATTGGTTTTATATATTGTTGGATGTAAACCATTATCATTTTAAAGATACAATTTTGGAACAATTTGTATAAAATACTTAAATTATTAATTTAAATATAACATTACATGGTTAACTTAAATATAAATTTTAGTTTACCTTAAACAATCCAAAATAATATTTTGTAAATAATTAAAAGTGATAAATTATAGTGTTTTTCTAATAATGATTATTAGTTGGTTAATAAGGTCAAATAAATATCAAACATAAAGTGTAATCATAAATAAACTAAATTTCAATTTTAAAATAATATATTTACTTCTACTTATAAAGTTATGTCTTTAACTTTTAACATATTATACTTAATTTATTATATTTAAAATATTGTTGTATGTAAACCATCATCAGTTTAAAGCTACAACATTTGAACAGTTTGGACAAAAATACTTAAATTGTTAATTTAAATATAACTTTATAGTGTCAACTTAAATATAAATTTCATTTCCACTTAAAAAAACCAAAGAATATTTTATAAATAGTTTAAAGTGATAAATTGTAGTGATAAATGCAAAAACTAAACTGTAATCTCAATTTAACTAAAATATTTCCAAAATATATTTTTATAAGCGTTAAAAGTTTTCAAATAAATAGCTTAAAATAACTTACAGTAACAATAGGTAAAAATAATTATATATAAATGATTATATTGTTACATTTAGAATCAAAAAACAATGTTTTATGTTTTGAACTTAATTTATTAGATTTAGTATGTTGTTGTATGTAAACTGTGACATCCCCATTTTCACGGCCAGAAAAGACCGATTTTGTTTATGCTTTATAAAAATCAGAGTACTTCATTTTATAAAAATGTTGCGGAATTTGTTCCCAGAAAAAAAACATGGTAAATACGTTATTAAAACATTTTCGATGAAACGTATTTATTTCATTTTAAAACGTTTGGGATGTCATCGTTAATACAGAAACATAAGCATAAACAGAACTTACAATTATTTACACTAGTGATCTACATCTCTTTAAATCTCTCAGTGTATTGTGACTTCATATCAACACCTGTGATAAAAATAAACTGAGTGGGTCAGGTTGGGAAACCTGGTGAGCACATAGGGTTTTCAACCCACAATAATATAATTATTATTTTTAAACATCAAACAATCAACCCAATTACCCATTCCCGTTATCCTCACATTACGTCCCTAAAACATCTAACACAAGGGACCTAGTCAAAGGACTATCATTGGGATGGAGTATATCTGGTGAGCACACAGTTCACACAGTTCGAATAAACACACAGTTCGGTTAAACACAAAGTTCGAATAAACACCTACAGGTTGCGAGCCTGTTAGTGTTCCACTGGACTGTCTAGAATAGTCCGTGGTCGTCATCTATACTCCGCTAGATGACTAGATCATCAAGAACATCTATAACGAGGCATCTCATTATTTCATTTTATCACACAGCAACTAATACATCTACCCATGTTTTACCCAACACATTTTGTAGATATAAAATACATATACAGTTAAAATCATTGAAAACATGTATAAAACGTTCATCCAGCATAGATAACAAGTATACAGATAATATACACACACAACATGTAATTTATATAAAATACTTCATATCTATGTGTAAGCTGAAAGTAACTATGCACTCACCTGAGAAGGTGGTGACTCGGTACTCGGACAGCGCTTCGTTTACTTTAAAATAATTTCCTTTGACGAAACTTTCAAGGGGATTTTAGCTAGGAGTCGGGCTCTGCAGGGGCAGAACTTCGTCGCTGAATCTTTCTAAGAAAGATTCGTGCAGCGCTTCAGCGCTCACCTTACTATACTAAAACTACAGAAAGAGAAGTCGAATCACGAGGGACCGAAATGCTCGGGGGATAAGGAGAGAAAGACTCTTGAATCAAGAGAATGGTGCAAGAAATATGAGAGCCCAAGGCTCTTATTTATACTAATTGAATTTTCAAAAACTACCCTCCATAATTACTTAATGACCTTTTAGTTATATAAACAACTAAACACCCCTCTATAATACTATTTTAAATGGATTTAATGATCTTTGTACTAAACTAATGTCGAAAGAACTCAACATTAGTTTTATAATAACCGCATCGTCGATACCTTTCTAATGATATATACATATGTATATATATGTGTACGTATACATGATTTATACTTTATTTTAATACGTAAATATATTACTATAATTTGTAACTCGCTCATACGAACTCCGTTTTTGACGTTATTTATATCCACGCGTAGGTGGAGACATACTCTACAACTTTCGTTTAGACTCCGTTGGTTAATTTTGACTTTATTTTTAAAGTTATATTTTTAACAGGCCAGGACAGGATTGGTCCGTTAAAATCTCATAACTTCTTTATTCGATGTCCATTTTCGTCTGTATTTTTATCGTTACGCTACTAATAACGAGATCTTCGATTCTTGTTTAGGTTGTGTCGGCTAAAAATCAATCGATCTAAAATTCGAATTTCGGGCTGTACACCGCTAATCCGAAACTTCGAAAAATCATAACTTCTTCATACGAAGTCAGATTTGGGCGTTCTTTTTATCGATGTTCTTAGTTTAACATATTCTACGACTTTTGTTTAGAGCGCTAAGGCTAAATCTCTATATATCATAAATTTACTATTTACGCTTCCCGGCGCCGTGCCGGTTCCGACGCGAAACTTCGACGGGTCATAACTTCTTCGTTATAACTCGGATTTCAGCGTTCTTTATATGTACGGAAACCTTATGACATATTCTACAAATTGGTTAAGATTATTTATTCTAAATAATCTTTTTGTCAAAAAGTCGTTTTCGACCCCTATTGCCTCTAAATTGACTAGCCCGGATCTGCGGGCGTTACATAAACCATTATCGGTTTAAAGCTAAAACTTTTGAATTGTATGGACAAAATACTTAAATTGTTAATTTAAATATAACATTACATGATCAACTTCCATATAAATTTCAGTCCCACTTAAAAAAACCTAAAGAATATTTTGTGAAGAGTGAAAAGTGATAAATTGTAGTGCTAAATACAAAAACTAAATTGTAATATCAATTCACTAAAATATTTCCTAAAGGTATTTTTATAATCGTTGAAAATTTTGAAATAAGTAGCTTAAAATAACTTACAATAACAATAGTTAAAAATAACTCTATATAAATGATTATATTGTTACCGTTAAAATAAAAAAAATGTTTGATGTTTTAAATAATTACACTGATAGAAATTAAAACGTTAAGCAAAAAAAATTTTAAAATGAATTAACAATAATAACAACTATAAATAATATTAAACCATATATAAATTGATAAATATAAATTTTAGTTAACCTTAAATAAACCAAATAATATTTTGTAAATAGTTAAAAGTGATAAATTGTAGTGTCTTTCTAATAATGATTATAAGTTGGTTAATAAATATCAAACCAAAAGTGTAATCATAAATAAACTAAATTTTAATATTAAAATAACATCTTTACTTCTACTTATAAAGTTATGTCTTTATTTTTTAACAAATTATACTTAATTTATTTGATTAAGATGTCGTTGTATGTAAACCATTACCAATTTGAAGCTACAACTTTTGAACAGTTTGGACAAAATACTTAAATTGTTAATTTAAATATAATATCACAGTTTCAACTTAAATATAAATTTCAGTTCCACTTAAAAAACCCAATGAATATTTTGTGAATAGTTAAAAGTGATAAATTGTAATGCTAAATGCAAAAACTGAATTATAATCTCAACTTAACTAAAATATTTTGTTAAAGATATTTGTATAATCGTTAAAAGTTTTCAAATAAGTAGCTTAAAATAACTTATAATAACAATAGTTAAATATAACTATATATAAATGATTATATTTTTACCTTTAAAATCAAAAAACAATGTTTGATGTTTTAAATAATTATAATGATATAAATTAAAATGTTAAAAAAATAAATTTGAAAAAATTAATTAACAATAACAACTACTATAAATAATATTAAACCATATATTATATTTAATTTTATTAATGAGTAACTCGCGGATAGAAGTTATTCAAACGGTTGAGATTATGCAGTTATAATAGATGTATATATTATCATATAATTCAAAATAATCAATATTTTATTTCAATTTAGTATAAGAATTATTATATCAAATTTAACAACAACATTATTGTTATATTTAAAAAAACATATATTTGTAAAGATTTCAACTATATAGGTGCTTATGCCCAACGCGCGGGCATTCGCCTAGTATATATTATAATAGAAGCATTTTTTTAAGCACTACATTGATTTGAAACGCCTTTGTCTTTTCATATTCTCAAATGACTATTTTTCTAAGCACCACATTGATTTCAAACTCCTTTGTCTTTTCATATTATTAAATGACTTTTCAAATATCTTCTAAGTAACTGATTTAGCATTAAACACCAAACATGCTATATGAATTCTTACATGTAAGAAGGATTTCATAAGAAAATGAAAAGAAAAAATTTCAACACACACAATTCTTTTAGAACGTATTAGCAGTGATTGAGTCTCTAAAAAAGCTCTACAAGTCAAGGTTGTGGATGAATGTATCATTTTTACTCCTAGTTTGATCGTGTTATATTTTTTTTTCCAGTAGTAATGTGCAATTCGAGTTGTGGTTTGCAATTTTAGAAGTTAAATGTGAGAACATCATCATTATCCTATTTGTTTTTATCTCGTTGTTTTTGTTATGAATATTTCAATATGATTTGTTTTTTCTTATATTTTTATTTCCTTTTATATTTACATTTGTACATGTTCAAAAGGTTGTTTGAACCAAATATTGTAATTGAATATAGCAATACATGTTAAGTATATTGATATGCTCCATAATTTGTATCATTAAAACTTAATTTCAAGCCCATCTTTATAGTAAGTTGTACAAATCTTATATGAAGTGACCTAATATAAGAAGTTTACAAGCTTAACAAAGTTTCTTTCATAATCAGTTTAATGTTATTAATAATTTTTTATTTTATGTCTCAAAAGGCAGCAAACATGCCATAATGAATTTTTATATCAACTTTGTATAAATATAATTATTTCAAAATTAATAATAGCGATATGAATATTTTAATAACGTGTACGTATGTATGTATGTGTTTGTGTGTGTGAGTGTGTGTGTGTATATACATATACACACACACACACACATATATATATATATATATATATATATATATATATATATATATATATATATATATAATTCTGTTTTGCGCAACACATGAAATTTACTTAAGTCAAATTCATTTGAAATTTTTACAAAAAAAGAGTTTTCTAATTTGTGTATAATTATGATTTCAAATATAAAGTTATTAATCATTACAACTCAAAAGTTTTTATAACTTATGGTTAGTAATTGGTAGTGACTTTTTATTTTCCTCTCATTAATATATATATATATATATATATATATATATATATATTCTATCCGTATTAGTAATATATAAATAAGTTTTCTCACAAACAATCACGTGTTTTAAGATATTTTTAGTTAAAATATGTAGAGTTGAAAAAAAAGATATTACTATGTGGATTTTTCTTGAAACAATAAGTATTCTTTCATAATTAGTTTAATGTTATTAATAAATTTTTGTTGCATGCCTTAAAGGCATCAAACATGTTATAATGAGTTTTTATATCAACTTCATATAAATATAATTATTTCAAAGTTAATAATAGCAATATGATTTTTTTAAATAGCGTGTATGTATGTATCTCTCTCTGTGTGTGTGTGTGTGTGTGTGTGTCTGTGTGTGTGTGTGTATGTATATATATATACATGTATGTATGTATAATACATGTATGTATGTATGTATGTATGTATGTATGTATGTATGTATTCATTTATTTCTATTCTGCGTAATGTGGAAAATTTACTTAAATCAAATTCATTTGAAATTCTCACAACAACAAAAAACTCTTTTCTAATTTTTGTAAACTTATGATTTCAAATATAATGTTATTAATCACTACAACTCAAAAGTTTTTGTAACTTATAGTTAGTAATTGGTAGTGACTTTATTTTTCTCTCATTTATTGTATACGTATTACTAATACTAGACGAATGTCCGCGCGTTGCGCAGAAAAACCTATATAGTTGAAGTCTTTACAAATATATGTTTTTTTTAATATAATAATAACGTTGTTGTTAAATTTGATATAATAATTCGTATACTAAATTGATATAATATATTGATTATTTTGAATTATATGATAATATATACATCTATTATAACTACATAATGTCAATCGTTTGAATGACTTCTACACGCGAGTTACAAATGAACAAAATTAAATATAATATATGGTTTAATGTTATTTATAGTTGTTGTTATTGTTGATCAAATTTATAAAATTTATTTGCTTATTGTTTTAATTTTTGTTATTATAATTATTTAAAATATCAAACATTTTTTTTTGATTTTAAAGGTAACAATATAATCATTTATATAAATTTATTTTTAACTATTATTATTGTAAGATATTTTAAGCTATTTATTTGAAAGATTTTATCGATTATAATAATATGTTTAGGAAATTATTTAGTTAAATTGAGATTCCAATTTAGTTTTTGCATTTATCACTACATTTTATCACTTTTAACTATTTACAAAATATTCTTTGGTTTTTTAAGTGGAACTGAAATTTATATTTAAGTTAACACTATAATGTTATATTTAAATTAGTAATTTAAGTATTTTGTCTAAACTGTTCAAAAGTTGTATCTTTAAACTGATAATGGTTTACATACACAACATTTTAAATCTAATAAATTAAGTATAATATGTTTAAAGTTAAAGGCATAACTTTATAAGTAGAAGTAAAAATATTATTTTAAAATTAAAATTTAGTTTATTTGTGATTACACTTTAGGTTTGATATTTATTTAACCTTATTAATCAACTTATAATCATTATTAGAAAGACACTACATTTGATCACTTTTAACTATTTACAAAATATTTTTTGGTTTGTTTAAGTTAAACTAAAATTTATATATAAGTTGACTCTGTAATGTTATGCATAAATTAATAATTTAAATATTTTATACAAATTGCTCCAAAATTGTATCTTTAAATTGATAATGGTTTACATCGAACAATATATTAAAACTAATAAATTAATTATAATATGCTAAAAGTTAACAAACATAACTTTATAAGTAGAAGTAAATATATTATTTTAATATTGAAATTTAGTTTATATAAGATTACACTTTAGGTTTGATATTTATTTAACCTTATTAAACAACTTGTAATTATTATTTGAAAGAAATTGAAAAGTCATGGGAGTTTCAAATGAATGTGGTGAAAGAAAAAATACATGGGAGTTTCAAATGAATGTGGTTAAAGGAAAAATATTTCCTTTATAAGTATATAAAGATATACATAAGTTTTCTCACAAACAATCACATATTTTAAGAGATTTATGATTAAAATATGAAGAGTTGAAAAAAAAAATTATCGCATCATGGTTATTACTATGCATATTTTTTTTCGGAACAATCATGTGTTTTAAGAAATTTGTGATTAAATGAGGGGAAAATAAGTATTCTATATATAATATGTGTCTTCTATATATTTTTTGTTTGATGTATCAGTGTTTAATAAAGTTTTTTTTTTTTTTGTTACAAATGTTATAGTTGACATTATAGTGTTTTTATGTTATTAAAAATTATAGTATTTATGCTTTTCATATATTTGTTATTCATTAAATACATAAATTAACATACAATTTATATGCAATTTATAGTAACCTTAAATTAGTCAATAAAATCATCTAATTACTTATTTTTTATATTATTTGTTATTCGTTATATATAGAAATCAATATATGTTATATATATATATATATATATATATATATATATATATATATATATATATATATATATATATATATATATATATATATATATTTATTAACATTGTTTTTTTATTTATAAACATTAAATCACAATTTATAGAATTAGGAGAAAGATTAAACAATTGTATGAATGTGCGTGTTTGCCGTTAAAAAAACTTTATAAATATATTTTTGCATAACGTGTGCGTGTGTGTGTGTATATATATATATATATATATATATATATATATATATATATATATATATATATATATATATATATATATATATATATATATATATATATGGGTGAGATCGGTTGAGAACTCATAGTTTCTCGAGAACCTGAGAACTAAAAGTGGAGTGTTAGATCAAAACTAATTCAATAAGGACATGATTGTAATAATAACAATCTCATTTAATGTTTAATTTTTTGTGTTATTGGAAACATTAATAAAAAGTATTAAAATTTAATATTATAACTTAAATTTTGGATTTTTTTAAATTATAATCATAAAAAAATTACTACATTTTTTTAAAAAAACTGCAATTTAAAAAAAAGCTGCATTTTTTTTCAAAAAAAACTTCAATTTTTTCAAAAAATAAAAAATAAAAATTGTATTTCCTTTTAAAAAACAACATTTTTTTTAAATCTGCAAACTTTTCAAAAAAAAAGGTACAATTTTTTTAAAAAGCCTGTAATTTAAAAAAAAATGCTTTTATTTTAAAAAACAGCAGTTTTTTCAAAAATCAAATTTTTTCAAAAAGACACTTTTAAAAAAAAAAAGAAAAAAAACTACACTTTTTAGGCGCATATATGCATATTTTTGGTACATTTATGCATATTTTTACAAGTGCATATATGCATATTTCATATATTATAATATTTGTAAAGGAATCATAAGAAAACTTATTTTATTTACTAATCTATAAACACAATACAATAAGTATTTTATTCGATACAATATAAAATATCAAAAACAAAAAGTGCTATAAAATTTTAAAGCGTTTTCATGTCTTCGTGTCAATATTTTCATATTGTCTTCAATTTATCATTTTTCATCTTTTCAATATTCAACACAATTTCTTCCAAATCTGAAAGAAAAATAAAAAGAAATTTATTGATGCAAAAACACACAAAAATACATATATGATTTACATGTGAATCACATGTAATTCATATGTGATTTACATGTGAATCACATGTAATTCATATGTGAATTACATATGATTTACATGTGAATCACATATAATTCATATGTGAATTACTGTGAATTACATGTAATTCATATATGAATTATATGTGATTCATATGTGAATAACACGTGATTTACATGTGAGTCACATGTGATTTACATGTGAATCACATGTAATTCATATGTGAATTACATGTGATTTAAATGTGAATCACATGTGATTTAAATGTGAATCACATGTAATTCATATGTGAATTACATGTGATTTAAATGTGAATCACATGTGATTTAAATGTGAATCACATGTAATTCATATGTGATTCACTTGTGACATGTGATTCACATATAATTTATATATAATTCACTTGTGATTTACATGTGAATTATATGTGATTTACATGTGATTTTCATCTGAATCACATGTAATTCATATGTGATTCACTTGTGACATGTAATGGTTTTTTTTTTTTTTTTTTTTTTTTTTTTTTTTTTTTTATATATATAAAAAGCCATTTTTATAAAGTACACCATAATGCATTAAAAAAAGCAAACCAAACCTTTGTTTATGAGCGAGGAGCGACCATTTGTTGCTTCTTTATCATGTTTTACCATGATGTAAATAAATATACATATATATCAAGTAATTAAATAAAATGTTACAACACTATTCTTTTTTTTTTCTTTACTACAGAACTTGTCACAAAATGTTATAAACATCTCTTTTGTAAGTAAATAACGAAAAAGAAACAAACTTGAACTTAGTGGTTTACCTTATATCATGAGGTGTAATAAATGTCCACTGTGATCCTTGTGCCAAAGCAAAATCCACAACCGTGTCCAAGCTTATTTTTCTACTCACAACATCCTGCAATATAAAGATCATTAAAATTTAAAACCAAGCCACTGATTGTGTTTTATTAAAAGAAATTTAATGTGGTTAAAAAGAAGAATATAAACAACTAGTTATTCATGTAAAGTAATTTTACCATAAACACATCAAACTCATCCATAGCTGAAATGGAGCTTTTGTCATCTCATGAAGTGCAAGTGCAAAACATAGTGATGAGAATGATTTCTCTCCTCCTATTATGCACCATAAAGATTATTTTACAAAAAGGTTAAAAAAATGAGAGCTAAACTTTGTAGATTATCCCAATGTATAAAAAAGTGGTGATAAAAGTCATGTGGTTAACAAGTATGACTTGTAGGGAAATAGAGTTTTATAGGAATTATAGCACCCGGTTCAATTCAAGTATGTAAATAAACATATGCAACTCACTGAACTCCCGTATACATAAAAAATATGATGATACCAACAAAATAAACTCACTAGGACATAAACACAAACACATGGTGTGCACGAGGAACTTAACTAAAAAAGAGAAACTTGTATGTCCCTCGATTGAAGAATATTGATGAATAGAGAATAATTATCATACATTAACAACAAAAACTAACAATCGACTTAAAAAATTAATCAAATGTTACAATACATTTTGCAATCGGTTAAACCTTGAGTCGATATGGAGATGGGCCAATGAATTATACCTTGTCGATCTTACAAATTGCAACTGATCTGATTGCCATAAACTTCTATTGTATAATATGAATCGTTTTTCTTGACATCAATAATACAAATACAAGAGAAAATTAGAAATTAAACCTAAGAATAGTAACAGAGCGTACGTGATTTGCGATACTCGATATAATGGTGGTCATCAATGGTGATTGCCATGAAAACCTATGGTGATTGTGGTGGAACTCGAAGGCAATCGTAGCGGAAATCGAAGACAAAATCAGACCTGTATGAAACTAGAAGAGATCTCGACGATGAGGATGTAAGATTGACGAAGGCTAAGATGTGAACATTAAGAAGGATCTTCAATAGTTACGACTGTAGATCTGGTGGCAATTTCAAATCCGATTTCAGATAAGCGATGACAAGAAAACGTGAAGAAGGGTGGAGATTCAAGTTCTAATGGTAATGTTGGTTTAGGTTTTTGTTTAGGACTTGAATGAGAGATAAAGAGTTTCAATTTCTATATCCCTAAATTGCCCTTTATATGATATAATTAAGATGCCATCCCTTAATTACTTTTTAACTTATTTACAAAAACGTCACCTTACATCTTAATCTTTCAATTTTTTTGATCAAGTGGTTTAAAATTAGTTCTTGGGTTCTTGGGAAAATATAGGTTCTCAAATGATCATATATATATATATATATATATATATATATATATATATATATATATATATATATATATATATATATATTAGGTTTAAGTGTTTAACTATATACCATAATAAAGTTCAAAAAAAAAAAACTACATACCATGACAAGTTGACAGAATAAATCCCACTCACCGATTTATTATTTTGTCACACCTCTTGACTCTGAGTTTTCTTTTACATCTAATAGGCTAACAACAAGCTTTTTATTTTTTATCTATATTATATATTATCACCTAATCCTACCCATCCATTATATTACACACGTACCTGCATCCATCGACCTGCTCTCTTTGTCTTCTACTATGTCTACATGTTATTTTATGATTGGGATCATATCAGCAATTTCGGTTTCACTTTATTCGATTGCTAAATAAATTAAGAAAAAAAAAAACTGGAAACTTCTATTACATTTTAATTCCATACAAATAATAATATTCTTGTAGACGAATTTGAAAACAAGAGCCACAAACTGCAAGCAACAACAAGATGCAACAATAAAGAATGCTTTAATTGAAGGTTGAAGAGGAAGAAGAAGAGTTTAGGTTCACCAACTGGTGGTTAGGGTTCCACAATCCCCAATTTTCAAGCAATCATTTCTTAGCTACTACTAATCAAACCACCCAATTTAAGCAACACCCATTTCGATTCCCACCCTTTCTCAATAAACCCACAATTCCTTTCTTCCAATCATTCTACATTTTAATTTGAGTTTGAATCTTGTCCCCACGTGATGAGAATGGTAGGTTTGCTTCTTTCATAATTAATAATCAATCTTACTGTTGTCGTATTGTATTTATCTAATTAATGAATCGGGTGTTTCTTCAACTATAGAAACTTGTGATTCATTTGCTTCTTTTCTTATCCAATCATTGCAACCTTCATTCATTGTTTTGTTCTGGGGATGGTCATTGTTCAATGATTAGGAGGGTTGGTGTGTTTGTTTTTTATTACTATTATTATATTATTATTCTTTCTTTTTAGTATATCATGAAGAATATTTATACATCTTCTTGTTCATATACATTTTTGTCTCCCCTTTAGGAAGAATTTATTTCTGCTGCTTTGGTTCTGTCTTCATCTTTGCTCCACTTCACAGGTACTTCTTTCTTGAAATCCATAACTCATCTATTTAATCCATAATCTAAACGACCCATGATCTTAAACCCTATAAAGTTTTCAAATTTTTATGTTTTCTATATAAGATGGATGATCAAAAGGTTTCTTTTTGGTTTGGTTTTAATTTCTGTGTTTTCCTTGTTAAATTAGGTATTACCACCAACTTCTAAAGGGATTATCCACCAGCCATTGAAATCATAGATGGCTACTTATTATCCAAGTTCCTATCTTTCGACCCAACAACAACTTGATTCTTATCAAGAATCGCCTTGTCCTCCAATCGATATAATGTACCAAAATCATAACTCAACAGATGCCTCTTTCTTGGAGCTTTTGTCTACTAATCCGCAGTCAAACCCCCAAAATCTTTCGAGAGTTGAAAATCATCAGAACTTGCAATATCAAGAATTGTCCCTCAGTCTTGGAATGCAAATAACTTCTTCCATGGATTTGCCTTCGTTCCAATACAATTACTTGAATCCCCATCTTCAAGATTCAAGTGGCAATGGCTCTCGAAGCAATAAAATGGAGAACATTGACTATTTGTCATTCGATAGGGCTGTGAACAATCAAATTCCATCTGGGGTTGTGGCAAGAATTTATAGTTCAAGATATCTGAAACCATCACAGGAGTTGCTTGAAGAAGTAGCGAATCTTCATGAAGCTATAAAGCAATTAAAGATGAACAAACGTAATAATTTTCAGAAGATTGGCGTTGATAGGTACGATGAAAATGGTTCAAGAATTGACTTTCAATCAGTTCCTCTTGAGTCAGCCACCAGTTCCTCTGGCGAGCTTTCGGCTTCTGAGAAACAGGACCTTCAGAACAAGATTGTGAAACTCTTTTCGTTATTAGATGAGGTACACTCTTTCATTAGAATTCATATCTTTCCATTATTTCCATGTTTGTTGATTATATGTGTTACATGGATACTGAATTCAGAGATTCTAAAAAGGTTTCGTGAACAAAAAGTTAATAAAAGGGTAACGTTAATATATTTTCAAGTATTTAAACAAGTTCACCATTATCTACATTCCAAATCTTTATCTGATTTCAAAGCAATCAAAAATATTCCAAGGAATAGATTTCCTACCAACCACACACATGACATATTCCAAGGAATTGACTTTCAATGATTTGTAATGTGTTTGTTATTGTAGGTAGATAGGAAATACAGAGAATACTGTCAACAATTACGAATCGTTGAGGGATCATTAGATATGGTGGCTGGTTGTGGAGCTGCAAGATCATACACCGCGCTTGCTAATCAAACAATATCGCGACACTTTCGTTGTTTGCGTGATGGAATTAACGACCAAATTCAGGTGATCCGTCAAAGGCTCGGAGAGCAAGATGATTCATCAGAAAGAGTTCTACCGCGTCTCCGTAATGTGGAAAAGCAACTCAGACAACAAAGAAACCTTCATCCGCTCGGCGCGATGCGTCATTCTTGGAGACCTCAACGTGGCTTGCCTGAAGGCTCCGTCTCCATCCTTCGTGCTTGGCTGTTTGAGCATTTTCTCAATCCGTATGGTTTCTTTCTCTTAGGCCCCGTTTGGTTTGCAGTACGCAAGTACAGAACATGTTGTACTGCGTCGTATGCACTGGACTGAGACTGAGACTGATGTCAATGAGACAAATAATTACAATTTTTTGTCCCATCCAAAAAGGTGGAACAAGGTGGAACTGTGACTCGTTCTTAATCTCTCGTCTGTACAAAAGACGTTAATGCCCTCCTAATCCCCATCATCGAAAATAGCCCTAGAAAGCTTGTCTAGTCCGGTCTTATCTCGTCCAAAGCTTTGCTTGTGTAACAAACGCAAATGCGTTTGTTACACAGCACTGGCGAGGACCGGACGAAACTAGACCGGACTAGGCAAGCTTTCTAGAGCTATTTTCGATAATGAGGATGCGAAGGACATTCACGTCTTTTACAGACGAGAGATCAAGAGCAAGTCCCGTTTCCACCTTGTTCCACCTTTTAAGATGGGACAAAATTTGTAAATTTTCTTCTATTGACATTGTCGGCAAACGCAGTACAACCTGTTCTGTCATGTATTGTCCTGCATGACAAATGGAGGTTAAGTTATATTTGAATGATCTAGCTCCATTACCATTTTAATTTTGTTTAAAAATTTAAATATTTATGTATCTTTAGTTACCCGAAAGATTCAGAGAAGATCATGCTAGCAAGACAGACGGGTCTTACCAGAAGCCAGGTATATTCAGAATCGAGCTTTATACACAAACTAATTATCCTCAAATTCAAATGATTAATCAATTTCCATGTCAATATCAGATTGCAAATTGGTTTATCAATGCAAGAGTGCGTCTTTGGAAACCAATGGTTGAAGACATGTATAAAGAAGAATTCAATGATCAAGACGTCAACTGTAGATCTTCACCAAAAAACGCACATAAACCAGCAATAGATCAGTTGTCTCCTTCAGATGACAAAGATAAAGAGTTGCAGAGAAATATGAGTTCTATGGCTGTTCATAATGTTCAATCTAGCGACTCTAATCCAGAATATGTTAATGATTTGGCAGACCAATACAGGTTTGATGATCCTCAATTGTTGACTGATTTCGTGGTGTAATGAAAAGTGGGCAAATATACAGGTACATGAACACGTACAGATATGGTGTTCTTGATTGGAATTTGTGAATATGGGTGGTGTTTTTGTTGTACGTATAACAAAAAGTTTTGTTCGAAGCATAGCTTCTTTGTAAAGATATACTTAACATTCTGTCTATGTAATAAAGCAACGATTTGTTTGAAAATAATAATTTGTCAATACATAAACATACAAGTGGGTTGATTTTTGTTATTCAACCCATTTTTGTTGTTCACTCGCACTAATTTTCAATCAACATAAGAATGAAACGTACTAAGTTCTAATCTTGTAATATGTAATCCTCATAAAGAAGAATACATCGATTGTTTGATTCTCTCATCGCTCCAGCAAATGAACATATGAAATGTTGTATACTGTGATCCATCAGCCAAATGTTGAATATTCAAGTCTTGTTTGAGACGAAAAATATAAATTTAAAAGTAAAGTAATAAGTGTGTAATCCATTCTAAAAAGACTAAGAAGAAAATTTCACCTATGGACTTTGTAGTAATCTTTTGCTTCTCTATGGTTTAAATTTAATATGAAATTTTAATCCCTGAATTATGTAAGCATTTCTATTTTTTTTTGTTTGGGACCATAATAAAATTATAAGATTTTGATAAATTACATTATTTAAATATATTAATGATGAGGTGTTTCACTTTATAAATCTAATTTATTTTTTTCATGTTTCATGCCGTAACTTAAAATATAATTCAATTTGATTACGATTATCCTCATACAAAATTTGTGATGCCCATACACTTTCATATAAGGTCGACACTTTATATCGACAATGACCTTAAATGATCTACACCGAATTCGAGATTTTGATTATTATAATTTCCAATTTCCTCACCAGGTTCTCACAAACTCAATGTCAACTTGTTCTTTTTAATCCTTTTCAAATGAAACTGTTTATTTTAAATGAATTTTAAGAAAATTTAAACAATAGTATCCTACAAAATTTCATGTTTCCGTATCGTTTTCAAAATATCTATTTTGTTTTCTTTTGATGATTAAAATCAATTATTGAAGAAAGCTCGTATTGTTTTGTCATTGTATAATAAACTTTCTCGGCCCAACATAAAACTCTATACGTATCAAATATTAAAACATTATTTTCTAATTGAATTTTGTGTTTGATATCATGAACAAGAAAAGTCGCCAATAGAGAGTATTTTCATATTAAAAACGTGTATTTTTTTAAAAACCATTTGAGATTTAAATTTGTGTTAATTTTATTTTAAAGTGATTCATACGACGGCGACCATCACTAGGCCGTATTAGGGGTACGTTGTTTAAAAAATAACCAATTTTCAAGTTATTATTTTTAGACATTTCATAAGGGTGTGTGGAATGGTCGTAAGGAGTGAGGAAGGGAGGCTCTAGATGGGACGAAAAAAGAGAGGGATGGATTAAAATAAATTACATTTGACACAGGATGGCTAAAATACTTAATGACTTAGGCCCTCTAAAGAATTGGTTCAAGATGCACGAGCAATTTTCATCTTTTTATTTCATGAAGATATTACAAGAATATATACAGGGGAATTATTACAATATGGAAATTATAATACTCCTTAAATGGCTAGCCTCTATTGACGGAATGTACAGCAAGAAATAGGTGGAGGAGATCAATTCACAATCATACTCTAATTAGCTCTCGCCAACACTCCCCCTCAAGGTGGAGAACGGATGTCTATCATTGCCAGTTTGTCAAGAGAGCTATGGAAAACCTTTCCACACACTGCTTTCGTCAGAATATTTGCAAGTTGGTCTTTTGAGGGAACCAACAGAAGTTCGATTGTACATTTTTCTAAGTGATCCTTAATAAAGTGTCGATCAACCTCCACATGTTTGGTCCTATCATGATGGACGGGATTATTCGCTATCTTAAGAGCTGCTTGATTGTCACAACTTAACTTCATCGAATTTGTGAGACCAATACCAAGGTCTCTCAATATTCGTTTTATCCACAAAAGTTCACACACACCATGAACCATTCCACGTAGTTTAGACTCCGCACTTGATCTAGCAACAACCTTTTGTTTCTTGCTTCTCCATGTGACCAGATTACCTCCAATAAAAGTAAAATATCCGGATGTTGACTTTACATCGGTCCCATTTCCAGCCCAGTCGGCATCCGTGAATCCACTTATCTCTTTGCTTTGAGTCTTTGCAAAAAAGAGCCCCTTTCCTGGAGATGACTTCAAGTATCTCAAGATTCTATAAACAGCTTCCATGTGATCTTCACTCGGAGCGTGCATAAATCGGCTAACAACACTTACAGCATATGCTATGTCTGGATGAGTATGCGACAAATAGATTAACTTCCCGACCAGCCGCTGGTACCTTTCTTTGTTTGTTGGGACCTGATCCGGATGAATCATTAATCTGTGGTTTACTTCCATAGGTGTGTTAGTTGGACGACAGTCAAGCATTCCAGTTTCAGCTAGAAGATCCAATACATACTTTCGTTGACACATAGATATGCCATGTTTTGATCTTGCAACTTATATACCCAGAAAATACTTCAAATTTCCAAGATCTTTGAGTTCAAATTCTGTCGCCAGAACCTTTTTGAGGTTTAATATCTTCGTTGAGTCATTTTCGGTGACAACCATATCATCCACGTATACAATCAATGCCGTTATGTTTTTCTTTTGTTTTTTTTATGAATAGAGTGTGATCCGCATCACTCTATTTGTACCTGGTTTTTTTTTTCATAAAGTTAGAAAATCTTCCAAACCACGCACGTGGAGATTGCTTTAGCCCGTATAAAGCTCTATTTATCTTACATACTTTTCCTTGATAGTTTATCCCGGGAGGAGGTTCCATATACACTTCTTCCTCAAGGTGACCATTTAGGAATGCATTTTTCACATCAAATTGTCGAAGAGGCCAATCTTGGTTTGCTGCTATAGATAAAATCATACGAATGGTATTTATCTTTGCTACCGGAGCAAAAGTATCTCCATAATCGATACCATACTTTTGAGTGTACCCTTTAGCAACAAGTCTCGCTTTGTACCTGTCAATATTTCCTTCCGAGTCAAGTTTGACCGTAAATAACCATCTACATCCTACCGGTTTCTTTCCTTGAGGGAGATTTACCATCTCCCAAGTACGATTCTTTTGGAGGGCTTCCATTTCATCGTTCATTGATCTCTTCCACTTCTCGTCTTTCAGGGCTTCATGAACATTGTTTGGTATAGACACAGATGACAACTAGTCTATGAGTAGCGCGTGAAATTTTTGCAAGCCAGTGGGAAGAAACATAGTTGTTGATGGGGTATTTTGCCTTAGCTTTGAGATCTGCTTGATATCTCTTTACAGGGACTCCACGGTTCTGTCTTACAGGATATCTTGGTTCAGGTTCTTGCGGGATGTCATTGTTCAGGTTATCCTGCAAACTAGAGCCATTACGATTAGAGGTTGGTGAAGGGACCGAAGATGTCGGCGGTTCATGTGGCGTTGGCGGTTCATGTGGTGGTGAAAAAGTAGTATCCTCTTGATCTTCAACAACCACATCATCTAGTTCTCCACTAGTTTCCTCCATATGTGTTCCATTATCTTCTCCTTCATTTTCGTTGCCCAGGGTATCGGGGGTTTCACCTTGTAGATTTGGTTCTTCACTGAACTCATATGGGTTCTCTTCCTGCATTTTTGTTGTTTTCTCCCCCTGAAGAGAACTCCCACCTTCAAAGAACTGAATATTCTCATGAAATACCACATCTCTGGTGATGTACATTTTTTTCCCGTAGGGTCATAACACCGGTATCCCTTCTTGAAATCAGCGTACCCTAGGAAGATGCATCAAATAGCTCGAGGTTCCAACTTACCAAGGTTTTGATGCACATAAGTCGCGCAGTCAAAAACCCTTGGTTCAAGATCGACGTTTGCTGGGATTTCCATGAGTTCCTGAAGTTTTTGAAGAGGAGTTTTATAATCAATGACTCTAGATGGAGTTCTGTTCATGAAATAAGTTGCAGATCGGACAGCCTCACCCCAGTATTGACGAGGAACATTCATGTCAAACAAGGATGCTAGAACAATCTCTAGAAGTTGTCAATTTCTTCTTTCAGCTAGTCCGTTTTGTTGCGGAGTTCCAACACATGAGGTTTGATGTCTTATGGATTTTTCTTCACAAAAATCTTTCATCTCTTGGTTGATATACTCGGTTCTGTTATCAGATTGTAGGACCTGGATGTCGCATTTGTATTGTGACTTAACGGTTCAGACCAATTCCTTAAAGACTGTACATACTTATCCCTTATGTTTAAGTAGAGAAATCCAAATCATGCGAGAACATTCATCAATAAAAGTCACAAAATAACGAGCACCGTTAGGTGTAGGTATTCTAGCAGGGCCCCATATGTAACAACCCGAAATTTCATATCACTTCATGTAACTCAAATTGTAATCCAATTCGATCAACCAAACGTCGTTTCCAAATCCGTTTCCGATTTCGCCATTTAATTAAGTCATTAACTTGTATTGATCTAAAATGACTTAATGGGTGTCTTAATGCCATTTGAAATCATTCTAACACCCCATAATAGTCATCAGAATAATTCTAGAATCGACCATATCGGGTTACGGCAACTTGGTCGGGTGCGACCAAAAGCCCCGCCTAACGCCGGTATCGGGTAGAATTCTGTCGTGTCCAATTCCCGAGCACTATATAAAGGATTCAAAGCTTCCATTTGAAGCTTTTGGCCATCTTTCCTTAATCACTCTCCAACCTCTCTCCTCATCCATAATCAAAGGTCCAAAAACAAAGATTTAAGGCTCCAAATCAAAGACGTAACATCCCTAACTTGTTATCTAACCTCTTTAGCCTTCAAATTGATGTAAAAACAAGGATTTAGGACCTGGAACATGTGTTTACGGACAAGGATCAAGCTTGGGCCGTAAACACTTAAAAATGGGGTTTTTAAGCCAATTAACCCTTCTAAATCATTGTTGGGACTTAGATACGACTTTGAGGCTTACAAATCGAGACTTAAAACATTTAGAACATGAATTTTGAGGTACAAAAGAGAGTTTACGGCCAAGGCATGTGCTTGGGCCGTAAACTCCTCAAACATGGGGAGTAAACACCTTTTTACATGTTAGATTGCCTTGAAACTTAACCAATAGCCTTGGAATAAATCATAGAACCATCTAAAATTAGTTTGGGGGCCTTAAACATATCAAAATGCCACATATAGGAGTTTACGGCCTTGGCACATACTCTTAGGCCGTAAACTCATAAAATTATGTTAGATGATGCCCTTAAATCACCCAAAGGCTTGGAAAAATTACTAGAATCACATGTGATTGCTCTAAGTGCCTCAAATCAAATTTCTCTTGACCATAGGAGAGTTTACGGCCGTAAACTCCAAGTTTACAGCCATGAACTCCCTTTTAAGTGGTATAAATTCATTTAAATCATTCCAAGGCATTTTAGTAATTCATTCCAACAATCCCCAAGTCCAAACAAGCCATTAAACCCTCAAAATCACACCCACATGAGTTCGCGGCCGTGAACTCATGTATGTGTGTGTTATTTGGCCATAAATTCCATAAAATGTTTACTCTTGGGGAGTAAACTCAAATCCCAAGTCCCTAGTATCATTACACGTCCGTAGATGCCACCCGGGTCACTCCAAACGCTCGTTTTGAGGTGTTTAACCTCGTTGGAGTGTAATGTTCCATATAATTAATGATTGTAAATCTAATTGGATATATGTGGACATTATTACATTTTACATAGGGACATCGCAAGTAATCAAGCCCCGAACCAACGTCTAGTGTCCGAAACCGTCGCATTTCCGAGTCTGGTGAGTTCATACCCCTACCCTTTTTCACTGTTTTTCACTGTTTTCAGGGGGAACACAAGTATAGTACAAGGGTTTCTTGTACTCAAAAACCTATTTTCGTGTGTGTATTATACATTTTATATGATTTTAATACTGATTGATACAACTGATAACCATTCGAACATGCAGATCACGTAAACATTTATTTGTGAAATGGGTTTTATAAACTGTTATGTTTTATATATTTCACAAATGGTTTTCCACATTTTATCAGTTAAAAGCATGACATTAGAAAATATGAACATGAAAATTGTACACTGTTTGTCCTCGGTAACACTCCACAGAGATACGCGAGTGGAGGACTATCATATTATTACTAGTAAATTTGTTATTCCTGTATGATTGGAGACACGTCCTCGGAGAACACTCCACAGAGATACGCGAGTGGAGGACTACACCCATAACCAGAATCTCTGGGATTTAGAGAGTGTGACTTGAGTGTATAGATCTATACGGGGCTGACTACCCCACACCTGGCTGCTAGCTACAGCCGAACCGAAATGGTTCAAGGGTGACGAAAGTCATAAAGTTGTGGACTACTTATTGCCACAGGTTCAGTCTATAGTATGGTTATGGAACTCGCAATTAGGATAACAGAGATTTACTTATAGTAATAATGAATAACTTTATACACTTCACAAGATATCTAGGTTTTTGGTATACATCTTTTACATTGATAACTCACATTCAGGAAAGTATGGGACTTTCCTGGGAAACCTTGTACATAACCAGGTCTAACCAGAATACATCTTTTACATCTTTTACAAATGGTAACCAACATTTAGGAAAGCATGGGGCTTTCCTGGGGAAAACATTTACATAACTAGAAAAGTGTAACAAACTGGATAACCTTACATCTTTTATAATTGGTAATATACAATCAGGAAAATATGGGACTTTCCTGGGGATCCATTGGTACATAACCAGAACAGGATAACAAAACAGATAACCTAAATGTACATTTTCACAAGGGTAAACATATTTTCAGTGTACAACTTTACTTTACATAAAGTGAAACAACAACCAACCTTTTTAAGAAAATGTGAGATTTTCTTGCCGTGTGTTACATTTTCAGAAACAGAAAGGAATCATGAACATTTTCACAAAACAAAAACCACTTGTGAACTCACCAGCGTTATGCTGATTTTCAAACCGCTTGTGTTCTCAGGTCATTGATAGAACAGGTACCGAAGATCCACTTGATCCAGGATGGAGTGCGTACAAGACCCGTTCGTTTTGTCTATATTTATACTATGTATCACAACTGTATAACTTTACTTTTGAAACAATGTAAAACTTTTCTATATGTAATGTAATGTTTGTTTCACTTTACTTACCATGTACATTGGATTTGATACTCAACGTGGAGTCAACCCCGGAAATGTTTCCGACTTCAGTTTTCGGGGTGTGACAGATTGATATCAGATCCCTTGTTTATAGTGAATAAAGTATACCAAACCTTACATGGTATAAAACTATAAACACTAAAGGGCCTAAGTGCTCTGAAATAAAAGTATCTTCAAACTATAAGTATTTTCAAAAAGTATATAGGTATACCGAGCTGTCGAGATCCGCAACTACAAGTAGAACAAAACATAAGTAAATGGGTGTTGTGTACTGTGGTTAAAGCTGGGCAGTTATGTAGTCGTGTCTAGGGTCAATATAGCCTGGCCAACTATATTCATTCGAGACACGACCAACATGTGCTTGGGAGTGACTGTGGTATGCGGCATGCCTAAAAACTTACCCTAATACCACAAACATCGCGCCAGTGTAGTAACGAATCATGAAATACTATGGGAGTATTTCTCGAGCCAATCTTTTGTAAGAATCCTCGTTCACGTATAGATCCTTGATCATTCCATTAGCGATAGTTTACCTGCTTTGATAACTCTTTCCTGCTTTATCGCTTATTTGGAATAAATATCTGTCATATCTCTCGATTCAATTCAGAGGACTTATCATCCTTTCTTTCTTGATCTTATTAGATCAATATGCCTCCCAGAAAGAGACCCAGCTCAAAGACCAACAACCCTCCGCCACCACCTCCTCCTGAAATTGATCCCGTGTTATTCCAAACAGCTGTTACTGCCGCGGTGGCAGCTGCCATGTCCTAATTGAACACCGGTGGTTCCGATGGTTTAGGGGGTAGCAATCAGAATCAAGAAAGTAATCAGGAACACCGAAAGGAGGGTTCCTACAAGGACTTCATGAATGCGAAGCCTTCCTCCTTCGATGGCACTGGTGGTGTCATTTCCTTGTCCCGATGGTTCGAGAAAATCGAATCCATTTTCGAAATCTATGCCTGTGCTGAGTCCGACAAGGTTAAATTTGCAGCCTATACCTTCCTCGATAAAGCTTTGACTTGGTGGAACGGCCGAGTCAAATCCTTGACCCTACCCGTAGCCAATGCCATGGGCTGGGACGCCATGAAAGAACTCCTCCTTGCCGGATACTGTCCCCGTGGTGAAATGCAGAAGCTAGAGCACGAGCTCTGGAACCTGAAGATGAAAGGTTACGACATTGCTGCATACATTTCCTGATTCGATGATCTCGCACTTCTCTGCCCTGGGCTAGTCACTCCTGAAAGCAAAAAGATCGAGAGGTTTATTTGGGGGCTAACTAATCCAACAAAAGGTCATGTCTTAGCTGCTCGCCCGGACACATATGATAGTGCTAAGAGTTTAGCCCAAGCCATAATTGACCACAGTGATGATGTCGAGGAAACCACCACCGCCCCCGTGTCGACTAAAAGCAGTGGTGAGAAAAGAAAGTTCTGGAAGAAGAAGAAGGGTCAATCTTCCCAAAGATCCTCCAAAAGACAGCAAACAGTAGCAGTTCATGTTGCTACTACCCCCGTTGCTGCTGCCTCTGTGGTGGGATCCACAGCTCCAAATCCTACCAGCCGGTATGCTGGTAATCTCCCCCTCTGTGACAAGTGCAAGTATCACCACAACCCTGGCCCCTGCCGAGAACTGTCGTGTACAAATTGTGGTAAGAAGGGGCACACAGTCCGATTCTACAAAGCCCCGGCCCAATCGGCCAATCAATCTTCTGGAGCAGGCGTTGGTCAAGCCTGTTACAACTGTGGTGAAGCTGGGCACTTTAAAAGGAACTTCCCCAAAAAGTCTAATGCTGATAACACCGGAAGGGTCCTGACCATGGGACGGGAGGAAGCGGTCGCCGATCCCACTGTTGGCTCGGGTACGTTTCTTCTCGACAACTCATATGCTAATATTCTTTTCGACTCGGGTGCTGAGAGGAGCTTTATTAGTCATGCATTCAAACATAACCTAAAACACAATTCCCAACCTTTAACCAAAACTTTTATCGTCGAGATGGCGAACGGGGAGAAAGAAAGCACGAGCGAAGTGTTCGTAGATTGTACCCTTACCCTGAACGACCATTCGTTTCCTATCGATTTCATGCCAGTATCCATAAAGAACTTTGATGTCATCATTGGCATGGATTGGTTGAGTCCCAATCATGCGGACATCCTTTGTTTCGAAAAAGCAATCCGTCTCAACCTTCCTTCGGGTCAAACTCTAGTAATCTATGGCGATAAACTCAATTCCAACCTTCGTATCATTTCCTGCATCAAAGCTTAGAAGCTCCTGCGAAAGGAGTGTATTGCATTCTTGGCCCATGTAATCAACGAGAAACAGGAAGTTAAAGACCTCGCGAGCATCCTCGAAGTCTGTAACTTTCCTGACGTATTTCCCGAAGAGCTTCCAGGAATTCCTCCCGAACGTCAGGTCGAGTTCCATATTGACCTAATTCCTGGAGCTACTCCTGTAGCGAAGTCTCCGTATCGCTTAGCTCCAGCAGAAATGCAGGAGTTATCCAGTCAAATCAACGAGTTGCTCATTAAAGGATTCATTAGACCGAGTTCCTCACCCTGGGGAGCTCCGGTACTGTTTGTCAAGAAGAAAGATGGGTCCTTTCGGATGTGTATCGATTATCACGAGCTGAACAAGTTGACTGTCAAAAACCGATATCCTCTTCCGCGAATAGATGACCTATTCGATCAACTCCAGGGAGCCAGTTACTTCTCCAAGATAGACCTTCGATCAGGGTACCATCAGCTATGAGTTCATGAGAGTGATGTTTCCAAAACAGCTTTCAGGACTCGATATGGACACTACGAGTTCGTAGTGACGCCCTTAGGTCTAACCAACGCACCGGCGGTGTTCATGGACCTGATGAACCGGGTGTGTCGTCCTTATCTGGACAAGTTTGTCATTGTGTTCATTGATGACATACTCGTCTATTCCCGAAGCGAAGAAGACCACAAACAACACTTGAGGCTAGTGTTGGAAACCCTGCGATCCGAAAAGTTGTACGCGAAATTTTCCAAATGCGAGTTCTGGATTCTGAAGGTAACTTTCCTTGGTCATGTAGTAAGCGAGGAGGGTATTCATGTAGATCCTTCCAAGATAAAGGCGATAGAGAATTGGTCAGCACCGAAGACACCCACAGAAATCCGGCAATTCTTGGGTCTCGCTGGCTATTATCGAAGATTCATCCAGAACTTTTCTAGAATCGCCAAACCCTTAACCACTCTAACACAGAAAGGTGTACCCTTTTGTTGGAGTGATAAGCAAGAAACCGCATTCCAGACGCTGAAGAAAGCCTTGTGCAGTGCGCCTGTTCTGTCCCTACCCGAAGGGACATATGACTTCGTTGTCTACTGCGATGCGTCTAATCAAGGCTTAGGCTGTGTGCTTATGCAAAGGGGAAAAGTAATTGCCTATGCCTCTAGACAGCTGAAAGCACACGAGGTTAACTATACCACACACGACTTGGAGCTAGGAGCCGTAGTCTTTGCGTTGAAGATTTGGAGACATTACCACTACGGAACCAAGTGCACGATCTTTACCGATCACAAGAGCCTGCAACACATCTTTGACCAGAAAGACTTAAACATGAGACAAAGGCAATGGGTAGAACTACTCAGTGATTATGAGTGTGAAATCCGTTACCATCCCGGCAAGGCCAATGTGGTAGCAGATGCCCTTAGCCGAAAGGAGAGTGCAGGCCGTAAATTGAAGAACCAGACGATGACCATCCATTCCAAATTACCCATGCAAATCCGAGAAGCCCAGTTAGAAGCCCTCAAACCCGAGAATGTGTCGACCGAAGCCTTGAGAGGAATGGAAAAGAAACTTGAGATCAGAGGTGACGGAGTCCATTGTTTCATGGATCGGATCTGGATTCCCAAGTTCGGAGGATTCAGAGAGATAATTATGGAGGAAGCGCACAAAACCAGATACTCTGTTCACCCGGGCTCTGACAAGATGTACTTAGATCTCAAGAAGCAATACTGGTGGCCAAACATGAAGGCTGAGATAGCTACGTTCGTGGGCAAGTGTCTGACTTGCGCCAAAGTAAAAGTTGAGCACCAGAAACCCTCGGGTCTGCTCCAGCAACTCGAGATACCCGAATGGAAATGGGAGATGATTACCATGGATTTCATCACCAAACTGCCCAAGTGTCCGAGTGGGTATGATACCATTTGGGTAATTGTCGATCGTTTAACAAAGTCCGCTCACTTCATTCCGATCAAAGAATCATTCAAGATGGAAAGACTCGCGCGGATTTACATCCAAGAGGTAATCCGACTGCACGGTGTACCTACATCCATCATCTCTGATCGAGATAGCAGGTTTACCTCCCGATTTTAGCAGTCTCTTCAGAAAGCTCTTGGAACCAAACTTGATATGAGCACGGCGTATCATCCTCAGACCGATGGACAAAGTGAGAGAACAATCCAAACCCTAGAGGACATGCTTAGGGCATGTGTCATTGACTTTGGAAAGTCATGGGACACACATCTACCTTTAATCGAATTCTTGTACAACAACAGTTACCACACCAGCATTAGGGCTGCCCCGTTTGAAGCCCTATACGGTTGCAAGTGCAGATCCCCTCTGTGCTGGGCCGAGGTGGGGGATACACAGTTAGCCAAGAGTCGAGTCCCGGACAGTGCTCTCACTAGTCCTGAAATCATCCGTGAAACCACCGATATGATCATCCAAATCCGAGAACGACTGAAAGCTTCACGTGATCACCAGAAGAGTTACGCTGATAACCGTCGGAAACCACTGGAATTCCAGGTTGGAGACCATGTCCTGTTGAAGGTCTCGCCCTGGAAAGGCACTGTACGCTTTGGTAAGCATGGGAAACTTAATCCGAGGTACATTGGACCTTTCGAGATCCTCGCCAGGATTGGTCCGGTAGCCTATAAACTTCGTTTACCTCACGAGCTCAGTGACATCCATTCCGTCTTCCATGTTTCAAATCTCAAGAAGTGCCTATCCGATGAAACCCTAGTGATTCCTTTAGACGAGATCGAGATCGATGAAAACCTCAACTTCGTGGAGGAACCGATCGAAATCATGGATCGAGAAGTCAAACGTACGAAACAAAGTTGCATCCCGTTAGTGAAGGTTCGCTGGAATGCCAAGTGGGGACCGGAGTTCACTTGGGAGCGGGAAGACTCGATGAGACAGAAGTATCCGCAACTCTTTCCAGATCCATGATTTGTATTTTGTCTTATATCTTGTCTTGAATTTCGGGACGAAATTCCCTCTAACGGGGGGATAATGTAACAACCCGAAATTTCATATCACTTCATGTAACTCAAAATGTAATCCAACTCGATCAACCAAACGTCGTTTCCAAATCCGTTTCCGATTTCGCCATTTAATTAAGTCATTAACTTGTATTGATCTAAAATGACTTAATGGGTGTCTTAATGCCATTTGAAATCATTCTAACACCCCATAATAATCATCGGAATAATTCTAGAATCGACCATATCGGGTTACGGCAACTTGGTCGGGTGCGACCAAAAGCCCCGCCTAACGCCGGTATCGGGTAGAATTCTGTCGTGTCCAATTCCCGAGCACTATATAAAGGATTCAAAGCTTCCATTTGAAGCTTTTGTCCATCTTTCCTTAATCACTCTCCAACCTCTCTCTTCATCCATAATCAAAGGTCCAAAAACAAAGATTTAAGGCTCCAAATCAAAGAGGTAACATCCCTAACTTGTTATCTAACCTCTTTAGCCTTCAAATTGATGTAAAAACAAGGATTTAGGACCTGGAACATGTGTTTACGGACAAGGATCAAGCTTGGGCCGTAAACACTTAAAAATGGGGTTTTTAAGCCAATTAACCCTTCTAAATCATTGTTGGGACTTAGATACGACTTTGAGGCTTACAAATCGGGACTTAAAACATTTAGAACATGAATTTTGAGGTACAAAAGAGAGTTTACGGACAAGGCATGTGCTTGGGCTGTAAACTCCTCAAACATGGGGAGTAAACACCTTTTTACATGTTAGATTGCCTTGAAACTTAACCAATAGCCTTGGAATAAATCATAGAACCATCTAAAATTAGTTTGGGGGCCTTAAACATATCAAAATGCCACATATAGGAGTTTACGGCCTTGGCACATACTCTTAGGCCGTAAACTCATAAAATTATGTTAGATGATGCCCTTAAATCACCCAAAGGCTTGGAAAAATTACTAGAATCACATGTGATTTCTCTAAGTGCCTCAAATCAAATTTCTCTTGACCATAGGAGAGTTTACGGCCGTAAACTCCAAGTTTACAGCCGTGAACTCCCTTTTAAGTGGTATAAATTCATTTAAATCATTCCAAGGCATTTTAGTAATTCATTCCAACAATCCCCAAGTCCAAACATGCCATTAAACCCTCAAAATCACACCCACATGAGTTCACAGCCGTGAACTCATGTATGTGTGTGTTATTTGGCCGTAAACTCCATAAAATTTTTACTCTTGGGGAGTAAACTCAAATCCCAAGTCCCTAGTTTCATTACACGTCCGTAGATGCCACCCGGGTCACTCCAAACGATCGTTTTGAGGTGTTTAACCTCGTTGGAGTGTAATGTTCCATATAATTAATGATTGTAAATTTAATTGGATATATATGGACATTATTACATTTTACATAGGGACATCGCGAGTAATCAAGCCCCGAACCAACGTCTAGTGTCCGAAACCGTCGCATTTCCGAGTCTGGTGAGTTCATACCCCTACCCTTTTTCACTGTTTTTCACTGTTTTCAGGGGGGAACACAAGCATAGTACAAGGGTTTCTTGTACTCAAAAACCTATTTTCGTGTGTGTATTATACATTTTATATGCTTTTAATACTGACTGATACAACTGATAACCATTCGAACATGCAGATCACGTAAACATTTATTTGTGAAATGGGTTTTATAAACTGTTATGTTTTATATATTTCACAAATGGTTTTCCACATTTTATCAGTTAAAAGCATGACACTAGAACATATGAACATGAAACTTGTACACTGTTTATCCTCGGTAACACTCCACAGAGATACGCGAGTGGAGGACTATCATATTATTACTAGTAAATTTGTTATTCCTGTATGATTGGAGACACGTCCTCGGAGAACACTCCACAGAGATACGCGAGTGGAGGACTACACCCGTAACCAGAATCTCTGGGATTTAGAGAGTGTAACTTGAGTGTATAGATCTATACGGGGCTGACTACCCCACACCTGGCTGCTAGCTACAGCCGAACCGAAATGGTTCAAGGGTGACGAAAGTCATAAAGTTGTGGACTACTTATTGCCACAGGTTCAGTCTATAGTATGGTTATGGAAATCGCAATTAGGATAACAGAGATTTACTTATAGTATTAATGAATAACTTTATACACTTCACAAGATATCTAGGATTTTGGTATACATCTTTTACATTGATAACTCACATTCAGGAAAGTATGGGACTTTCCTGGGAAACCTTGTACATAACCAGGTCTAACCAGAATACATCATTTACATCGTTTACAAATGGTAACCAACATTCAGGAAAGCATGGGGCTTTCCTGGGGAAAACATTTACATAACTAGAAAAGTGTAACAAACTGGATAACCTTACATCTTTTACAATTGGTAATATACAATCAGGAAAGTATGGGACTTTCCTAGGGATCCATTGGTACATAACCAGAACAGGATAACAAAACAGATAACCTAAATGTACATTTTCACAAGGGTAAACATGTTTTCAGTGTAAAAATTTACTTTACATAAAGTGAAACAACAACCAACCTTTTTAAGAAAATGTGAGATTTTCTTGGCGTGTGTTACATTTTCAGAAACAGAAAGGAATCATGAACATTTTCACAAAACAAAAACCACTTGTGAACTCACCAGCGTTATGCTGATTTTCAAACAGCTTGTATTCTCAGGTCATTGATAGAACAAGTACCGAAGATCCACTTGATCCAGGATGGAGTGCGTACAAGACCCGTTCGTTTTGTCTATATTTATACTATGTATCACAACTGTATAACTTTACTTTTGAAACAATGTAAAACTTTTCTATATGTAATGTAATGTTTGTTTCACTTTACTTACTATGTACATTGGATTTGATACTCAACGTGGAGTCAACCCCAGAAATGTTCCCGCCTTCGGTTTTCAAGGTGTGACACCATACATCTGAGTGAATAGTCATAAAAGGAATTGAATTCTTATTATTGATTGGAGCATATGAAGTTTTATAGCTTTTGGCCATTTCACAAATACCACATTTAAAATCATCATCCTTTCCAAAAAAACAAACTTGGTTTCAGTTTACGAAGATAACTAAATGATAAATGTCATAGTCTACGATGCCTTAGCCATGTCATCGTTTTATTTCCATGAGATATTCCAGTATTGAGAGCTACACCATACTTCTGGTCTTCAAGGTAATACAACTCCCCCCGCCTAGTACCATAGCCAAGAATCCTCTGAGTCTTGATGTCCTGGGAAAAACATTCATCAGGCCAGAATGATACAAAACAATTCAACCTTTTTGTAATTTGGGATATAGACAGGAGGTTAGATGATAGTGAGGGAACCACAAGAACTTTTTCTAGATTCACAGATTTAGATACTTGTATTGGTCCTTCACCCGTCACATGAGCAATTCCTCCATTTGTTGTGCGAATCTTGGTTTGTTTTGGAGACTACATTGATAAAAGTTTACATGGATCGTTTGTCATATGATCGGTGGCTCCTGTGACAATGATCCTGCTATCATCACTAGTAGAATTAAATGTAAACATACCGGTGTGTGCATAATCGTTCACATGCTCAATGTGTGCAACAATCGGGACTGTAGGTTCGATTTTGGTAGAGGTAGTAACTGTTGCTTGGACTAATTTTTTTCGGGGCTTCTTCAAGAAATCCCACCACTCCGGATATCCAATGATCTCATAGCATCGCTGCTTTGAGTGTCCTTCTTCTCCGTAGTGGGTGCATGTAATAGAACTTCCTTTGTTGTTTGAATTTTTTTGCTTTTTGAAATCGGTTCCTGGCAACCAAGTGTACCATTCCATCAGCTTCCACTTTCAGTTCTTCCATGGTATTTCTTTGGCTTTGCTCCCTTCGAATAGATGCATATCAAGATTCAAGGTCGAGAGGAGCGTCTTTTCGCAGGATTTCACTTCTGACATGATTGAACTCGGGGACCCCAACGAGAAAGATGTGAACACAAAGGCGGGCCAGAATTTTATTACCTGATACGATTTCTGATGGGTTTCGAGCAATACATCAATCCTATGGTGTACATGCAAACCCTAATAGCTTTTGGATCTAGTTTGTCTAATGAACATGCAATCGAATATCCAAAGCTATAAACCCTAGATCTAGCATACAATTAATCATATTAACATAATATAGGGTTTATATATGACCTTTGATTGTTATATAGCAATAACAATCTAATCCTTGGCTTCAGAAAGCTTAGTGCCTCAAGTGTTGCACCTCTAATGGAGTCACAAACACCACTAAGCAACAAGATGAAGAAGAGAAGAGAGTAGAGACACCAAAAACGACTGGAAACCCTAATCCAAGAGTTAGCCACGTTTTTGGTGCATATGAGGCCATTAAGGCTATTAGGGTTTACAACTAGGAAACCCTAATATGACTGCTTAAGCCCTAAACAGCCCATGGACTCCTTTCACATATCCCTTGGACGAATTCCTTATGGGCTTCCCATAGAATTCGTCCAACCTGTATTATTTAGGTAATCCATAACCCAATTGAAATTATCTTATAATTACAAATCCAGTCCCCTAAGTTTAATTAATCTCTTTTAGCCACAAAATTAATTCTTAATTAATTCTTGACTAATATTAATTAAACAATATGATTTATCCTTTAATATATTATTCTTATAATATATTAATAAATCATAATTAAACCTTTCTCTCTTTAATTCATCATACATATTGCTATGGTGAAGGAAACCCAAAAGGACCATGCTCATAATCAGGTCAAGTACATACCAAAATAGTTATGGACTTAGACACTAATCCAACAATCTCCCACTTGGATAAGTCTAATAACTATTTTCCGTATGACTTCAGTACCTGATCAGCAATCATAGCTTTCAAAAGCCGCTATCAACTCTGATCTTATCAGATAGCGTGTCCTTTAGATAAGGGATTATATATTCCTCCATTCTCAAGATATCGTATAGACATAAGACATGCATTTTAATCATTCTCTCTATACTGTTTCCCAACTTCCGATTTATGACGACTAACAACAGACTATAATTGAACACGTCAACTTAGTCTCGACTTGGCCAAGCGCTTAGGTGTCATCACTAAATCATCGAGGGGCCCACAGATATCGCTTTTATCCCACTTTGGGTAAAAGGAATGGATAAACCTCAACTCAACTGCTCGCTTGCATTTACTGATCGAATCACACACAATAATAAGTTTTATAACACCAAGTTACTGGTGCGTTTTCTTATTATCTATGTGCAACCGACCAACAAATAACAACTCACACGTCTTGGTTTCAAGAATATACAATATTACCGACTCACAATCACTCGTGATATAATCCATGAAGTGATTCATGTGAGTGTGAGTTTAATCCAATACTCTAATCTTATCAAAACACTCATGAACTCTGCAGTAAACTTGTGCTATGTATAAACACTTCAGACAATCTACAGACTCGTCATGACAGTCTTCCTTCATACTTACTTCCAACGTATGACCGACTGTGGAGGTTCGAATAACCTAGTTATTCTGGAAGTCAAAACATGCAAACTGAAACAGAACAATAATACTTAATCCTATATGGCCCCAAACTTGTGATAGTAAATAAAACACTTCTATTTAACCACCATATTGATTACTCATTATTTATCATTTAATGTTTCAGATAATCAACTCATTACTTGAATTACAACAACAATTGTCTCATGCTCCAAGCATGCACACTTTGTTTCCTATGGTCCTTACTTTGTGAAATAGATCAATTGAAAAACTTTTCCAATGATGCTCATTTCACAATTCTCAATCCTTATTATTAGTGTTAGAACACAAGGTTCTTGCCACTACTAGAATATGCTAGATTCTAACATTTTATGCAATGATCCTTTCGCAAAGTCATAGCACAAAAGTCACCAAGACTTGGCCAATGAAATTACAAAGTACTCATATCAAAAATTGTTACAAGACAATTCCATAGACGCGAAGTCACACATTCAAAGTACATTCCTTTGAACATCCTTCTTGCATAAAAGTTTCTAATCTAGACATAGACTCTCAATATCTAACTCCCAATATGGAAACATTTCCATATTTGTCATATGAAAACTCATTCTTAATAGAATCTTATCTATTTATAATAATGTCGATATGGTCCAACCAATGCCATACTTCCAACTACTCACAAACGACTAATCCTCAGCGAACTTTGGATCGTCCTTTGATAGTTGTTTAATTATTTTAGTCAAAACCGATTCTAGTCCTTTTCCCTCTTAATGCGCTAGACATTTGGAAAATTTTAGAATGGTCAAATATTATAGCATTTGCAATTGATCCTATACCCGCAGCGTATAGGACACGATGCATAATGTCTTACATAAAGATATGATACTTTATCAATCTTTTTCCATAATATTTTATGTGTCACGTTCTCACAATTCGAACTATGAAGAGGGATGCCGTAATCATCACCGAAATTTAAGAACACACTATACATCCTTTGACTAAATCTATTAAAATTTCTCAATCTAGGCTTTAGATTTTTTAAACGAAGTATAATATTCTCTCACTTAATTATAGCAAAAACAACTTTTCAACCCATGCAACTTTGCAAATTGAATCTTTGTTTTTCTATAATTAATATTCCTAACTTGCAATACTTGCTATAATAATCATACAAGCATAACACTTATGATCCCACTATCATAATGATTATTATCATATAAGCATAACACTTATGCTCCCACTAGCTTTGACATGTATTCAGAAAAATAGCTGAACTTCCAGAAAACAATGCCTATTGAATTTTTGAAGTTCATATTTCTAATACCAGGTGCTTCGATAAGCCTTTATCTAAGTTTCTTAACTTTATACACCTTTGCCTTAGATAGCTCATATGTGTGTCTAAACAATTCAGAATTTATGTCAATAAGTCCCAAATGTTAGACTAATTGCCAAATCTCACAATTCGAACTATGGAAAGGGATCCTGTAACCATAATCGAATTTGAGAATACAATTCTCACAATTGCTATCTTCTTAAAATCTCTCTTAGTGAAAGCATTTTCTCACAGTCATTTTCATGAAGGAGGGAATCTTATGGCACTTAGATTTTATGGTGTATGTGTTCCTATCCATGTGAATTTGTCAAAACCAAGTTTGCGACAAATCCAAACACATATGGACTGAACTTTCTTAATCTTGATTCCTTGCCTTATGGTAACACGAGTGCCCACCATGTCTTCCAAGTAGTTTAGCAAGTTATCCTTACATATCAATGTACTTTCCATTGATCAAGGCGCTTTGTCTTTATGCATTCAAATGAGAACTCATAGAACTCACATACATAATTAACTCAATTGGAATGGCAAAGAAGCAAAATAATGTCAACACGATAGGTTGTAAGCCTTAAGTCGTGCGCTAGTGATGATCGATAAGGTTTATTCTTGATTTGTTCTTGAAACTTTTCCAAGATCGTTAAAACTCCCACTGACCTCTTGACATATATGATTCTCTTGTCAGAAAACTTTTCTAGACAAAACAAATATTCAAGAGTTAGTGTAGTTCTTATCAAGACAAAACACTTCACATAATTGGTCCTAGTTGGTCTTTGTCTTATCCAAGACAACACAACTTACCAATTTCAAATGTGCAAGAATAAGAAAACTTTTCCAAATTCCACATTTGTTGAGTGTTATAAACCTTCTTAAGACTTGTCACTCAATTCACAATCTTGGAGTATAACTCTAAGACTTGATATTGGAATGAAGTATGATTGACTTCTTGATTTAACCATTTCCACAATTCTCGATTCCTCTTCTTAGACATACAAATGCACTAAGATTCACTTAGAGGATCAATTGAGATATGGTTCTTAATCATTAAGACTTATCATAAAACACAATAAAAGGTACTCTCACTTGTTCTTAGAATAGAGAAACTTTTATCTTTCTGCCTACTTGATCCTTCTTTATTCGTTCTGCTATTCATTGAAACTCTTTCAATCAACTCAGAATTATACTCAATCTTATAAGTATAACCATATTTACTAAACTTTAGTAAATCATGACGAACATCTTTATCACTTTGTGGTGGACTTGATCAACGTACAACCTAGTGTACTCGATCTCCTAGTCCTTCACTTGACACTTTGTCAAAGAATTAGTCTAAATTTCCCAAATGTGAAAGTTTTTTATTCATCCTACAATACATGTTGCATGATTCCAAGTTTCTTTCCAATTGAAACTTGGGCGATGAGACGGTAATATCACTTCATGGAATTTATCTCGAGTGATCGTGAGACGGTAATATCATATAAGTCTTCAAACCTAGAGATATGATTTGTTGCCTATGAGTTGGTTATGCATTGATTGTACGAAAACGCATTGGTAACTCGATGTTATAAAACGTACCTTTGTGTGTAATTCAACAAGTAGTAGAGCAAACATATGAGTCGAAGTTTAATTGTTCCTTCTAGGATTAGAAGCGATATCTAGGCCCCTCGATGATTTTTTTTGACCTATGTACCAGGCCCAGTCAGAACTAAATTGATGTGTTCAGTTAAGTTCTATGTCAAACAAATCGGAAATCGAGAAACAAATGCTGGACAATAAGCAAGACCATGTTCCATGTATTTGTCCGGCTGATATCTAGAACAGAGGATTATATGATCACTTATCTAAATGGCGCATTCTAGTTCAACAGAGTTTAAAGAGCTGCAATTGTTGATCGGTTCCTGAAGTCATACTTGCAACTATAGTTATTATACTTATCCAAGTGGGAGACTATTGGATATAGTGTCTAAGTCCATAACTATATTTGGTATGTACTTGACCCGACCCGACATGGTCCATTTGGGTTGCACTTCACCCAAACAATTTATGGATAATCTTTTGAGAATAGTGTAAGTTATGATTTATTAATATATTATAAGTTCTAATATATTAATATAAAGTCATATTATTTAATTAGTATTGATCTATAATAAATCTAGGATTAATTTAGAGATCAAAAGTATTACTAATTACATATGGGCTCTTATATTTATATAGTGTGGGCTAATGCTTATTTGGAATGGGCTAGGCTTGCTTGGAAAGTCCATGGATACTCCATGGAGCTTTAACCCATGGATCTCATGGAAATGAAGAGACATGGGTATTAGGGTTTACATGGATGTAACCCTAATCCACCACACTATATAAAGGAGGCTTTGGATCTTGAAATCACACTAGTTGTGGTGAGTAAAGTAAGATGGCTGATTTCAAGATAGTTGTGACTATTCTCTCAAGGTTCCAAAGTTTGTGGTGATTTGTGATTTCCATTTGAGGCATCCACACTATTGGTGCTAGGCTCTAAAACTCCAAGCAATCAACTACAACTACAAGGTAAGTAATTCTACTAGCTTTATTTGATTCAAGTTCCCCATGCCATGCTAGATAGGATAAGAACCTTGGAAAAATAATTATTTGCATGTATCTTAGTCAAACATAGATCCATGGTTTCTAGGGTTGCATGTACACCGTAGGAGTGTTAGAATGCTCTAAACCCATCATGAGGGTCACGTCGTGATCCATCATATAGTACTCTCTAATGAACTCACTATATGATTCAGGAAGTGACAGAAGAACCTAGTCAACAGCCAATATCTCTGAGATATCGACACCCAACATCCTTAACCTATCAATATGTGACTTCATCTCTAAGACGTGTGCACACACAGACTTTCCATCTTCATGCTTAATTGCTAAAAGGGCTTGAGTGAGCTTGATTTTTTCAAGCCTTTGAACTTGTGGGTCAGGGAGAACAATTGGAGGAGGTGGAGGTAGTGAAGCATGACTCTCATTTCCTTGATCGTATCTCAGAACGTCATCTTCATATGGAAAGCTTGTTCCAAAGGATTTGGGAAGACCATTGTTAGATCTAGACATCTACAAAACAGGAGAAAATTCAATTTAAGTTGACTAGAATTCTTGATGTAACACCCAAATGAAACATCAAGGCTAGGATCCAACACAATACTCTACAACCTAGAAGAAGGATGTCGTAATCTAGTCGTGGAATATTTGAAGGTAGGTAAATGACGATTTACCAATTTCCACCATAAAAACTAAAAGGAAGTTTAAGTTTTAAATGAATTGAAACTCCTAGATCTCTTGAGATTCATTGAACTTTTCACTGGCTTGGTTAAATCTCGATTATTCCCTTCAAGTTTGCGACTGGGATGCCGAGGATCATAAACAAGGTGTGAATAACCATGTGAATCACTTGGTGCACTCAACGTTTTGCTCACCTAATCAATGTGCCAGTTAACCACACACGCTCCATTGATCTATGACAGACATCGAATCACCCTTCGCTACCAATGTCATCCCCAAATTAGTGTGCCGGTTAACCATGCACGCTCCACTAATGTTTGACAAGGGTACGAAGTGTAATTCCATGGATTAGCATACAGTTTCAAATTTTATCTAAAGTAACTATGAATTGGGAATTTGTAACAGCATTTAGTTACTTTGTACTTCATTATACTTATAATGGAAGGTTTCTGTCCTATCCTACCCGTTCGGCTAACGACCCTCCACTAGTCAAGAGTGTAGTGGGTAAGAGTGGATACCCATTCAATCGCCATTTTATAGGCCATTTTATAGGCAATTTCCTTGAACATGCAATTGAATATCCAAAGCTATAAACCCTAGATCTAGCATACAATTAATCATATTAACATAATATAGGGTTTAGATCTAACCTTTGATTGTCATATAGCAATAACAATCTAATCATTGGCTTCAGAAAGCTTAGTGCCTCAAGTGTTGCACCTCTAATGGAGTCACAAATACCACTAAGCAACAAGATGAAGAAGAGAAGAGAGGGGAGACACCAAAAACAACTGGAAACCCTAATCCAAGAGTTAGCCACGTTTTTGGTGCATATGGGGCCTTTATATACATGTAGGCTATTAGGGTTTACAACTAGGAAACCCTAATCTGACTGCTTAAGCCCTAAGCAGCCCATGGACTCCTTTAACATATCCCTTGGACAAATTACTTATGGGCTTCCCATATAATTCGTCCAACCTATATTATTTAGGTAATCCATAGCCCAATTGTAATTATCTTATAATTGCAAATCCAATCCCCTAAGTTTAATTAATCTCTTTTAGCCACAAAATTAATTCTTAATTAATTCTTAACTAATATTAATTAAACAATATGATTTCTCCTTTAATATATTATTCTCATAATATATTAATAAATCATAATTAAACCTTTCTCTCCTTAATTCATCCTACATATTGCTATGGTGAAGGCAACCCAAAAGGACCATGCTCATAATCGGGTCTAGTACATACCAAAATAGTTATGGACTTAGACACTAATCCAATAATTTGTGCCACACTTTCTTCCTGGGTTTTAATGCGAGTATCGATTTCTTGAAATATGCTGACTAGTTCGTTGTAATAGGTGGGCAAACGTATATTGTTTTGGCGAGTCGTGAACGATCTTCGGTTTAGCTCGAAAAGTTGAGTTTCATCAAAACCATCGTAGAAGGTTTTTGCAACTGCTTCCCAAATCTCTTTCGCCGTCTGGAGCCGGAATCATTGAATCAAGGAGGGGCTCATTGAATCGATAAGCCAACTTTTGACACGATTGTTATCGATAAGCCAATTTTCTAGAAGTTTTTCATCCGTGGGTATTAGACTTTTCCCAGTAAGAAATCCAGATTTGTTCCTTGCTCCAATGCGCATCTCCATCAACTGAGACCACAGAGGGTAATTTGAATCATCGAGGATGATTTCAGTGGGGAATGGAACATCATGTATGTTCTGAACAATGACATGAGGATCTTTTTCCGCCATGAAATAGACCCAATTCGATTAGGCTAATAAGTTTGTGGTGTTTTTGTATAGTCCTGCTCTGATCCCATAAAGAATTGGTTCAAGATGCAGGAGCAATTTCATCTTTTTATTTCATGAAGATATTACAAGAATATATACAGGGGAATTACAATTACAATATGGAAATTAATATATTCCTTAAATGGCTAGCCTCTATTGACGGAATGTATAACAAGAAATAGGCGGAGGAGATCAATTCACAATCATACTCTAATTAGCTCTTGCCAACACCCTGTTTGATATTGGTCTGACTGAGTCTAGTCAGACCTTTTTGGCTGACTCGGTCAGCTAATGCTGTTTGATAAACACATATTACACGTCTGACTCGGAAATAAACATCTGATTAGGAAAGATCTTGGAAGCCGACTGACTAAGAAAGATAAAAAGAATTCCAATCGTACCCATTGCCCTAATGTATCTTACAACGCCTCCTTTTTTCTTCTCTTCCAGCAGCTATTTTCTTTCTCCCGTAACCAACAACCATCGTCGACCCATCCTTCATCTTCCAGCCACCGATCGAAGCTCCTTCTTCATCTAATCAGGTACTTTCTGCAATTAAGTTCCAATTTTATGTCTAAAGTTCCGATTTTATCTTTAAAAGTTCCAATTTTGCCATTCTTTCTCTTAAAGTTTCGATTTTTTGCTCATGAATGTTTGATGTTCAATTGATTTTTCTCTTAAATTCATACATACCTGAATTTTATACCTTTGTGAAATGAGATCATTCCAGTCGACAATTGATTTTGCTCTTAAATCAATGTTTGATGTTCAATTGATTTGGCTCTTAAGATGATATGAAAATTCTGCTATTCCAAAGTAGCGGAATGTTGTTAATTGTCGACGATTTTGAAATCTGACTGCTTATAATGATGTCAATTGTTTCATTTTCATTGTGTAATTACAAATTGAATGATGAAATACATAAGCCTCTCCCTTCTTTTTAGATATTTGATCGACTGGAATGATCACATTTCAGGACTAAGTAATCTTTTAATTGAAGTCCCATGGGAGGTTTTGTTCTGTTTGTTCCTTTGCAATAATCATAAGCAATAAGAGTCGGAATTTAAACAATATGTCAAATAAATAAATATCATTCTGCCTTAAAAGTTGGTATAAATCTGATAATTAATACCAAAACTTATTGATGTTATGATTAAATATTGATCAGGTATGATAGGTTTCAAATTATGTTGTCATTGATTATATAGAACTATGGTAACCGTTGAATTGTTTGGAATCACATTTGGTATCTTGAAGGGTGGCTGTAGAGGTGGTAGGAATGGTGAGTGAAGAAGATGAGGGGTGAGAGATGGTGATCTGATGATCGATCATGGCTGCTCTTGTTTAAGTCTTCTTTTATTTCCAAGATATCATCAAGTATGTGATGTAATCAACAACTATTTTGTTTTTTTGTTTTTGTGAATTCTCATGCAAAATTTCTAGTTCAGATATTAGATCATTTCTTGAATTTGTTACCTCATTTTGCATAATTCCAATTAATGTGTGGAATGTTAGGAAACAAATTGGTGTTTGTTGGAAATTATATTTTTGAACAATTTGTTTTGTATATTATGCAAATCGAAGAACCTCTTTTGTTTTTGGGTTAAATATTCATATGTAGTATGCGATTAATTGTGGCATGGTAAAATGGTCATTTTTTAGTAGTCAGCGCATTTAGTCAGATGTACAATCAAACAACATGGTTTCTTACTCACTCAGGATTTCTTACCCAGACAGCACTTTCCCAGTCAGAACTTTATTAGTCAGAACTTTATTAGTCAGAAGCTATCATATCAAACGGGGTTTTAGTCATTTTTAACCAAAAAAAAGATATTATCAATTTTAGCAATCAAAATCGAAGATGATTAATGTCACCTACGATTTTATCAAAATCGGTCCACTCTCAACTCAATGATCCAAAGTATATAAACCCTCATTTACATATTTTCAAACCGAAGAAATCATTCATATTCTTTCTAATGGTTCAAGAACAATATTTTTTCGAAAACTTTATAAATTATGTGAATATTTCATGTTTTATTCGCCTTTTAATAGGCTTTATACATTTAGGATTTTGTTTTTTGGTTTAAAAGTGGAGGTGTTTAAAATTTTTAGAGGAAATCAAACGGAATAATGGTTAAATCGCAAGTAACATATGTGAAATCGCAGGTGTTCTAATCTTAACTATGAATATACAAGTCATTGGTACATATATCCTCCATTAGTGACTTGTACATTTATAAAAAAAAAAATTAAAAACTAAAATTGCACGTCAAGCAAAAAGAAATTAGAGTGGCTCTAAGACATCTACAATTTTTTTTTTTTTTTTTAAAATCTGAAAATTATGTTTTTTATACCTACATACTATTGGGTTGGATATGTATTGATTTCATAGTTCACATTGTATGTGATATAGCTAAATTCGCATATCTCCTAAACACCTATTCAATGGCTTTTTTTTAAATCCAGATTTTTTTGTAGTCAATATTGGTCAAGTCATTAATGTTTTTGGATATGTTTCAAATTTTCTTTAAAGATTTATATCTAATTAATCTTGATTAAAACATAACTAAAATAAATAAAGAAAACATATTTTATGTAATATTTAATCAGTTAACTATTTTTTTAATGATTAAAAGTTTATATTTATGTTTATATATCGGGTCAAGTTCAAATTAAAACGTAAATATTTGTAAGAACCTTACAACCTTTTTCACAAAAATGTTCTCGATCAAAACACCAAAATGGGTAAGCGTTTTTATCGTTTCAAACATTCATTTGCATACATTTTTGTTTTATTTTGGAAATTTGCATATGTTTTTTAATTTTCAAAATCGGTATATGTTTTTATCGTTTTTTTGCTTTATTTTCTTACCATTCTATTAATAATACTTTAATATTTGTGATTTTGAATTTTAAAGTTATATTTATTTTAATTGTTTTAGATTAGTAAGTTATTTTAATAAACAACCAAACTCTTTTATTAAGGTTAAACATTAAAGCAAACAACCTTAAAAAAAAACCTAACATACTTGGAATCACCCTGCATTCAATTTTTGTTTGCGATCAAATCTTTGTATTTTATATAGAACGCCATGTAAATGTTATCGGCACAACTAGTTATATCCCTAGAATTACTTACTTTGATTAAAAAAAGAGAGTTTAATCATTAAAGGAACAAATTGAAAATCTTTAATCAATGAATTACTATAAATATACGGTAAGTTTTTTTGTTTTTTATGAATTTTTACTTTAAAAAACCCCAACACACTTTTAGTACAATAATCATATTGAACATAAGAAATAAAAATATTAAAATACATTCATTGATTCCTAGATCCAATAATAGTTCATAATATGCCAATCATAACCCCCACAAAACCATTAAAAAAAAAAAAACCTAACAAATTGTGCAATCGATACTAAGCTAGTACCCAACCATATCGGCAGTAGAAGGCATGATAGTTGGTTGATTAAGATACATCATGTTCCATGGATTATCCACGAAATCAAACTCAAACAACCCATTAGTGCATTGAGTGGTTGTACAATTGGTACTTGTGTTGATGTAATTCAAGATCTCGTTGAGGGAATCTAGTCTCTGGCTGAGCTCGCTTACCTGAGCCCTCAAAACGGAGTTCTCTGCTTCGATTTGAACAAATCGCTGTGTGGTTACATCGATGGTAGTCAAGATCTGGGCGTTATTGTTCTTGAGGTTGTTGGCTTGATTCATAAGATCATCCATATGCTTCTGTTTCCTCATCCTTGATCTGCGTGCCGATTCGCGGTTTGATTCCATCCTCTTCCTCTTCCTCTGGTCCATCATGCCGTCATCGGATCCGGAGTGGTGGATCTGTGTCGACCCAGATGAATTTCCGCTTGAAGAAGCCATGGGTTTTGGGGATTTGATTTATATCTTAGAGAAAATTGAGTAAGAAAGGTGAAAGAATAAGAATTAATTAAGTAGCTGGATCTAGCTGGGAATGGAGGGTGTCTTCTGAGAAAACGTAAAACCAGTAAAGGAAGACGACGGAGAAAGATTGAACAAGATGGGTGCGGCGGATGAGGGAGGAATTTATCATAAACCCGGAACGGAGGATTTCACAGAGAACAGGAGACATTAATCTCTAACATCCATGCATCAAAATTACAAAATAATATAAGAAGAAATCAAAACAGAGCAAGAAAGAAATAAAGGAGGGATTAGAAACGAGTGTTGGAAGAGGTTTTTGATGGTAGGAAGAGGCGTTGATTATATAGAAGGAAAAGAGGGGCGGAGAGAGAAAGAGAAATAACAGCTGGTAAGCAAAATCAAAACAAGTTGAAGCCAAAAACATGAACTCAACGTGTCATCTTGATTTCACAACCCCACCGGATATTCGCCTTTTTCTATTCTATTAATAAATAAATACCATACTCTCGCTCTTAAAAAAAAAAGAAATAAATTATATAAATGTTACTTTGTTTTTTTATATATGAAAAACGCATTTTAAGTTTAACTTTTAAAAAATCTAGCATAAGAGCCTCACTTTTTTTTATCGCTTCCACATCTCATTCTTATATTGACTTTTTGTTATTTTTTATTGTTATATTGAACTCGACCCTCCCCTCTCTCGCTCTCTCTCCTCTATGTTGTCATAAAAGTTTAAAGTATCATTTGGTAGAAACTAACCATTTAGTGTTGAACAGATTAACGATGATTGGTAAAATTGTTGAACGGATATGATGAACCTTCTAATAAAAACAACATTAAAAGATTTTCATTATTGTTTTATGTGAATCTAGAACATATTTGATCAACCAAAAATGAAATCAGAGTAATCTACATCATCTAGATAACAAATAAGCACAAATCGAATCTATAACAGTTTTCGTTTGATGAATCCCCTCATACCCTTCCAAAGCTACATTCTTTCAAGTATTTTACCAAAGAGTTTGTGTGCTTCATAAAAAAATCCATGAAAAAAATTGAAATACATAATGCGAATAAGGTTTCTTGATTTGATAGTTGGTGAATACGAAGACAAAGGAAGGCGACTCAATGAAATATAACATAAATAAATTTAATTTGATACTATGTAGGTTAGTATCAATTAAAATTAATTTTGAATATGAAATTTAAGTACTACTATTATTATCTTTATTACCTAAAATTTGGTATGGAACAATTATATTAGTTGGTAGTTCATCGGGAACTACTAAGCTTTATAATCCTATGTGAGGATATTTGATGCCCGATAATTTTCCAATAGTTTGCTAATTACACATGACATGGGTGGAAAATTGAATAAAGAATATAATGGTAGAGAAAGACCAAAAGTCAAAGAAGAGAGGTTAGTCCAAGAACATGAAAGATATTACCTATTGTAATTACAAAGACAATGATTATTTCAAAATCAATTCCCAACACCTTCAACATATGAAAGTAAGAAGGAGATTAATGTGTCATCATATTTGATGTTTCCCTGATTTGATATGTACAAAGTTTGATTGAATCCTAGATCATGGATTTAGGTGCTTCGTTTGATGCTAGCTGTTATGAGAAGTAATGTAGATTTTAGGTAGTATTGTAGGAAGGTGATATCAAGAGCCTTAATATCACTTTCGTCTCGCGTAATGGAATTGAACAAAGTCAATCGGGTATCTCTCACTGAAAAACCTCCAAAAGACAACCCCGATGAACCCTCTCACCGGACGATCATCAGCAATCTCAACCTCCAATGGGCAATCTAGCTCACCAGGAGCGTCGTTATGCCTCTTGCTGAGCGCAAGAGACACAAAAGATCAGGTAGCACCCAAATCAAAAAGAACTAAAGCAGACAACTCGTTCACTAAGAACGTCCCTAAACATCACAACATGAAACGTAAGCATAAATAATAAGGAAAGCGAATAATAAATGGAAACGTACCTGTGACCACATTAGGAGTCGCACGTCCTCCTCGACTATCAGTTGAAATGCCATGCTCCTCACCACATATTCGACCACCAGCTTGCCCTCACGACCATCAGTGATCCTCAATGTAGTTGGAGCGGGTGTCACCACCGCTCCTTTTGCCAACATCGAACAATCGGCCTTGTAACATCCCAATCCTTAGGTATGAAATTTAAATCTTTAGTCACGTTTTTCCTTGGCAACTCGACGAGTTAGAAGGCCTCAACTCATCGTGTTGAGGTGGTTCTGGCCGCGGATATTAGTGGGCCAACTCGACACGTTGAGGAGCCTCAACTCAACGAGTTGGCAGCTGATTAAGAAACCCTAATTTTTATGGTGTTTCACCCTATTTAAAGGTCTTATACCCTTTGGATGGCCTCCTTACCAGTCTACTTTGTCCATAAACCCTAATTTTCGTGCATCCTCTCCCAAGTTGAGTGTGTGAGCTTAAAGAGTTGGTCCTTTTTGTGTTCTTTTGAAGGAAATTGAGGTTGGAAGTGTCTAGATTGAAGGGAAGGCTTCAGATCCAGAAACCCATATAATTAGGCCTAGCACATCATACATACACATGCAAGAGTCACAAAGACAGTCATCCTACATTACAGTGAAAAGACTCACCTCGTAACGCAATCAAAAAGTCACTAGCTCTCGGAATCCCAGAACAGGTGCTAAACGCCACCTAGATAACCATACGAGGTAAAACCTTACTATTCCCTTCTACAACCAACAATTTGACAAAATTCCATAAGTAAAAAATTCAACTCTCAAAGTTAATGGTCAAAGTTAACACTAGACGGTCTTCATGTCGTGGTTTGGCCACGTCGTGGCTCACGGGTCTAAACACAATCATAATCCAGGTCAGTCAAGTCAGGATGGCCTCAGTTGATCCCCATGTCGTAGTCTCCCATTGGCCACATCATGGCATAATAAGGACAAAACAGTCAAGACTCCACCCAGTCATCACGCCATGGTAGCCTTAATGACATATCATAGGGACTGTCTAAACAGCCTAATGAGTTTAGTCTTTCTCCTACAGATCTAAGGATTCCAAAGCTCATATCTAGTCCGTCCCAAGGTCTTGATGGCTAAAGTTTCCAACTTTATCCATTAAGATACCTCAATAACCCAAGATCTCTAAGCATAGGTTTCTAAAGGCATCAAGAAGAATGACTTAACCAATAATTTCATAATCACTAAAGATACCCTCTCATACTATCCAAAAGTTTTTCCTTCACCTAATGGATCATAAAGATTGGTGCTTTATGGACATGTATGTCCAATGCATGTCTCATTCATTTTAGGTAAAAAAAGATAAGTGAAAGGAACTTAAACTCATGCATAGGACCAAATACTCCAAGGAACTTCAGATATATAACATATGTCCACCAAGGGACCTCTAGGATCCATACAATTATTAACTTTATGGAATCTCACCATTCCAACTAGCTCATACTAGAAGAAAAAGGGACAAGTTCATAGATCTATCAACCTAGAAGCATAAAGTTAGGGTCGTGGACACTTACAAAGGTCCAAAGATGCCTAAGAGAACTTCCTAAGATTGCCAAGATTAAGAGAAATTCTTCCAAGATCGTCTTCTTCCTTCAAAGGCAACCAAAACACCAAAATAAGCTCACAAATCACCCAGGGAGGTTAGGGTTAGGGTTTCTATGGTTTGAGAGTGATGGAGGTTGATGATGAACAAAACCTAGCCTCCTTATTCCTTTAAATAGGGTGTAAAACCCATAAAATTAAGGTTTATGCCTCCAGGTGGCTGCCACGTCGTGGCCTAAAGGTTACCATGTCTTGGTGACTTAAATGAAGTCCGTGACCAAAAGGGGCATCGCCACGTCGTGGTGGTGCCTCCACCACGTCGTGGCAAACCCAAAAATGCTAAAATCAAATAAATAAGTGTGCCTTAAGATTCGAATGTTACAATAAACATCACCCATGGATTCTTGAATCGGGAGTAACTGGCCACATGTGCTCACCAATCACTCAGCCTCACATGATTGATTTTACAAATGGTTAATACACATTTGTTTATTACATTGGAGATGTTAAATTGCATGATTCTATTATATTACATGGAGTCTCATACATTGTATAATTCAAGTATAATCTTGCTTCTATCTCCAAATTGACATTTCAACTCAATACCTTTGCTACTTTTACTAACGAAGCCTGCCTTCTACAAGACCTTTCATTGAAGAATAGCTTTTCTCTTGGAATTCTTGAAAAAGTTATCAATGATGTGTATGTTTTTTATTATAGTCATGTTAAACGTAACATTATATATAATTTTTCTGTATATTCATCTTTGTCTACTTTTAAATCTTTTGTATCAAATTTTGTCTTTAACTCAACTTGTATGATCTGGCATAACCATTTAGGTCACACTCCTTTTCATAAAATGCAATCAATGTAAAATTCATCTTATCATTCTGATCATTCTTCCGTATAAAGTTGTATGATTTATTCTAAAGCTAAGTAGCAAAGGTTACCCTTTCCTACAACTGAATCTTTTTTTAATGCCCGATTTGATCTTATGCAAATTGATGTTTGGGATCCATATAAACATGCAACATATGATGGATTCAAATACTTTATAACCATTATTTATGATTATAGCATGCATACATGGATTCTGGACATTACGCGGGCATAACTTCGAAACTGAAAGCTCCATTTCTCGGGGCTCTTTTCCGATCCAGAGCTTCGCTACTAATACCGAAGAACTACTAGGTTCGGCCTCGGAGCCTCAAGAAAGTTTGAGAGTGATTAGAAGAAGTTTGAGCAAAAATTGAACAATAAATCACTCGAATATATAGAAATCAAGGAAGGGCGCGTTGTGTCCATCCACGTGTCGCAATCTGAAGCCTTTCCATGGGGAGGAAGGGTGAAGGGGATGTTGCCACTTGTCATCACTTGTTATGGTTACGTGTTGCGATCTCAACAGACCAATTTATTATTTTTCTAAAATTCATAAATTTCGCATGTGAAGAAGTTGATTGTTACTATTATGATCCTATCGAACCTTTTGTTGGACTATCTTCGAAAGGTCCATATATGTCCGATGAAACTTTGCAAAATTTCAATGGGATGAAGAACAACAAAAACAGGATAAGGAGTCATCTTGGATTCTCACTGAATGTCATGAAGTCATTGGATCATATTGCAAAGAGGCTCAAGAATGGATACATGTTAGTAAAAAGAAAATCGAAGAGCATGAATAATGAATAAAAAAGACTAAGAAGACTATCAAAATGATTCAAAAATAGCTTGATGACAAGGATGAAAGGATGATAGATCTTAGTCTGCAAAAGGATCATTTTGAATATAAAATCATAATTAGGAATGACTATATAACAATGGAGAAAGAGAAGTATCCAAACAAGAAGGTCTTCTTTATTTATCTTTCTATTTGGATCTTCCGAGCATCTAAATGGAATTGCTAATTATATAATAACGATAAAGAATGTGAAAGAAATACTTTCGTTAATCCTTACTTGATGTGTAATGTAACATAGTAATTATCTTTTTCAATTGGGAGAGATGCCTGAGTGGACAAAAGCGGAAGATTGCTAATCCGTTATACGAGTTATTCGTACCGAGGGTTCGAATCCCTCTCTTTCCGTTTCCGTTGATGACTTTCTACATAATTAGGGATGATTATATAACAATGGAGAAAGAGAAGTATCCATGGTTGTTCCCTGAAGTTAACTATAAAATTTGTTGTACATATGTTATGTGTGTTAGGCTTTCTATATGTATATTCATCGAGTTTAATCAAATTTATGAGTTTAACTATAATAGTAATGATGCACTCATATAATCATAGGAAAAGCAAGTAGTCTTAATAGAGTAATCAAGCTACACAATTAACTTATGCAGAAACATAATATATTCAATTAAAAAAAAACATCAATTATTCAAATCAAACGTCGAATAATAATCTTCTCTTTGTGTCCCTTGCATCCCTTCCATTCCATTCCCTTTTGTCTTGCTACCTGATACCGAGCTACATTTTCTAGGCTTCTTTTGCTTTATTGGGACAAATGACGAACAAGTCGTTGCATTATGTGTTGTTCTATCACATCTAGTACATCTTCTTATTATAGGTTCCTCGCCTTGTGACGGGATACAATTTTTGTTTTTCGGTCTACTAGCTTGACGTGTATCCATTATCGGGGGTTTAACAACCATCATCTCATCAGGAATCTCCCAATCAAAAAGTTCTGGAAGGGGGTAAATTGCCTCCTCGTACGTATTTCGGCACGTTTCAATTTTATAAGCGTCTATAGCCATATAACCAATGTTAGTTTCTTTCAAGTGTTTTAAGACCATTATGATACGACCGCAATGCAAACCAGTTTGTTCCCAATGTTTGCATGTACAAGTCTCTTGCTTCAAATCAACTATGCCACCATGTTTGAAATTATGCACTTGATATATTGCATCCGTAACACCTGAAATTGACCATCCTGTTGTATGTTCCTCATTTTTTAACTAATTTTCAGCCCACTTTGTTAGTACTGTTGAAAATTTCCCTATAAATAAAATATAATTAATTTATTATTGGACATAATTAAAGTCATACCTCCATGGATAGGACGTTTGTTAAACCATTCTTGTGCGAGACGCCAGTATAACTCAAGAAGGGGTATTATAGGCATATTCTTTGCATCTATTGATAAAGCATTAATGGACTCATCACTGTTTGAGGTCATTTAATCATACCAATTTGACGGGAAATACACTCTAGTCCATTTAGCATGTGGAATTTCCATAAGGTACGCTGCCACTTACGGCCTAATTGAACTAAATCTGGATCACATGTTTTCAAATACATTAGTTTTGTAAGCTTACACAAGCCTCCAGAACAAGACTTTTGTTTTATCATTTTTTCCAAATTGGTGTACTATGTTTCCTAGTAGATGAAAACACACACGCCATGATAAGTGTTTGGGAAAATATTTTCAATACAGATGCAAATTATGTCAACCGTATCAGTTACAAATGTTAAATCTTTACAATCATCAATGCATTTATATAGTTTTTCAAGAAACCATGTCCAACTAACGCCACTTTTTTTTTTCATATTCCATGCCCAATGGACAGTATCTGGTTGTTCCCATCCATAGCTACTGAATGCAATATGGTTCTATTAAACCCCTCCTTCAAATGTGCACCATTTGCTCTAGTTGCTTTTAGACTCAGAGAAAATATTAGTTCTTGTTTATTATTATACATTTGACGAACAAACATGTCATCATTTGGTCCTAAACTGTGAAATGGTCGAAGTTCAAGAATCGGATCAGAACAATCAGGTATGGGAGACATACCATAAAAGATGTATTAAGCTTTTTTTTCCATGTGTGAACTCATCTTCTGACAATCATTCATTTGATTTTTCATCATCTGATATCATTTTCTTACCCAGTCTTCCAAACTCATATAAATATTGTTCTCCCACCTGATTTATCGCCACAATTTCTTCTCCTGAACACTCTTGAGCATTATCTGATATAATGTTGCCAACCGCTGGTGCCTCTTCAACCCGTCCTTCAAACACCTCCAAATACAAATGCACTATCTCCTTCGTTTTAGACATTACATTTCTGAGTTAAAGAACATTTGTTTCGTCTGTAATGTTTATGACATACACATGATTTGGGTGTTGAATAGACAAAGATATATTACCATCGAACATTTGTGTCTTATTTTTAACCAAATCAACCAATATCTGATGGTCAAACTTAGGCGTAAGTAATAAACCTAAGTTGTTAAACTTTGCTCTAACATTTGTGTCTTATTCTTTTATGAAAATTTGTGTTTTATATTACTATTGAACATTTGTGTCTTATTTTTTTTTATGAAAAATAAAACATTCTCTACCAAAAACTTAGATTTTCGTTTATTTTACATAAGATTTTTAAAAATATTTTTTTTACATCACCCAAAAAAAACATCATAACTGCCTATCACCAACTCTACCTGTCCATTCCGTGGAGCGTTAACACCATTCCACGGAGCTCGCAGAGATACAACTACCATTCCGCAAAACAATTAGTTACGAGATAATTACGAAACGGTCATTCTACAGAGCCCACAGAGGGAACTCTGCGAAATTGTTCTTCAGGGCTTACAATTTGCGGAATTGTTCTTGAATTTCTTTTTTTTTTTTGCCACATCGATTCCTCATAGATAACTTGCATTTCATGGAGCATGTGGAGTTCACCTCCGCGAAATTCATGTCTATAGCTGGAACGTCAATTTTTTAGGGCTAAAATTTAAAATTTGCCCCCAAATTTTGTAAAAGTTTGCAAAATCCCTTAAATATTTTTTTTTCTTCAAATGTACCCAACTCTTGAAAAGACGTCAAATAGGTGATTTGAAAGGACAAAGAAAAAGAAAGATAATGTGATTGGACAGTATTTGAAAATTTAAATTGAACACATAAAGAACACTCACTTCCATTTATACTTTATGCTTGGTTATTGAATATACATTTCTAATTAACTCAAAATTGTGTCATATAAATTATAAATATATCTATAAATTTGATTAGAACTTGATTCTTTTTAACATACGTGATTCATATATAAGTTGTATTTGGCTCCAAATAAATTTTATAAAATATTTAACCGAGTAATTCATATATTCATGTCGACAAAGGAATCATTTCCCAAAGAAAGTAGTTAGACTTCTTTTATTAAGCGCTCTGATTATAAACTAAAAGTGAACCCATTATGAGTTCATTTATGAATTAGCCAATATTCATCATGGTTGATACACCCATTAGAAGAATTCAAAAACCTATAAACGGTTAAAGAAAACTACATTCTCTTAACCAAGTTGCAACACTAAAAGACTTTGATCGAACTATCTCTTAGTAGACGTTTAAGATATATAATAATTCCAAAGTTGATCTCACATGAAACCCATTAACGGATGTACGTATTAAACCGACACCAGTAAAATCAAGCCTACGATGAGCTTCAATACGGATCAAACCAACATAAAAACGGATGATTTTATCGTATTAAATTCAATAGAGTATACAAGTTGAACATGGATTCCTACTTTATCCATCTTTATCAATACCATCATATTCATATCCACCACTTTGATCTCAGTAGTTGATGTCCCCATTTAAAGACTTGTCTAACACATACAGTTAAAATAAAGCCGGTTTTAACTTTTTATTAAAGCCAATAAAAGGTTTACACTAGTATCTAGCTTGAATATATGTTTTAAGTTTTGCTTCCATTTTTGTGTGTTTGTTACATCCAACCGCTTAATTAGCAGGGTTTCTAAACAGTAAACACCATTGTATAAAAGTCACGCTGCTAAAGCTGGTTGAACGATAGCCATTGGCTCATGAGCCGAAACTAGAGAGTAGTTTTCTTTAAAACTTTATCATTGGCAAATTTAAAGAAGAATCAGAAACTTCACATGGAAATGGTACTTAAAGGTTGGCTGCTCCAGAGACATTAAAGATGAAAGATTTGTCTTTATGAAAGAGAGAGCACTTATATCATCATTCACATGCAAGAACATATATATATATATATATATATATATATATATATATATATATATATATATATATATATATATATATATATATATAAAACAAATCTCACTGTTTTTAAAAATAGATTGAATAAAATAATAATATTTTTTAAGACATCCAAATCATTAAGCTAATTGTACAACTAATCACTAATAAAATAATATTAAAATTTAAACAAACTCCTATAAATCTTCTCTTCCAAGGTTTTGACCAGATCTTTTTTCATCCAAATAAATACTCAACGCCCTATAATTTGGTCATTTCATGAATTTTCTTTATTTTTAATATGACATTTTTCCTTAAACAAACTAATGATTGAATTGAAAATAATCATTCTCCATCGAAAAGAAATTGAATGTTGAACCAAACTATTTGTCGTCCGCCGCTTTGCGCGGGTAAACGGCTAGTATGTATATATATATATATATATATATATATATATATATATATATATATACACACACACACACACACACACACACACACACACACACACACCAAAAATGAATATACCCTAAATAGTTTATAAGTTTAAATATCCACGCTCACCATACTACATTTTTTATATCATATATATATATATATTGTATTTTTACGATTCAACTTCTAATTCGATTTACTATATTTTTAGAAATTTCAATATTATCTTCCTCTTATATAATTTTAATTTTCAATTATAATATATATAATCTACTAGGTGTTTGGTACAAAAATGATATGTAAGATGCAGATAATAATAAAATTTCGAAAATATTGAAAGTAAATCAAGTTATGGATTTAAATTTAAGATACAAAATGATATCATATTCTAAGTTTGGATACTTAAACTTATATACATTATAGCATATTTTCATTCTTCTTTGTGGGTATATATATATATATATATATATATATATATATATATATATATATATATATATATATATATATATATATATATATATATATATATATATATATATATATATATTCTACACTTCTAAAACGATCATATATAAAAAACTTAATGTTTAAACAAATTTCAAAAAAAATATGTATATACAAAATGTGCATTTATAGATATTTGTGTTGTACATTTACGCATATATACATTTTTTTTTATATTCTTTTAAACAAAAGTTTTTATATATGCACGTTTATATATATATATATATATATATATATATATATATATATATATATATATATATATATATATATATATATTTTAAAATCTACATCAAAATAGATTATCGGGTTCTTATTAATAAATACGTTTTTAAAAGATCATGTCCTATATATATATATATATATATATATATATATATATATATATATATATATATATATATATATATATATATATATATATATATATATATATATATATATATATATATATATATATATAGAGGTTCAGGTTCATTTGAGATCATTTTAATTTTGTAAGACCGTGAGACCAAATCTAAAAATAATTTTAAAATGCAAAATAAATGGAAAAATCCAAAAAAAAAAATTTTAAATATTATTTTCGGAACTTGAATTACTAAAAAAAATTAAAAAAAAACAAAAATAAAATAAAATAAAAATTCCGTTTTTTTTTTAAAATATGTGAAATATTCTAAATAGAATATTACACTGACATATTCTAAAAAATAGTTTTAAAATGCAAAATAAATGGAAAAATCAAAAAATTCTTTTTTTTAAATATTAATTTCGGAACTTGAATTAACTAAAAAAAATAAAAAAAATTCTATTTTTTTTTAAAATACGTGAAATATTCTAAATAGAATATTACACTGTACATATTCTAAAAATAATTTTAAAATGCAAACTAAATGGAAAAATCAAAAAATTCTTTTTTTAAATATTATTTTCGGAACTTGAATTAACTAAAGAAAATAAAAATAAATAAAAAAAATAAAAAAATGCATCTCACGGTCTCACAAAATATAGGTGGTTTCAAATAAACCTAACCTTATATATATATATATATATATATATATATATATATATATATATATATATATATATATATATGCATCAAGAATATATATATATATTTTTGAAATTTTTTATAAATATTTTCGAAATATATATAATAGTTGCGCTTAATTCAAAAAAATTGATTTTAAATTGTTTTGATTTCTAAAAATATTTTGTATACATTTTGAAATGAAAATTTAAAGAAATAATTTTTCAAATAAATGCATTTTTAAGGTATATTCATATTTTTTATGTATATTCATAAATTTAAAAAAAATTAAAAAAAAACATTTTTAGAAAAAAATATGCATATGCATATTCATATTTTAAAAATAATATGCATATTTACGTTCTAAAAAAATTAATATTTTTTTTGCAACTCTCTTTCATTTATCATACCATTAAACATGTGTCAAATTACATGTGGATAAAAGATTTTTTTTCATATATATATATATATATATATATATATATATATATATATATATATATATATATATCATATGTGCATGTGTACATGCACTATATATATGATTTTTTTTTCATATGCACATACAGTGTTGTAAAACTCGTCGAGTTGGCCGTTTACTCCTCCGAGTACTTGCTACATGACCCCTTACCGATGCAAGTTAAAAAATCTCAAGTACTCCCCGATTGCCCTTACTGAACTGAGCATTGTTGTAAAACCCGGTCAACTCAGTGATTAATATGTATAATATAGTTAATGATTTATTATTTAACATACACATGTGATTATTACTATATATATATATATATATATATATATATATATATATATATATATATATATATATATATATATATATCTAAAATTTTCAATAATTATCTATGAAGTGAAACCATTATGTGTTTTTCAGTTTTTGTGTATTCAAATGTATCTAATTATGTATATATTTCAATCAACTTATGATTTTAACTTGTGATTTTGACATATATAATGTCCCTAAAAGTATTTCTACATAAATTACCGAATCCAAGTACTCTCCGAGTACTCGCTACTCGGTAGTCGGCCGAGCAGGTACCGAGTAACAAGTTCTACAACCTTGTGCATAGACATATAACATATGTGCATATGTATATAACAATATATTATATGCATACGATTTTTTTTTTCATATATGTATGCATATAGTATATGTGCAAATGCACAATTTTTTTTTTGCTTTGCATGTGTATATGCATATTTTTTTTAAATGTCTGTATGGGTATATATATATATATATATATATATATATATATATATATATATATATATATATGTCATATTTTGATAAAATTAATAATAATTTAAGACACTTGTCATTATTTCAAATTGATAGGAAGATAAATAGAAAGAAAAGTATGAGGATATTTAATTTCTCTTATGATAATTGATAACTATACATGTCGCGGACTACTCGATCACCATGTGCTACTTAGTGTTTCTTCTACTAAGTCAGGCTTACTACGATTCCTCGAAGGTGTACTAACGACTTGGAAAGCAATAGCCAAAGGTTGTGAGTTACTACAAACGAAAGAGAGCTTCTATTTTACGAACTCAAGAGAATACAAGACAACTTCCGATGATCTTGGAACAAATGGATAAACCCCTATTTATAGGGTCATTACACCTCCTCATCAAAATATTCTAGATGCTACTACCTCTTTATTTATACAAGACTATTCTAGAATAATCTATCTAGATATTTACATGTTTATGTGATTTTATAAAGATCAAAATAAGTCTTCAATGTCCTATAGAATTCTACGACGCTCTGGGATATTCCAGGTCAAACTAGCATACTCCACAAGCTTCTCGAGTACTTCGGAAAATTTTAGATACGGTCCGTGATACCCTCCACCACCAAAGTCCTTCACGTCCTCGTCAAGATTTAGTTCGGTAAGCGCCGACCTTGTCAAGGAAATGGCATAAATCTGGTTCTCGCTCCCAACTAGATTTGCTCTATGGTGATCCTTTCCATCGTATGTAATACTCTATCCAATTGAGCGATCCTCTTTTGGGAACCACTCTGTCGGCTAAGATTTCATCCACCTCCTTATCATACGAGACGACAATGGCGACTGGGGCACAGTGCGATTCACGTGTGACATCCCCGATTTCACGGCCAGAAAAGACCGATTTGTTTATGCTTTGTTTTTAAAATCAGAGTAATCGTTTAAAGAAAATTGTTGCGGAATTTGTTCCCAAAACAAAATATGGGACGAATTTATCAAAACATTTCTCAAAGAGAATGTATTTTCATTATATAACAAAATCTCGAGATGTCATGTTCCGATACATACCAAAAGCATAAACAGTATAAAATAGACCTTACAACAGTCATTTATAACTATTGATCTATAATCCAAAATCTCTCGTCAAGTCCACCAACTTATACTCTTGTGCCATTACCTATAATGCAAAGAAAACTGAGTGGGTCAGGCTTAGGAGCCTGGTGAGCATATAAGGTTTTCAACCCACAATAATACATATATTATATTAATCATCAAACAATCAACCCAAATACCCATCCCCATTATTTCCTTTATTTCTTAAGGTTTTACCCTAAGAACCAATTATCCTTCATTCATTCATTCCTAAGGATTTACCTAAAGAATTGGCACGAAGTCCATTGCTGCCAAAGTTTATCTATAAGATACTAAATTCATAGCTATCAGGCGCTAACTCCATAGTCACCAAAGTTTACTCAACATGCACGAAGTCACATCGTCACCAAGGTTTATCAAATAGGCACGAAGTCGCATCGTCACCAAAGCTTACTCAATAGGCACTATGTCTCATAGTAGCCACTATATTTCATCTACCCATGTTATACCCAACATATTTGTAGATATAAAATACATATACAGTTTAAATCATTTAACACCCGTATAAAAGCATCAATTCCAAGCCCATCTCAGATAGACAAATAATATATAACACATAGCACGTATTTCATAGCTAATACTTTATATTTATGTGTTAGAAGAAAGTAACTATACACTCACTTGATCAGAAGATGATCGGACAGCACTACGACTTGTAGAAGTAGTATTCTTCGGTAAATCCGGAAGATCTTCACAAAAATTGGCTTCTTGCGGGCAGAGCTTTGGCTCGGGAATTGCACTTCTCGGGATCTTCGGGGCTTCGGGACTTGCTTCGGGGCTCGGGAATGATACCGGGGCTTCGGGATATTTCTTGCACAAAAAACGAGGTAAAACGGAAGAGAGAGAACAGAAACTGAGCAAAGAAACTCGGCAGCCTCGACTTTCTTTTATAGGAGGCTGGATCCTCGATTTATGTTGGGCGTAAATCCAGGTATGCTGGGCGTAACCCGGATAAGCCCGGTGACTCCCCCCCTTTGGATAATATCTGAATTTATATTTAAATTTAATATTTTAATTATTTAATAAACTTCAAAAATTCATATCTTCCTCATACGCACTCCGTTTTAGACGTTCTTTATATCCACGCGTAGGTGAGACTACACTGAACACTCTACAACTTTCGTTTAGACTCCGTCGGCTAATTTTGACTTTATTTTTATTATTTATTTTTAGTAGGCCGGGACAGGAAAACTCTGTTATAAATTTATAACTTCTTCATATGACGTCCGTTTTCGTCTGTATTTTTACCATTGGACTAATATAGAAGAGATCTTCGATTCTCGTTTAGATTGTTTCGACCAACAATCACTCGATCTCGAATTCGAGTTTCGGGCTGCATACTGCTAAGCTGAAACTTAAAAATATCATAACTTCCTCATACGAAGTCAGATTTGGGCATTCTTTTTATGCACACTCTCGGTTTAACGAACTCTATGACTTTTGTTTAGATCACTAGGGATAAATATCGTTCTAACGTAATTTCACTATTTAGGTCGCACTGTGTCGTGCCGGTTCTGTTGCGAAACTTCGACAGGTCATAACTTCTTCGTTATAACTCGGATTTCGGCGTTCTTTATATGTACGGACACCTTATGACATATACTACAACTTAGTTAAGATTATTCATTCTAAATAATATTCCATCAAAAAGTCATTTTTGACGCTTATCGTCTCTAAATTGACTAGCCCTAATCTACGAGCGTTACATCACTCATAGATGGGTCCTACTTTTCTTGATTGTATTGTTTGTGGAGACTTATGTGGAATACGGGCTGGATCTTCAAGTTGGATGGTAACTTGATTTTGTATGACTGTGTCCCGACCTTTTCAACAATCTTGTAAGTCTCCTCGTATCTTTGAGTCAAGTCTTTATGTACTTGTCGGGTAGATTTGAACATTCTTTGGGGAAGCTTTATCATTACTTCGTCCCCCACAATGATCTCTCTTGGCTTCCTTTTAGTGGTGTAGATCTAGTCGAGTACCTTGAGATGAATCTGCGATAGTAGTTTATTAGGCCCAAGAATGATCGTAGCTTGGATATATTTTTAGGCGGCTCCCACTTAGCGATGGCTTGTACTTCACTTTCATCCACATAGATCCTTCCGTCAACAATCCAATGCCTTAGAAATGATACTTCAGGTTGGGCAAAGGAGCACTTCTCCATCTTAACATATAGTTGGTTTTCCCTAAGTACTCGAAAGACCGAGCGTAAGTGATCAATGTGCTCTTCCAACGACTCTTAGTAGACCACAATGTCGTCCCAATACACCACAATGAATTTATCCAAGAAGGGATGAAAGATCTTATTCATTAAGGTGAAAAATGTGGCAGGTGTGCTGGTTAATCCAAAGGGTATTACTAAGAATTTAAATGATCCGTACCTTGTTATGCATGTCGTCTTTGGTTCATCGCTTGTTGTGATACATACTTGCCAATATCCGAATCTCTGGTCTAGCTTCAAGAACCATCGTGCCTTTACTAGTTGGTCAAAAAGATCTGCCACCAAAGGAATGAGGTACTTGTTTTTCACCATTACTTTTTGTAATGCTCGGTAGTCGATGCCAATTCTCAAGCTCCCATCATGCTTCTTTTGGAACAACACCGATGCTCTAAACGGGGCCTTTGAAGGCCTTATAAATCTGGTGTCTAGTAATTCTTTCAATTATTTCCTAAGTTCTTCCAACTCAGGAGGTGTTATTCGATAAGGCCCCATGGATGGTGGTCTTGCTCCCGGTTCTAATTTTATCTCATGATCTACTTCTCGCCTAGGAGGTAGCTTCGTTGCCAACTCTGGTGACATCACATCTTTAAATTCTTCAAGCACATTCTTTATCTCTATGGGTACTACTTTTTAGGACGTGTGGTCATTCTCTTTGATTGTTGCCAAGAAAGTCATTTCACCTTTTCGAAGTCCCTTATTAAGTTGCATGGCTAATAGGGTTCGAAAATCTGTATTGCTCCTTTCTACGGGTATAACATGTATTGTCGAACCCTTAGTTATATGCATGGTTTGTTCTTTGAACGAGAAAGGGCGGACCTTGTCTAGGAATTCCATTCCTAGCATTAGTCGATAATCATCCATGAACACTATTGTTAAGTCGACCGTGCTTTTCCATCCTCCAATCTCGATTGGAACTCCATGAGCAACTCCAAGGATAGGTTCGGACAGAGAGTTTACTGCTTTCAAACAACCTATCTCTTTTGTATATTGAATATTCGTCTTATTGTCCTCGTTTTCAGATAGGAAGTTATGAGACGCACCTGTGTCGATTAGGGTTTTAACATGTTCTTCATTTAGCTTGGCATTGACGAACATTAGACCACGTCCCTTTTTCCTATTTCCTTTTTCCATCTCAGTTTATTCTTTAGTCACAGAGTTGAGGGGTCACATTGAGCTTAACTGGGTTTCTTCATTGTCATCTTCAAATACCATGGAGTTGACGCTTTTCTTCTTTGGACAATCCATGATTAAATGGGTTCCATCACATAGATAAAACTTCACCTCCTTTCGGGGTCCAACTTCAACCCCCTTTCCTTTAAAAGTTGAGGGTTTGGCAGCGAGCCTTTCTTCCCTTTGTGGCGATCGTGGTGTGGGTTTATCTCCCCCACTCGTTCTTCTGGCTAGAGTATCTCTTCGAAAGTCGATAAGTTCTTCCGCCACAGCTATTGCTTCGTCGGCTGTGACATCCCCATTTTCACGTCCAAAAAAGACCGATTTTGTTTATGCTTTATAAAAATCAGAGTACCTCTTTTAATAAAAATGTTGCAGAATTTCTTCCCAGTAAAACATGATAAATATGTTATCAAAGCATTTCTACAGAAATGTATTTTTATTCATTTTAAAACATTTGGGATGTCATCGTTAATACAGAAACATAAGCATAAACAGAACTTACATTCATTATCACTAGTGATCTATATCTCCTTAATCTCTCAGTGTAATGTGACTTCATATCAACACCTGTGATATAAACAAACTGAGTGGGTCAGGTTGGAAAACCTGGTGAGTACATAGGGTTTTCAACCCATAATAATATAATTATTATGTTTAATCATCAAACAGTTAACCCAATTACCCATCCCCCATTATCTTCTTTACTCTTAAGGGTCTACCCTAAGAATCAGCTACTCCTCGTTAATTCATTCCTAAGGAATCGGCACGAAATCCATCGTTGCTAGGGTTTAGTCAATGGGCACTAAATCCATAGCTCCAGGGTTTGCTCAACAGGCACTAAATCCATAGCTGCCAGGGCTATTTCGTTTATCGACAGTATCCTCTTGCAATGCATGTCAATGGGTTTTCAGAGTACACCGGTGAACACATCGTTCACAACACCTATAGGTTGCGAGCCTGCTAGTGTTCCACTGGACTGTCTAGAATAGTCTGTGGTTGTCATCCATACTCTGCTGAATGACGGGGCCATCATTTGGGAAAAAGGCTTCTCACATCGTCCACCTCTCACCCTCACCTCACGGTCTATTTCACCTCTCAACTCATCATCCAAATCATACTCCATCTATTACATCTACCCATGTTTTACCCAAACATTATCGTAAATATAAAATACATATACATTTTAAATCATTTAAAATATATATAAAATCGTTCATCCAACATAGATATCAATTATACAGATAATATTCACACATAGCACGTAATTTATATAAAATACTTCATATCTATGTGTAAGTTGAAAGTAACTATGCACTCACCTAAGATGGTGGTGACTCGCTACTCGGACAACACTTCGTTACTCTTAAAACAATTATCCCTTGACGAAACCTAGTATCATTACCTCTAGAGTTTAGTCTAACGTTTGACGAGACTAATTAATAGTCTAGCTATTATTACTATTATATAAGCGTTAAACGACACTATATAAATCATAATAATAGCCCAAATAATTATTTTAAGGTCCTAATAATGTTACTATAATTAATTTGAAGCTATATTAAAAATAACGTACGCGTAGCTCATTTACAGCAGGTTTTTCACAAAACCGGGCTTCGCTGGAGCAGCGTTCCCGAGCCGAAAGGCTCTTTTCTCGGAGCCGTCAGGCGCTCCGGGGCTTCCGCCTCGTGCTAGGGAGTTACCCTAGGCTTTGGGGGGTTAGGGAGGCTTAGAGAGAGAGAGTTTAAGGAGAGAAAGAAGTGGGGAAAGGTGTAGGAAATGGAGGAACCAGACACCTCTATTTATAGGCTGAATTCTTGATGGAATCGCCGAGTAGGAGGACCTACTTGCCGAGTTGGGGCATGTGGCAGCCTTCTGGTGGTGCCACGTGTCCAATTCTGATGGTGCCACGTCACCCTCTATCGCGTATCAGCCTTCAAACTTAGAAAAATCATAACTCTCGCATACGAGCTCCATTTTTGACGTTCTTTTTTCAACGCATAGGTAAAATCAATATGTACAACTTTCATTTAGACTCCGTCAGCTATTTTTCGACCGATCTCATATTTAACAGTTGGAGGAGTTTAGACTGCTAAATGACCGCGAAGAATTCGTAACTCCTTCATACGGACTCTGTTTTCGTATGTATTTTTACCGTTGAGTTCCTATTAATGAGATATTCAACTCTCATTTAGGTCACATAAGCCAAAAACCGCTCAAACTGAAAATCGAGTTTCGGGTCGTGCACTGCTAAGGCAAAACTTAGAAAATTCATAACCTCCTCATACGAAGTCAGATTTGGGCGTTCTTTTTATGGATGTTCTCGGTTTTACATATCTATAACTTTCATTTAGATTGCTAAGGCTAAAAGTCGCTCCATCGTAAATTTACTATTTATGCTTCCCGGTGTCATGCCGGTTTTGCCATAAAACTTCGACGTGCCATAACATCTTCGTTATAACTCGGATTTCGGTGTTTTTTATATGTATGGAAACCTTGAGACATATTCTAAAACTTGGTTAAGACTATTTATTATAAATAATCTTTTGGCGAAAAGTCATTTTCGACACTTATTGTCTCTAAATTGACTAGCCCAGATCTGCGGGCGTTACAATTATCCCCCCCTAGGATGATTACGTCTCAGAATCATCAATGAAACAGGGCTCACATGATGACTCCATACATTATCTATTCATCCTAGGTAATAATCGTAACTTTCTATGTTTCTTCGAATGTGTATCTAACTCCTGGTCTTCTTGACTGCAAGCGGTGCTTGATCTTGCACCCGTTCTCTATCTCATGTTAGACTTCCAATCATGATCTTCATGTCACGATATCGATCCTTATTGGAGACTTCTTCTTTAAAAAACTTGAGATAAGTTTCTTCCTTCGATTATCATAATAGACCGATGGGTCATGTTCTAATGACCTCTCATTGTATGATGTATTGCTTGGACTCAGGTCTTTTAGAGTCAAATTCCAGAACAGACTGTACCTTCCTTCATGTTCTAATCACATCTTAAAAGGTAGCATTTCTAGCTACAAGCAACCCTCGCGATACCTCTACCGATAACTTCGATTATCTTTTACTTCAATCCTATAGCTTAAGTCAGATGTTACATCGAACTTGGTTCTCTGAACCACGTAACATACTCATCGTAGTCGGACTCAATTTGATATGACTACTAGGGTCGGAATAACAACAATTTTCTTAGTCATTACCAAAACGATGGTAACGACATGCTCGAATAAAACGAAATCAATTATTGGCTTCTTGGTAACTTTGTGACTTTCCCTGATCCAAGCGTGAGTCCTGTGCTTCCGGTAGTATATGCATCTACTACCTTTCACACATACTCATACTCGTCCCAAGTATTGTCTCGCAGTCCCCAAGTCCTAAAATCACAAAAAAATTTAACACATACAAGTGTGTCCAAATAATCATAAAAAATTTCCCTAGACTCTACTAGGACTTCTTCCATGCATATCTTCAATCATCAATTCTGCTTCAACTCGGTTGGTGATGGACATTCTAGATGATAGGAAAACTTTAGGAATTACACCAATCGTTAGATCATCCTGCCAATAAAATGTGTACATTCAGATGTACCCTACTTCTATAGACGTACTGCTCTTTTATCAGACGTATTCTAAAGGCAAGATACTTCTTATGATATCTTCCGATAGGTATCATTCAGTATCGTAAGCCATCTCATTTCCTCTATTTTCTCAGTTTATCATGGTTCGCATCACTTCCTGAACTTCTGCCATTGTTGAGTTCCTATTAATGAGATATTCAACTCTCATTTAGGTCGCGTAAGCCAAAAACCGCTCGAACTAAAAATCGAGTTTCGGGTCGTGCACTGCTAAGCCAAATCTTAGAAAATTCATAACTTCCTCATACGAAGTCAGATTTGGGCGTTCTTTTTATGGATGTTCTCGGTTTAACATATACTAAAACTTTCATTTAGATTGCTAAGGCTAAAAGTCGCTCCATCGTAAATTTACTATTTACACTTCCCGGTGTCGTGCCGGTTTTGCCGTAAAACTTCGACGGGCCATAACTTATTCGTTATAACTCGGATTTCAGCGTTCTTTATATGTACAGAAACCTTGAGACATATTCTACAACTTGGTTAAGACTATTTATTATAAATAATCTTTTTCCAAAAAGTCATTTTTGACACTTATTGTCTCTAAATTGACTAGCCTGGATCTGCGGGCGTTACATCGACATCTAGGACATTCCTCTTCTTGAGCTCATTGTAAGCCCAAGATTGTAGTATGTCTTGGAAGTAAAACAACTTATTCTTTTCCTGTAGGCCGGGTAGTTCGAGCATTAAAGCTGTGAATTCTGCCACATAGTCTTTAATTGACCCGACATGCTTGAGACGTCGAAGTTTATTCATCGCTACATCTTCAGTATTGTGAGGAAAAAATTGCTTCTTGAGTTGCCTATTAAAGTCTTCCCATGTATATATGACATAAATACCCTTTTAAATGTCCCAATGATTTTGCCTCCACCATAGAGAGACATTTTCACATAAGTAAAGGACGGTAGGGGGTTGGTTACATAATAGAAAATTTAGAGTCTTAATTTAGATTAATTTTAAAATTTAGAGTCTTAATTTAGATTAATTTTAAAATTTTGCATACCAAAAGTATTACTTAGGACTTTATTTAGAAAATTTTGGTAAAAGTAATTAGGACTCCATGTTAGAATTGTGTTGATAATTGCATGAAAACTCAAATGTTTAGTTGAGCCTATATACGTTCTAGTGCATTTGTGGCTTCCTTATTCCAGTGAAATCATGGGACAAAAACATAACCTTGCTCAGCTCGAGGGATGCAATATGTTTAGCAGCCTAAACCTGAAATGTATACAGGAAGATTGTTATCGTTAGCCAATAAAGGTTGAGATTAAGTGCCCCTGCTTAAGCATGTAGGGATTTGAGTGAAAAAAAAACAGAGATACATGTAAAAAAAGAGAGAGAGAGAGAGAGAGAATTACTAGAAAAATTGTATGAATTTTGGAGCAATTAAAGTGAAGATCAAAAGATCAAAATTCCAAGAAATCCAAAAAGTTGAAGATACCCGAAAATCAAACAATAAAGGTGGTGAATTCAAAGAGATCAAAAACAAATATCAAAGAAGAGATGAATTCAAAAGAGCTCCATAGTGGTATCAAAAAGTTGTAATTCTAGATTATGTATGCTTGGGTTGCTCAATTAAAAACACCTTGAGGGTAAGAGGTTTTCTGCGAATGGATTCGGAGGGTTGCATAAAATGAGCATAGTTCGGGGTGAGTGGGCAAGTGTTTATGAGGATTGTGAGTATTTGGAGTATGGAAGGTTTTTAGGAAAAAATTTTAGACACAAATGCATGCGTTGCGGTCTTGGCATAATGGCTGGGTTAGATTGGAGTTGTTATATATGATTCTAATATGTTTAAAATTCAGTTTTTCTTGGGGGCAAGCAAAAGACAAGTGTGGGGTATTTTGATATGTGCATAATTAGTTCATATTAAGTATACATTTTTATTCATTTATTAGCTTAATTATTGCATATTATGGACAAAAGGTACTTAAAAGTGTTAAATTATGTTTTTCAGTCCAAAGATGAAGCTCGGAAGCGAAAGGAAGCGGGAGAAACAGTTAGAAGATCGATAATGGAATAAAAAAGAAAAACACTAAAAAAGGCACCTACTCGGCGAGTCAGATCGACTACTCGGCGAGTCCAATCGAAGAATCGAGAAGATAATGACTCGGGATCCCAGAGAGTTATCGCAATACGGGGAATATGAGAGGGACTCGACGAGTCACAACTTGACTCGACGAGTCGATTCGTATATTTAAAGATAATTCCACAGATCGATTGGAGAGAGTTCTGGGACGATTTAGAAGTACTTTGCTATGATTGAGAAGCCAGAAAAACCCTAGAAGGCGACGAAGGAAGCTAGAATTCAATCCCGGAGAGTAATTAAGGCAAAATTTCATCATTCCACTTATTCTTTTGTTTTATCATTATGATTAAGCAACTTGACTTTGTTTGTTTGCTGTTATTTACTTTAATTATGAGCTAAAACCTTTAGACTTCTGTTTGGGGATACAAAGCTGACAATATGGTTTGATTGATTGGTAGGATTAATTCCAAGTTGGTGAATTTTTGTTATTTTAGCTTGCTAAAGAACCTTGTGTGTGAATAATAATTAATTTTCTGTTAATAGGAAGATAATTGATTAGCATGAACATCTATTGATTATTGACCTCGTATGCTATGTGATCACTATGCTATATGTCTAGGATTAATGAATATGAAACTAGAATTAATAAGAAAATTGAGTAAATTCATGTGCAAGCTTGTAAGATGACTATCAAACAAGAGGTTAATTAAAAAGAATAAATTAGTTAACTATTTCAAGTCTAACTTAACCCGAATAATTAATCTAGTGAATATAATTAAATTAGACAATTGACCATTGTTTAAGTTAGTTTATTTGCTAAGGATTAGGGTAGTGAATACGAATCTAATCACTTGAATCGGTAACCAACGAAAGAATTAATCAATTGCACTATTACCTTGAAATCAACCATAGAGTTAACCAAGTTGAACTAAACAGAAGTTCCTTTCCAATTATTGAATCTAGTTAAATCGTTATTTTCTAGTCTTAAATTAGTAATAGTTAGTAAGTTTCTAGTTCTGTAAAACTAGAGAAAAATCCCTACTTCTTAATTAACTTAGATTAAATTAGTTTTTAGTTTAATTTGCCGTTCCCTGTGTTCGATACCCTGCTTATTTAGCTATACCACAATTGATAGGTTCACTTCCTTTTGTGTGTTATTTGATAATTAAAAGTAGGTTTAAAACTAAGTGAGTTTGCACACATCAAGTTTTTGGCGCCATTGTCGGGGAACGGTTCTAAAATTAGTATTAAATTCTAGTTTAATCGATCCTTTGTGTGGGATTTATCTTACACAAAGTTATTTACAAAACAATTCAGTAAGTAGATTTAGTTTGAATAAAATTATGTTTTTAGGATAACTAGAAATTTTTTTCAGTTTTTGCTTTGAACTCGCCGAGTGCATTCGTGCCGACTCGGCGAGTACATCGATATTTCATCTTTATTTTTCTATTCCGTTTTTGTTCTTTTTACGCGTTTCGTTTCTTTTGTTTCATTTTTTTTCAGTTGTTTTATGACCCGAGGATCTGATACACCTCTGGTACCTCCTTTGGAAGACCCGTAATCCGCATTAAGAAGAAGCAAAGGAAAAGCCGTAGGAGAAACCACATCTTCAAAGAACTCACCACTCAAAAACTTAAAATCCGTTTTCAGCAAGAAGAAGAGCAGCAAATCAGGAGCATCCAGTGCCTCGTTGACAATTGAAGAACCAATTCCAGAAGATATCGAGTACGAGATCGAGGAAGAAGAAGAGCACACTTACGAGCACGAAACCGATTCCGAAGAAGAGTTAGCTATCACAATGGTTAACATTGATGAAGTCCCCATGGGGGAATGGAAGAAAAGGATGCGTGATGACACCGGGCCGGGACTTGTGCAACCCGCAATTCCCGCGACCGCCACTTTCGAACTAAAAGGCCATATTCTTGCCCAACTCAAGGAGATTCCTTTTTACGGGAAGGATCACGAAGACGCTTACAGGCACTTGGACGAAGTGAATGATGTGGCCGATTACTTCAACGTCCCGAATGTTCCACGCGAGACCCAGCTTCTTTGCATGCTTCCTGTCACATTTAAAGGAGCTGCGAAAGATTGGTTAAAGTCACTTCCTCCCGGATCGGTCACCACATGGGCCAAGATGAAAGAAGAGTTCATAGACCATTTCTACCCGCCCTCCAAGATAGCCAAGCTAAAGAAAGTCATTGCCAACTTCGAGCAACAACCCGGAGAATCTCTTTATGAAGCTTGGGAAAGATACAAGAGCCTACTTAGAAATTGCCCACACCATGACCTTAATAGCCAACAAGAGGTCTCCATTTTCTATGATGGAGTCAATGTCACCACAAGGCAATTACTTGATTCTCAAGGCCCGCTCACAAAGAAGGCGCCCCCGGTAATTAAAGAATTAATTGAAGAATTCTCTAAGCACTCTAGAGAATACCACAATCCGAGAAACGAAGTAAGTCGAGGGGTAGTAAACGCGACAAATGATAGCATGGCGGCGGTGATAGCAAAGCTTGATAGTCTAGATCGAAGAATGACAAAAATGGATCAAGCAATCCATGCTATTAGGGTAGGATGCGAAAATTGTGGAGGGCCCCATCTCGCAAAGGATTGTGATTTGGATGAGAATGGAAATAAGAAAGCTCAAGTCTTTTATTCAAGTGGTGATCGGTATGATGAAAATTGGCGAAAACCTAAGAAGGATTGGCTACCATACGAGGAGTATAAGAAGGCAAAGGAGGAGAAATACAAGCAGAAGGAGAGGGGACTATACCAAAAGGAAGAACCGGTGGAAAAGAAAGCCGATTTAGAAGAGTTATTCACTAGATTCATAGCCGCGTCCGAAAAAAGACACAATGATCACGATGCTGCCATACACGAGACCAGAAACATGCTTAGGAATCAGCAAGCATCAATTCTCAACATTGAGAAACAGCTGGGGCAGCTTGCGCATCAAGTGAATGATAGAAGACCGGGTCAACTTCCGAGTAACACCGAACCTAATCCAAGGATGGAAAATGTAAGTGTGATAACCTCCAGCAGTGAAGAAACAGTTACAGAAGCACTGAGAATCTCCAAGAAGAAGGCAGAAAAGGTAGAAGAATCGGACCCAGCAAAACCCGATCCGACTCGCCGAGTCACTCCAATGGACTCGACGAGTCCATGCGTAAATGAGAAAACTGTCAGTTCTTTGAAGCCTTATAATCCTCCTCTGCCATACCCAATCAAAGCCATGCCTGCAGAAAAAGTAGAAGCATACAGAACCTTCATGACGCATGTTAAAGCTTTACAAGTTAATGTGCCATTTGTGGAAACAATGCTACAAACACCTAAGTACTTCAACTTGCTTAAGGGCCTTTTTGCTGCTAGGAAGGATTTGGCTGAAATCGCGGAAATATTGATGAGTGAGCTACCTGAAAAGAAGGGTGATCCGGGAAATATGGTGATTCCGTGCCAATTTGGTAATGAAGTTTTCACCCGAGCATTAGCTGATTCAGGGGCAAGCATCAATTTGATGCCTTTGTCATTCTTTAAGAAGTTGAATTTACCAGAACCAAGGTCGGTAAATATGAAGATCCACTTGGCGGACAAGACGATAATTCATCCACGAGGCGTTTGTGAGGATCTCCTAATAACAGTCGACGAGTTTATTTTCCCAGTAGACTTCGTGGTAGTTGATATGAAAGAAGACCCCGAAATTCCAATTATTTTGGGGAGATCATTCTTAAACACCGTGTGTGCTTTAATTGATATATGTGAGTCTACATTGACATTAAGGGTGGGTGATGAATCTATAATGTTTAAAGCTATTCCATAAGACAAGCAAGAAGAGGAAAAGAAAGAAGAAATCTCAATTATCCAATTGGATGATGAGATATTAAAAAGAGAGCTTGAACTTTTGCTAAAAGATGATCCAAGCAAGTTTTTGATACACTCTGAAGAGGATGTTGATGTTAGCAAGGACTTGGAGGAGTTAGAAAAGTTACTGGAAGGAGCCAACTCAAAAAACACCCAAGAAGTGATGAAACCCGATCAGACTCGCCGAGTCACTTTAATGGACTCGACGAGTCCAGTCGAATTTGACAAAGACTTGGCCGACTTACATCTATTTGTTACTAGTTCTTCACATACCTTGGATTTAGATATTATTCATGATTCTTTAGAAGAACAAACAGCAGAAGGAGGAAAGGGAAGGAAAGTTCAATACGCCAATGTAGCATGGCTTGATACAATTCCGTTTGAAGATGGGTTGAGCACTGGAAAGGATGAAGAGACAAAGGAAAGGAGGGTGGAAGCTGATCAACCATTCGCTACTAAACCTAAAGCACAGACCATCATGAAATATGAAGTAATTAAATTTAAAGAGAAGGAGGTGCAAGAGAAGTTGAAAAAGAATGGGGTAAAGAAGAAAAAGAGGAAAAGGGAAGCCCAAGCAGCTGAGGATGAGGCTGTGAAAAAGAAAAGAGATGCATTAAGAAGGGCTTACAAGAAGAAGATTCACGCTTACAAGACCAAGTACAAATCACAAAAAGTTAGGTGTGCGTTCCCGATGCTCGGAGATGACGAAACGTAGATGGGAAGGAGTCTAGCTAATGACTCCTTAAAAAGAAGCGCTTGGCGGGAGGCAACCCGTTATATAGAGTTTGCTTTCTTTTACTTTTTAGTTTTTTTTTTAATTTTTGCTTCGTTTTTAGAATTTTAATCTTCCAAATCATCGGACATGTCTGCTTGAGAGTGTGCATAGGTTAAGTGTGGGGTGAAATGATTTTAAATAAATAACAAAATTTTGAAAATTATGAATTTTTTGCAAGAGACTCGCCGAGTCTGACCAAGACTAGACGAGTCCATATGGATTTCAGAAAAAGTTTGACTTCACGACCAGACTCGCCGAGTTTGACCCTGACTCGACGAGTCGGTATTATTTACAAAAAAAAAAATTGAAATTACTTTTACATCTGGTAACTAGGGTTTTAACCCTAAGAATCAGTTTTTCACATACACACTCGACGGGCGCCTCACTCTAAAGTTCCTCTCAAGCATTCATCTTTGTTCTTCAAGTTTTCTTCAAATTTCTCAAGTTCAATCTCAAAAGGTAACAAATTTCTTCTTGTTTTCTGTTAAGAATGTGATTATAAGGCCATCTATGGTAGCAATTGCATGAAAAACCCGTTTTTGAAAAGTAGTAAATTTCTAGGGTTTTGATTTTTCATGAATTATGTTGTTTTGATTGCTTATTCTGGCCTTAATACCTTAGTAGTAAGTCCTTAGACAAAACCCTTGACGAAATTTCCAGGTTCCATGACCTAATTTCCATCGACCCGCCGACTGACTCGTGCAGTTCGAGCGACTTGCCGAGTCATGCCTAGACTCGACGAGTCGAGTCGGGAAGTATATGCGAGATGTTTTTTAATTATATTATGTGTTTTCTGGGTTTTGGGTATTTGTTTTGCAGAAATCATGTTCAGAAGGGGGCAAAGTTCCAGTGGCAACCAAGGGGATTTTCCATGGCTAAACTTTCCCTAAATCGAGTCCGCTTCGACATTGCGGAAATGGAAGAAGAAGCTGGCTGATATCAAGAAGAAAGAGGTTTATGTGCCCAACCGGATAGATTGGGATTGGTTGCAGAATGTGCGCTATGAGGAGGAGTTAGCTCCTTATCTCTTGAAGGAGTTTCACCATGAAGGCGAAACAATGGTGTGCGACGGGTGGAGCCGGGTCTTCCGTATTCAGGAGCCGGTTTATTTGGAGCTTTGTTTGGAGTTTTTCTCCACGGTGTCTTTCACCGGGGGAGTGGATGCTTATCACCTGTCCAGCTTCAGTTTTTGTCTTGGGGGGGAGTTTCGTCAATGCTCTATGGTGGATCTTGCCTGTCGATTAGGGGTTTATGATTAGCCCTTGGTCTCAACACCCATCTTTCGGGCGTTTTTGGCACAAACCCATATGGTGTTTCCCGAGGGAGTTACGAGTACGGGCTGGTGGAGTACTATTGGTAACAAAGTCTACATTCCAAAGTCAGCACAGGAAGGGAGCATTCGATCCCCAACACATCGCCTCATACACCGCCTCATTTCATCCACCATCAATCAACGAAAGGATGATGACAAGGTTTCCAACCTTGACGTTTTCTATTTATGGAGCATCATTACACCCGACGTTTTTTGCAACATTCCTTGGTGTCTAGCTTCATATCTCTCGGAGGGTGCGGTCAAGGATCGCAAAACTTCCCGAATTAATGGTGGGATGTTTGTCACCCGGTTGGCAAATTCATTCGGGTTGATGAACCGCGGTGCGTGGAACTTCATGACGTTGATCCCTACACCTCCGTTCAATCCAATTATTTTCCGGAGAGCGAGGATTATTGAAGATTATGGTGGTGGCCACTATGCCATCCCAAATGATGATCTGGTTGTTGGTCCCGAAGCACCGGGGAGGAGGGTTCGTTCGAGGAGAGAGCGGGATATTGAGGAGGAGCCGCCGATGATTCCGGTTGAGAATGACGAAGTACCAATGGATTAGTACAATGTGGAGATGAGGCGACTCCAGGATCAAATGGCGCGGGGCTTGAATTTTAGCAACCAATCTCATATCCGACTTTTTGACCACTTTAACATTCCACACATTGATGGTGGTAACATTCCATATATTCCAACATGGGAAGAAGTGATAAGTGCAAGAAGAAGTGGGGCTGGAGGAAGTGGAGTAGGGCTTGATGATGATGAGGAGGAGGATTGATGTTTTATGCATTTTTATTGAACAATTTTTAATTTTGTGTTTGTTTGTTTTATTTGGTTTGTTTGATGTTTTTAAAACTTGTTTTTGATGTTTAATTAATGTTTAATGCTTTGACAATTTTTCAGAATTGAATTAGGAGTGCTAGCTTCAAAAGGGTTTAGAGTTATAGAATCAAAGTGAGAAAGAGAGTCAAGACAAAGGAGCGTTAGAGTGAAAGTATTGAGTCCGGTCCTTAGAGATGTTGGCAAGGGAGTCTAGAAGTGAATAGGAAGTATAGAGAGTTTATTGGAAGCTGGATCAGATGCAGAATGCTATTATTTTCATTCAGTGACCAACTCATCGAGTGCACTAAACTGACTCGACGAGTCGCCCTTAATTATCACAAATGGGAAGATTTCCCGTAGTAACTCGACGAGTCTGGTATATACTCGACGAGTCGTTTGGTTTCATGTCGAAGGAGCTGCTGATTTGATGCTAATTCGAGTACCACTTGACTATTATTCTTTCCATAATCATTCCTGAAGATCTTACACTGTTTTCCGCGTATTTGGAGCGACCCACACGAGACGAGACACCCAAGGCATGGATGAGATGTTACCATGTCTAAAGTCAATTGAAGTTGGAGCTAAAATGCTAGTGATCAACCTATCCACTGCTATCCCAGGGGAGTTTGTTCCAATTCCCTCTTTAGTTCTTTTTATGTTTTTATTATGCATAATATGCAATGAGGGCATTGCATAAAATAAGTGTGGGGTAGGGGGTTGGTTACATAATAGAAAATTTAGAGTCTTAATTTAGATTAATTTTAAAATTTAGAGTCTTAATTTAGATTAATTTTAAAATTTTGCATACCAAAAGTATTACTTAGGACTTTATTTAGAAAATTTTGGTAAAACTAATTAGGACTCCATGTTAGAATTGTGTTGATAATTGCATGAAAACTCAAATGTTTAGTTGGGCCTATATACGTTCTAGTGCATTTGTGGCTTCCTTATTCCAGTGAAATCATGGGACAAAAACATAACCTTGCTCAGCCCGAGGGATGCAATATGTTTAGCAGCCTAAACCTGAAATGTATACAGCAAGATTGTTATCGTTAGCCAATAAAGGTTGAGATTAAGCGCCCCTGCTTAAGCATGTAGGGATTTGAGTGAAAAAAAAACAGAGATACATGTAAAAAAGAGAGAGAGAGAGAGAGAGAGAGAGAGAGAGAGAATTACTAGAAAAATTGTATGAATTTTGGAGCAATTAAAGTGAAGATCAAAAGATCAAAATTCCAAGAAATCCAAAAAGTTGAAGATACCCGAAAATCAAACAATAAAGGTGGTGAATTCAAAGAGATCAAAGCAAATATCAAAGAAGAGATGAATTCAAAAGAGCTCCATAGTGGTATCAAAAAGTTGTAATTCTAGATTATGTATGCTTGGGTTGCTCAATTAAAAACACCTTGAGGGTAAGAGGTTTTCTGCGGATGGATTCGGAGGGTTGCATAAAATGAGCATAGTTCGGGGTGAGTGGGCAAGTGTTTATGAGGATTGTGAGTATTTGGAGTATGGAAGGTTTTTAGGAAAAAATTTTAGACACAAATGCATGCGTTGCGGTCTTGGCATAATGACTGGGTTAGATTGGAGTTGTTATATATGATTCTAATATGTTTAAAATTCAGTTTTGCTTGGGGGCAAGCAAAAGACAAGTGTGGGGTATTTTGATATGTGCATAATTAGTTCATATTAAGTATACATTTTTATTCATTTATTAGCTTAATTATTGCATATTATGGACAAAAGGTACTTAAAAGTGTTAAATTATGTTTTTCAGTCCAAAGATGAAGCTCGGAAGCGAAAGGAAGCGGGAGAAACAGTTAGAAGATCGAGAATGGAATAAAGAAGAAAAACACTATAAAAGGCACCTACTCGGCGAGTCAGATCGACTACTCGGCGAGTCCAATCGAAGAATCGAGAAGATAATGACTCGGGATCCCAGAGAGTTATCGCAATACGGGGAATGTGAGAGGGACTCGACGAGTCACAACTTGACTCGACGAGTCGATTCGTATATTTAAAGATAATTCCATAGATCGATTGGAGAGAGTTCTGGGACGATTCAGAAGTACTTTGCTACGATTGAGAAGCCAGAAAAACCCTAGAAGGCGACGAAGGAAGCTAGAATTCAATTCCGGAGAGTAATTAAGGCAAAATTTAATCATTCCACTTATTCTTTTGTTTTATCATTATGATTAAGCAACTTGACTTTGTTTGTTTGCTGTTATTTACTTTAATTATGAGCTAAAACCTTTAGACTTCTGTTTGGGGATACAAAGCTGACAATATGGTTTGATTGATTGGTAGGATTAATTCCAAGTTGGTGAATTTTTGTTATTTTAGCTTGCTAAAGAACCTTGTGTGTGAATAATAATTAATTTTCTGTTAATAGGAAGATAATTGATTAGCATGAACATCTATTGATTATTGACCTCATATGCTATGTGATCACTATGCTATATGTCTAGGATTAATGAATATGAAACTAGAATTAATAAGAAAATTGAGTAAATTCATGTGCAAGCTTGTAAGATGACTATCAAACAAGAGGTTAATTAAAAAGAATAAATTAGTTAACTATTTCAAGTCTAACTTAACCCGAATAATTAATCTAGTGAATATAATTAAATTAGACAATTGACCATTGTTTAAGTTAGTTTATTTGCTAAGGATTAGGGTAGTGAATACGAATCTAATCACTTGAATCGGTAACCAACGAAAGAATTAATTAACTTAGATTAAATTAGTTTTTAGTTTAATTTGCCGTTCCCTGTGTTCGATACCCTGCTTATTTAGCTATACCACAATTGATAGGTTCACTGCCTTTTGTGTGTTATTTGATAATTAAAAGTATGTTTAAAACTAAGTGAGTTTGCACACATCAGTCGTTAATATCACCATTGGACTGCTCGACCGTATCCTTCCATTCAAGGATCTCACTGACGTTAATATCTACCCTTGTAAGCTTGTTTTCTAAGCTTTCCAGGGCATCTATCGACTGGTCCCTCTTTCGGGATTTCCTTCCTTTCTCTTTGATGACAACGGGTATGTTAGCTACTTTGCTACTTCCTCCTTCTATGACTACGATCTCTTGCTTGCACGAAAACTGGCTCTGATACCACGTGTCACGGGACTACTCGATCACCATGTGCCACTTAGTGTTTCTTCTACTAAGTCAGGCTTACTACGATTCCTCAAAGGTGTACTAATGACTTGGAAAGCAAGAGACAAAGGTTGAGAGCTTCTATAAATGAAAGATAGCTTCTATTATACGAACTCAAGAGAATACAAGACAACTTTCGATGATCTTGGAACAAATGGCTACACCCCTATTTATAGGGCCATTACACCTCCTCATCGAAATATTCTAGATGCTACTACTTCTTTCTTTATACAAGACTATTCTAGAAAAATCTATCTAGATATTTACATGTTTACATGATTCTATAAAGATCAAGACAAGTATTCGATGTACTAGAGAATTCTAGGACGCACTAGGATATTCCGGGTCAAACTAGCATATTTCACCAGCTTCTCAAGTACTCCAAAAAATTCTAGATACGGTCCGTGACAGTACACTCTTCTTTTTTGCCATTATTTGTGGGATACTAAAGAATCTTGTGTATCCATTTATAGGGGTTGACCACTAGAATTTCGAAGGCAATGATAAAGCATGTATATGTATCAAGTAACGTACGTAGAAAGTATAATCCAATGTGTAATGATAAATTTGAATATAATGTAAGATAATAGATTTTTTAATTAATAATAAGAGTTGAACTTTATATAAATAGAGATATATAAATGGCCAAATCTAAATCCTAAAAATCTTAGACCCAAACTCTAATCACTAACGCAAATAAACAGCCATATAATAAGATATATATATATATATATTACTTTTTGTGTGTAACAGTAAGTCGGCCGATGAGTTTGGTTGACTGGTGTGCACCCATCAAAGGTGAGCTTTAGTTAACATGCATGCATGCAATTGCACAATAAAAAAGTAAACAACAATTTTATTTTATATTGTTTAAAAGGACTGATATATTAAAGAATTTCAAAGTCAAATTTGAGGCCTAGACCTGGCCTAACACAAGCTTTGTATATTTGTTAATCTAATTAGTCCATAAAGTGATCCAATAAAGAAGTTGTTTATTTGTTAACGCCCGAATAATATTCAAACGTAGATTTTAGAGAAAATTACTAATCTAGCTTTTTTTTTTGTGATTTTTTAGTCAAAATTTAACAATTAAAGGACCACCAAAACCGTAGACCAATAAAATCGTCTACTCTTTCGCCTCGCTCGTCTACTGTTATTGTATAATATTCTTTTTCACTTTTCCAAAATAAACCCGTATGCCATTTTATGATTTACGGTTTCCTATTAAAAGTCTACGGTATCCCAAAACTTAGACCATAAATGGTCTACTGTTTCGATAAAAAAATCTATAGTTTATTTATTTATTTTTGCTTTTTTTTTTTTAAAAAAAATAACAACATTATATATGAAGTTTATACAAGCTACAAAGAAAAAAAAACAAAATAAATAAATAAATTTTCTTTACGAAAACCGTAGGTTCCTAAGAAACCTATGGTGTAGAAGTATTTAATGCATAGTTTATGCATTGAACACTTGTATATTGTAGGTTTCTTAGGAACGTGTGTGTGTGTGTGTGTGTGTCTATATATATATATATATATATATATATATATATATATATATATATATATATATATATATATATGGAATGATCATTTGAGAACTTATAGTTTCCCGAGAACCCGATAACTAATTTTAAGTCATTAGATCAAAAAAAAGGGAAGGTCAAGATGACTTGTGACATTTTCGTAAATAATTGGAAAAATTAAACACAGGGGTATGGTACTGAAATTAATCAAGGGGAATTTATGGTACTGATCATTCTCTCCACCGAATCAATCGATGGTTATCTTTCTCCTTAACTCTTCAATCGTCTGATCATCCCTCTTTCCCTCTCTCACACACGCATACACGCACATCTTCATTCTTCACTCTCCCATCGCCTTTTACCAGTTGTCATTGATTCATCTATTACCGGATTCGGCTCCTCAATTGAGCCTGAGAAGTTGAAGTCGAAACAAAGCCCTCAATTGTGACGATTGAGACGATGTCCTACTCGATTACCTGAAAAATGAATAAAAATCATATAGAAAGCCCTCGATTATGAGAAAAACGAAGTAAAAGCATTCAAAAAGCCCTCAATTAAGAGAACGTCGAACTCGTTAAGCTAATTTTGACCGAGTCAAACATCACTTTAAACGAATCGTCCACTTTACATTATGCAGACGTGTATTGTAATCAAGAAGTTGCGATGCAGATTCTCGATTTGAATATTGCGGATGTTAATTTGTGGAACGCGTGAGGGTACACAGTACTGCCACCAAAATTGAGCATCACAAGGTATGTATTCTTCCTTAAATCGGCAATGATGAGCCTTTGATTAACCAGATTTTATGTTTTTATCGATAATTGATCATCTGATCAGTTTCATGCCATCAATTTAGTAATTTTCAAATAATAATTAAAATTGTAACGTTAATCGATCCACTTTTACTCTGGTTGTATATTAATAGTTTCTTGATTGAATGAAACTAGTTAACAAACCGATTTACATTCTTCACCTAGAAATTTTCAATGAATTGTTTTTTCTGAAATCTAACAAGGCCTATTTTCTTGTCTTAGAAAAACATGCAAATATGAGATGGAAAAACATGTATGAATAAGTCATAGGCCTCGGTTCACTATCTTTCTTGTCTTTTTCCCTTATGCCAGTTCATCAGATTCTAGAAGTGATGATCTTTCGCCTGTAGTCAAAGAAATTAGTCTGAATGGAAGGGAAATATTGTACATTGAATATTGAAAGAAATGAAAGTAGGATATGATATTAACTGCTCTTGGAGAAAATGGAAGAGAAAGGAAGGTGGTAGAAGATCCAGCACGAAGGGCAGAATATAGAACCGAAAGAACAGTTGTAAGCATGCCAAGAATAAGAGTGCTTGTTGTGACTGCTTTTCATTTGTTAAGACCATTGCATGAAGTTTATCTAATGGATGATATGCAGTAAATAATCTTCCTATTGCACTTTCTCAAGTATTATAATCTTAAAACACATTGTCAATTAATTCACTAGTCACCATTTCTGTACACTTCCATCTCTCTTTTTCTCTCTCACTCTCATCCTTAAAATACTATTTACTATTAGTGTATTCTCAATTTCTTATAAATATATTTGGGCTTATTCTCATCTACACAAAATTTTCATGAAGCAATCTGCTCCTAGCTCACTTGAACTTTCAGGGATTACAAATAATGGAGGTACAAAGTTGTATTGGGTCATGTAAAACATGATATATATTGAAAGTTGTGCTATCAAATGTATAGTTCCTCATTTCTTGAAGAGAATGATTTTAGGGCCAGGTTTAGGTCAAAGTTTAGGAAACAGAGAACAAATAATAAGCTCCATGGCAATGGGTAACCTTGTTAATGGGGGCAACATTGGAAGCAGTTTAAGCTCTGTGGGACTTAATATGCCTGGGGTTGCTTCTCGCCTGAATCTAACTAGTAAAAGTAGACATTTCTTACATTTTTGTAGATGAATATTTTTATGGTAATACAAAAGAGTAACTTGGTGTGTTGTTTGGATGACACCTGGCACTTTAGCACCCTAGATGGTGTCTCTGCTAGGAAATTCATACTCTGGTGGTGGTAGGCCACTTTCACAAAATCAATTTAAAGGAGGGAATAGTAGTTTAAGTTCAATGGCTTTGTTAACTGAGCTCAATCATGACCATTCTTTTGACATGAATGATTTCCCTTAGTTATCTGGGTATCTTACCTCTGCTGGTGGTTCTCAAAGACAACTAGGTATTATTATTGCTTTTTTGGTAAAAAAATTATTGTTGTAAAGAGGGCACTACAGTAATATTACTGGTTTTTACTATGAAAAGGGGTTGGCAAGCAGGCAAAATGTGAGATTTGTGCAACAAAATCAAGAATTAAGCATTCAAAATGAAGATTTTCCTGCTTTATCTGGATACAAAGGTACATTAGTCATCTTATCTATGATCCTTGAAAATTAAATCATCTTAAGTTACTAATTATGTGATTTCCAAATAGAAGGATAAAATGGTCATTTACTCAGATTTAGACAGTTTATTGATCCAGTCTAGAAATGAAACAGTCTATGTATATAGCACTTTATTCACACATGCATCACTTTATCTATTCTTGACTTAATGAAAAAAAAACAACCTCTAATTTAGTGAAGAGGATAACTTATGGTCAATGTACTGACTTGACAGAGTCTTACGTGTACTAAAATGAGAGAAAGCTCCAAAATTTACCGACAATGAATACTCCACGTGTTTATTTGACAAAATAAATTTTATAAATGCTACCACTCACCTGTAGTTTTTTTTTTTTTTTTGGAAAAAAAAAACTTGTGATATAAGTTGAATCATAATTTTTTTTGAAAAAAAAAATTCTTAAAGTTGGAGAAAAACAAACCTAAATACCAACGCTTGCAACCACCACCACCAACAACAACGGTGGTTGTTGACAATGTTGAGCCACGATTAGAGGTGGTTGAGCCAATGGAGAGTGATGACTCGCAGTCACCGGGGCAATCTTTTAAGATACTCGAGACACCAACAGTTGACCAAGGTACCACTGCCACCCAACTTAATCTGTTTGAGCTAGATGGTTTTTTTATTATGGTTTGGTTTGGTTTAGTTTAGTTGGGGTATATTAGAAAAAATGTTACATACAAATTCTTTAATTGATTTACATTTATCACATGTAAATCAAATATGAATTACATGTGATTCACGTGTAAATCACATATAAATTACGTCTACATGCACACATGCATTTTGTGTAAGTGTTCTTCATTAATTATTTTTTAAAATTTTCTTGTGAATTTCACATTTAAATCTTAAAAGATACAATCACATGTGAATATCACATTATATTATCATATGTGAATCTTACATGATATATACATGTGCGTGTTCTTGCATTAATCAAATTTTTTTATTTTCCTGTAGATTTGGAAGAATTTTTGAAAAATATTGAAGAGGTGGAAAATGATAAATTGAAGAAAATATGGAAATCTTGATATGAAAAAATGATAACACAGTAAATCTTAGTAGTTTTTTTTATATTTTATTTTGTATCGAATAAAATACTCTTATTATGTTTATAGATTGATTAATAAAATTGAGATTTTTTAAATTTTACTTATTAATATTGTAGTATAAGAAATATGCATATATGCATTTGAAAAACTATGCATATATGCACCTAAAACATAGATTTTTTTGTTAAAAAAATAGAGTTTTGAAAAAAAAAATGCATTTTTTTATAAAAATCGCTTTTCTTTTTGAAAAAAAAAAATGCAGTTTTTCTAAAAAAAAAAAGTGTAGTTTTTTTTTTGAAAAAAAAATACAATTTTTTTCTTGAAAAAATGCAGTTTTTTTTTAAAGAAAGATGCAGCTTTTTAAAAAATATTATTTTTTTATTTTTTTTTTAAAATTCATGTTTTTTGAAAAAAATAAATAAAAAATCTCCATTTTTTAAAAAAATCAAAAATTATTATTATTTTTTTTAAAAAATAGATCTGAAATTTTGAGTTATTTTGTTAATTTTTAGACATTTATATTAATATATTAAATAACACAAAAAATTAAACATTAAATGAGATTGGTAAGATGACTATCATGTCATTAACGAATTACTTTTGATTCAACGCTCCACTTTTAGTTCTCAGATTCTCGAGAAACTTTGAGTTCTCAACCGATCTCAACCCTATATATATATATATATATATATATATATATATATATATATATATATATATATATATATATATATCATTTTTTTTCCAAAAAAACATATCTACTAATTATCGTATTGAAAAAGAAAAACAAAAAAAAGTTCAAGACTCAGAGATGCACGTTGTTGTTCTTTGGATGCTCCATTGAGAGGGATTATCAAGCTTCGCACACACACAAACTGAGAAAATATGAAAAAAAAACAACTTTATATATTATGGGCCAACGGGTCCTGAAATAGCCGACGACCCATGAAAGAGTAGCTCAAATAGTCCAAACCGTAGTCAGCATCCTGTTGATTACAGGTTCTTTAATGACCTACGGTTTTCGTGGCTAAATTTGGCTAATTTCTAATTTTTTACTATAAACAGAAAGGTAATTAGGGAATTTGGCTAGTTTTGTATTTTTCTCTAGATTTTAGTTAGTGTATCATTAGATTATTTTACATATGATTGTATTTCTCGATTTTAGACAAGTTTGGTGGTATGGAATATACATTTGTATAAAACAAATTTGATCAAGGTTAAACAAAATTACATGGTTAAGGGTGGTTGTGTCCCCTTTGCGGGGTCTTAGAGGCAGCGCACCTGGCAAGTGTCCTACTACTTGGTTAGCAGGTTGGCCAAAAATCTTATTTTGTTTAGTAAGGTATTATGGAAAATATTATTTTTGGATAATATTTCCTAATAATTAACTTGAAACAATCATTCGTTATTTATGGGATAAAATCAACATTTAATGTTGATTGGTGCTTATATTTGGTAATCAGAAAATTTTGAATTCTATAAAACCCTAGTTCCTAGCCTCATACCAATGCCTTGATACAAAACTATTCTTTAAAGGATTATCTTCATAATCTGAATTTTGTTTAACCCAGACGTAAGGTTGAATTATCATATTCAGAAATTATTCATATGAACCTTTAAACATATCCTTGCTACTCATCGATTTCATAAACCTTCTTCTCTTCCAAATCCCTAACAATTCATCCTAAGCAATTACTTTTAAAATTGTATTATTGTTTCATAGGAGATTTGAACCCTTAACCATATAGACTGAGGGACATTATGTTTACACCACATAACAATGAGCTATAACCCTTTCGTAGTTAATATAAATGATATTCATGTTTGTAACATCTCGAAATACTAGTAATCAATTTCATTTTCAGAACAACAAAAATGATACAACCAATTGTTTTCAAAAGCAAATAATGTAAAACATATTCTCAAACATACGAGTGGACCAAGTCAATAGTGTGGAATAAACTTTAGGGGATGTTGTGCAATTATGATGGGCCCTTCCCTTTGGAATCAGAAGTACCTGAACCACTTAAACCACAAAACTATAAGCATAAAACTTAGTGGGTTCCCCAAAATATGACATATCATACATAACATAACGGTTCTATTTCAACCCCAAGTGACTGCTATGGGCCAACTCATAGTCTTACCATCACTTTCTACTACATGCCAAATCATTGTCTTTACGTGTAGAAGTGTCAGTGGACAGAGCCTCACCTTCCATACAACTGTCAGACAACCCCAGTCTTTCATATAATGTTAGGGGTCAAACCTTAGTCTTCCATGCAAGAGTCACAAAAACAACTAGCATCCTACATACTTATAATATATTAATAAATCATAATTAACCTCTTACTCAAATATCCTTCCTAACATATTGCTTTGATAAATGTAACCCAAATGGACCATACTAATATCGGGTCAAATACATACCGATTATAGTTATGGGCTTAGACACCTTTTCCAACAATCTCCCACTTGGATAAGTCTAATAACTGTAATTTCCAATGTAACTTAAAATCCGATTAGCAATCGTAGCTCTCAAAAAGCCGTTGTCGAACTTTGACGCATCCATTAGATAAGTGATCATATAATCCTCTGTTCTATAAGATAACGTATGGACAAAGACATGGAATAAATTCATACTCATTGTCCAACAGTTTGTTTCCTGATTTCTGATTTGTTTGAAATAGAACTTAATTGAACACATCAATAGAGTATTCATCGGGCCTGACACATAGTTCAAAACAAAATCATCGAGGGGACCAAGATATCGCTTTTAATCCTCTTAGGATAAAAGGAATAGATAAAATTCGACTTATATCTCTTTTAACGAGGGGCCCAAGATATCATCGAGGGGCCCAAAGCCTTTACACAATCAACTTCCATCCCAAGGCCTAGAATTATAGAATGATCCTGAACAGGGTGTTACAACTCTTCCCCATTTAAATTAGATTCCGTCCTCGAAATCATTCCTTATTATCTCTTTTAACGAAATAAAAAATCCTGGCTGAACTCCCTGAATCTAAAAAATGAATAAGGAAGTCACCTCGCTCTGATGACCGCCCACCCTTACTGTTGTCGAGCCCAAAATAGAATATATCACAAGCCCGAACGAAGAATGAACCTCAAATTTTCCATAAGCCAATGAGTATCCAACCACTATGCCTGAAATTGAAAACATTGAATAATGTCAGACTCCAAGGCAAACAGAACCAATCAAAACTGCTCCTGCAAAGATTCAACTTCACAACCCGAACCGAACAAACCTATCCAGCCAGAACAAATTTACAGATACCTGAAAATATATACACTCCGACCACCTACCAGATCCCTAATAAAAGGTGATCCTAACATACGATGGTCTTCTAATAATCGAACCCATTCTAAGCAGAACTCATATACTGACGATGGACGAATCCCTTCTCCTGTTGATGTTAAATGATAAAGGACAACCATCAATACTCAGCTCAAAACCAGGAATCAAATACCTTATTTGACATCCTGACATACAAAACTATTCTAAATCACAGTCAATATAGATCCACTTCGTAATCTAATCCGAAAAAAATCCTTATGACCCTAAATTATCCTGCTGACCAATATTCACATTTTCGATCTATCCAAGATCTTTTGAGCTCCAAGCTGATTTACCAATTATCTGAAGCGTTGGATTCCCGACCGGTCGCTAAAGCCGACATCCTTTCAAATGATTGTACTACGATACTCTATCCAAGAGTCTGTCTCGCCAAGCTACCCTAACGTACTTGTATATGATGCTTCAACAACCCTCCTGCTCCAACCAGGGATATCATAACCAACCATCACACTGATGCAATGAAACTTACTTTGCTCTAAATGAATGCTAAACATCCAGCTGTAGTCTTACATCATGACCAACCCCATACGGCCCACATCCTTCCTTGATCCCAAGAATGTTGTGGCCTTCCCACATTCTTACAACACCTCTAATACTACCTGCCAACCTAGTGAATGTTACAACAACTCTATAGTCTTACAACACTTCCATCGCTACCTGTTAACCTAGTGAATGTTACGGCCTACAGTCTTACAACACTTCCACACTATCATGAACCCAACCCATGGTCTTACTGTGCAACTACCATGCCAACCATAATCGTCAAGAGTCGATACCTCATCCGACTATACCCCAAATCAGGTGTTTGGATTGTGCTTCGAATCCTAAAGCCTTCATCATACAAGAACAAGCAAAGATGCACTAACAACACAATCCCTCCACCAGAAACTAATCACATACCTTCCATGCAACACCACTAATGCACAAGGTAACCTAAAATATCATTCCTTGTGCAATCCCATAGTCTAAGTGGTTCTCCCCCACTTGGATTCAACTACGCTCTTCCAACCACAAAATTGATAGATTCAAATCTATCTCGCAACCTAACTACTCGAAGTTGCCGACAGCCTGAGCCCACAAGTACTAGTGTTCTATTACTAGCCAATCACTAGCAAACACATGCCTTCCAGAATTGAATGAATACCCCCTGGAAATCTCAACGAGTTCAATATTCCCAAGCACTTTCCACTGAATCCAGTATAAGTCCTTGACGACTTTATCGGATGATGAAGAAGAAAATCTCAACTATGGAAACGGGTACCCAACCAATTCAACGACCCACTTGCACTAGAGTAATTCCCATACAAAGCTGCAATTGACCATATTTCGAAGGTATGCACTTGACAATTACTGATATTACACCCACGATCAAACCAATTCCTCATTTTCTCGTATTCACGAATAAACCCTATAATTCCTGCATTCAAGCCCAATATGCCCACCTTGTAGATTCCTTGAGTACCTTGCTGATACAACTAAAGATCGAACTAGCTATTGGCCTTCTCTCACCTAAAGTTGGCTCTGAAGGTGGTTAATGCCTCCCACATCGACATCCAAAAACCAGCTCACCTGAATATCTTCGAAGCACGGATCTCGGTATGCAAAATGGCATATGAAGATTCTCAAAATAAAATGTTTGCAATGTTAACCGGTGCAACTCAGATCTCCTCAGCCCGTGGCTACAATGCTCGGCTCCTCACCATGGGAACATCCACTCTGCCCTCATGACCATCAGTTATCCTCCAAGTTAACTTGAGCAGGTACACACTGCTCCCTCCCACAACCTTGGATAGTCGGCCTTCTCGTGGCCCACCTGGTTGCAGTGGAAACATAACGGACTCGTCCCCCGGGGACAATATCTGCTGACCCGACCAAGCCTACGACACTTATAGCAACCCAAACCCCTAAATCAGCAAACTCCATTATGTTGCTTCATGCACGTGCTGCTGACGTTGCCCATGCTGGACTCTCACTCGCTGATCAAACGTTTTGGGTCACTTAGCAGGATCCCCAATTGTTTGCACCCAATTTGGTTTCTTCTTCCCGAAGTGCTCCAAATCAATCTCCCGTTCTCGGACTCTAGCTATGATGCCCTCTAAAGCAGGACAAGCTGAAAAATTGACAAACTCCGTTATACCATCTCACAACATATCATGGTACCTTGTCTTCTTCATATCCTCGTCTGTGGCATACTATGAAACCCAAAGAGCCCTCTCCTAAAACTTGGTAGTGATCTCTGCCACAGTCTCAGTTGTCTAGCGAAGGTCTTGAAACTCCCACGCCAACTGCTGCACCTTGATAGTTGGTGCAAACTCTGCCTTAAACCAGGTCACAAACTCTTCATCAGTCATCGTCTCAATGGTATCGCCTCCCAAAGCAAAGTCCACTTCCTCCCACAAATCTCAGGCTCCGTTTTTCAGAATAAAAATAAACAATCTAACTTTTGACCCATCGGGGTAGAAGCTTGACCAGAAAGCGTTCACCATGTCCGCTAACCACCTCCTACTAACAATGAGATCCTTCTCCTCAAAGAACTTGGGAGCTCCACACACACGAAACTTGAGAAAGTAAAGAGTGCAAGACCCCATAATAGCTAATATCTATGTGACTCCCCTCGATTCGAGTATGAATCTTATGCTTTCAAGTAGTCCTCGTGGGACTTTTGCAACTCAGGTACCATGGTTGTAACCATGATGCAAGCGACATTTGTTGCATCGTCATAGTTTTTCTTATAAGTGGCAAGATTTTTTGGAATAATAGTTAACTTATCGATTTCTACAAGAGGTTTTTTGAGGATATATTCTTTGGCCTTATATCGAAGAATCATTTTTAGATTTCACATCCAGTACATGTAGTTTGGACCAACTAATTATTCTTTCAAGAGGACTGATAGTATAGTGAAGTTGTTATTGGTTGAGGTTTGAGCAGCACTAGCATCACCATTGGATGTAGACATCTAGAGGAGAAGAAAAGTTTTAGTTAGTTGATATAAATTCCTTAATATTTTAACTCATAATAAATATTCAATGCTAGGATCCAATATAGCAATTAACAACTAAGAAGAGGGATGTCTAATCGTATTGAGAATTTTTGAAGGTAGGTAAAACAGTTCACCAATTTCAATCTATGAAATTCCTAGATCGTTTTAGATTCATTGAATCTTATCAAGGGCATGTCTAATCTCAGATTATGCTCTTCTATTTGTGACTGTGATGCTGAACATCACAAACAAGATGTGAATAACCATGCAAACATGTTTGACAACCTCGATGTCATTTATCATCTCTAATTGATTTATCGATTAACCACACATGCTCCATTAACAATGATCATTTTCGAGATACCCATCATTTCTCTTTAAAGTCCCTATTATGTCATATCAAATCTGTTCGGCTAACAACCCTCACTATATAAGGGAGCGGTGGGTGAGAATGGACACCCAATGATGGTCATTTTATAGGTCGCTTTCTTATACCCCGTTATAGTATCGTTTCGTGAATGAGACGTACTAGCGATTTGATTGACTTTTCTTATACATATAATATATTAAAAATTGTCAAAATACAAGGTTTAAATATTAATTATCTAAATTAAACCTTTTAATTGATACCAATTATGATTTATCTTTATTTTTTAATTAATCAATTAAATTAATTAATTAAATCATATAGGGATTAAATAATTATTTGAATAAACAATTAATATTATATTTCAAATTTAATCTTAAACCAAACCCTTCTAATTTTCGAAAATTATGGTTGGTTTTATCAAGTATTAATTATTCAAACTTTACAGCTTTTAAAATAATAATTAAGGAAACAAGATAAACCCCTACAGGAGCTCCCCCATTTACGAAAATAAGGTTAGTGAGGCTAGGGTTTCAAGAAACTCTAGCAAAATCGAAAATCTTGGCCATTAGTGTTTAGTTTCTATAAACCCTAATTTTTTATTTGTTAACTATTATGCACAATCAAATAGAAAACTATAGATCTGATACCAGTGATGGATTTTATAGGTTATAATAAAAACATGTGATGGAAAAACTTAACCCTTAAGTTCACATGCAATCTATTTGGATCTAAGTTATTTCTATTGATAGCAACAATATATGAACATCAAGAACCCTAATAGAAACCCTACTATAATCGAAAAATACAAGGGATTAGGCTTTACATACCTTTTGATTATTATTGCAAATAATCAACCAAATCCTTCTTCAAAAAGGCTCTTAGAAAGCAAGCACCAGAAATCTAATGCATCTGATGGTTTGTACCCAAACCCAAGAAATTAGAACACTTGAAGAGAAAGGATAGGGGATAAGATTTTCGGCTATCTCTTTGGTATGAATGGTGGTCAAAAATAAGGAGCCAAATGACTCTATTTATAGCTGACGCAAGGAGCTTTGGAATCCTATTTGAATTTAATATTAATATTTCAAATTAGGTAATTATCCAACTCCCTAATTATCCTAAAGGAATATTCCAGAAATCCTAAGCATGCCTCCTAAAACTATCCGAGGCATAGGAAGGTTTTGGAATACCTTCTTGTTCAACTATTAAACAATTACAGCTTAAGTCCTTGCACTTTTAATTAATCCAATTAATTCTAATTAATTTATGATTGATTATTAACTAAATAATACTATTTATAAATAATATATTAATCTCATAATATGTTAACAAGTTATTTATTGTTATTTATTGATCATACAATAAATCAAAAAACTAGTCTCTCTCTCCAAAGTCATTCTAGTTAATTACTAGTATTGAGGGCAACCCAAAAGGACTTTGCTTTTAATTCAAATATATACCAATTTGGTTATTGGTTTAGACACCTAATCCAACAGTTGTTCTATATAAACAAGTCATTTGGACATTTGCGTTGTGTTTGGTTGATATTTATTTATTTATAAGATGTAATAGATACATAAACATTTTTTTCATTTGTTAATTTGTTGTAATAAATTAGTTAGATTAGTTTTATTTATTTTTAAATGTAATAAGATGAAGAAAATGACCACTTTGAAGATGACTTAACCACTTGAGACCATAATCCCAACCATGAGCTTCTACTTTTGGTTTTGGTCTTAATTATAGTCTTAATGGTTTAAGTGCAACAATCTCTACAACATGAAGACTTGAAGTTCTTTTTGCAAGCAAAATTCGACTGGGCAAATGGGAGCTTGAATACATTTTGAAGTTTCTATTAAATCCTTTACGAAATACTTAATAATTCTTGTGATGGTTCACAGAAATTATTACTAGATATGGTTTGGTTTATACACATTTTAAAGAATGCATTTGATGTTTATTTTTATGTTATTGTCTGTTATGTTTTGTGTATGAAAATAAGTTTTACATGTCAAATAACATTTTATCATAAAAAAATATCACTTGGATTATGAGTAAAAATTATTTAAAAGGTAACATAGGATGCTTATAAATGGATATTTATAAAAACGTTTTTTTACCGGTTACCGGTTTACCGATAAAATATCTATATTTTGTTGAAAGTAGTTTTATTGTAAAACTTATAAATAGCCAAGTTTAAAATGTTTGAAATGGTTTAAAAGGTGTTTAAACATTATATAAACTTGATGTCTTTATAATAAATAAAGTGTTTTTATTAAAAAGACTAAAATCGGTTTATAGCGTTATAACGACAAATAATAAAACTAGTGACTTTTTTATGTTGAAACTTAATATATGATATTAATTTTTTAAGCATAAAGCAACATGTTGATATTATGTTGTACGCATGCCAAATGAGATTTAAAACATAAGTATCATCATCCAAGTTTTGGTTTATCAAAATATGACATTTATCGTAAGATGCATAAAATTTAGTTTATAAAATAAAATGAGTTTATTCTACAAATTCAAGAAGTCATAAGATTTTGATTATTGAAGAGAGATTTAAACTTGTGATTTTAGAACTCATCCAAAACTCCAAGTATTAAGAATAAAATGAAATTTTATTAAAGATTATTACTAGATCTTAACCAATCTACAACTAAACTTTAAAATATCGAATTTTAATTTATAATTGATTGCGGGTAATGGTAAATAAAACAAAGTTTTATTTGGTAACTAAAGAATCTTATAACAAGTGATATGATTTTTACAAAATGGTATATGAAATGTTTGATACATGAAATATTCACGAGACCATGTTTTTTATAAATATAATTGTAAAACATGTATAAAACATTTTCTTAAAAATGCAAGTCATTGCCGTCCTTTTGAAGAACACTCGATATCAATTTTATGGTCTTAGTGGGTGATGGGTCACCTAAGCACTAGGATTTTCTTATGATGTTTGGGGTAGTTTTGTAGTTTCTAGTGACTAAAAGGCCACCTTGTCTACTACAAGTTGTTTCAAGTAGAAAGACTTGATCGAAATCGTGTGTGATAAAGGTCACCTAAGCATGACAGGTTCGAGGCATAGATGAGATCAAACATGCCAAAATAAGCAATAGTTATTTAGGATCACATTATCTAGTAGTTACATATCTTATGCAATTGGTAATCGCTACCTTCCAAGTTTGTTTAAGTTAACGGGTTAAAGGTCACCTAACAATTTACCTGTTTCGTTACTTGGATCATAGACTTTAGTAAATTGATGTTTTAGAAATAATAAAAGGTATTAATTTCTAAAGATTTAATATTCAAAATACTAAATGAAATTTTGTTAAATTTTGTATATAACTCCTAATACTCTTACTCCCTGTAAAATATCTCTACCTGGTATAATACCTTGAGGTTCGTCCTTAAGGATAAATATAAATTATATATACTAAAATATCACATACCTGAATAACCTCTGCAAACCAGTCAGTCTGATCATGTTGCTTTAATGGAAGTATTATTGTGATGATATTGATGTGTCTCACATCATACTGGGTTAGTTAACCTTGACTTGCAGAAAGTCTTAGATAATTATAAAACATATCAGATATCTCATCAAGTAAAGCATATATTCATTATGAACAATATAACGTGCTTCAAACTTTTTCAAACATTGAATAAAAAGAAGGCCTAAGAGATTGTGTACTCTAATAGACCAATAATTCAATTAAGGGAAATGCGGCATAAACCCCAAAATCAAGAAAGAACCAAAATAATTAATGGTGTTTCAATCGTGAAAGAAACTCAACATTAAAAGAGGAACTGCTCTTCGTATCTCACCAAGTTGAGGAAGTTTGGAATGACCATGACTTTAGATATCTATATGATAGAACTATTTACTTTTCCATCATTCATTTGAGTATGGCATATTGCACGTGACACTAATAATTGATATTATGTGTTGGTTCTTGGAAAAAATAATCAACTGATTACAAACGAATGTAATTCGTGCTGAAGTTATAACAAGTATTGTTATAATCAATATTTGAACAATAGAGTTTTGTACCTATTCTTACAGGGACATGTAACAGTTGTAAATTTATGAATAAATCTAGATTTACTTATCGTTTAATGGATTTTCACATTCATGATCTGAAATGATGTATTCTGTGTTAAAGAATATTTTCTCATAATGTCATTTATGAAGTAAATCTATAAGCTTTCATTAAATTGATAGTTCTTATCATAACACCTAAATAATCAAATGATATTTAATTCAAACCTATCAATGTCATAATCATCATGACTATATAAATATGAAACACATATACAAACTTTAAAAGGATAGAATTTTTTAAGGCAAAATGAGCTTGATTCATTTGATATATGTGAATCATATTTATATGGGAAGATGGTTCCCAAATTTCTTTATCTATTAGTAGGTAAAGAACAAAATGCTTGACAAAGGATTATGCATAAGTAATGTATGTAATCTTTTCAATCAATGGATAGATTTGGTGATAGATGCTTAGTCAATTTCACTGACGACTTTTGTTTGTTATTATTGAAACTTTTGATTTTCTTAAATTGTTTCATAGTAAAGAATGAAACACAACTTAATGAGACCATCATTAACCTTTCGTTGTGATAAAGAAAATGAGTTTTGTGAACAAAGTCTTCTTGGAACATCTTAAGAGTTGTGGAATCAATTCACTACCCATTCCATCAAAACATTCACTCGTCATTGGTATGTTTATTCTGGCACATGATCACCTGGTCACTTGGATCTATCTTATGATATTTGAGGTAGCCTTCGAATTCTTTAGTGGGATATGGTCACCTAGCCACTAGTTGAATGTCAATAGTACAAGTTTTTGAATAGGATAAAACAGTGGCGCAGCCAGGTCAAAGTAAAGGGGTATCCCAAAAAATTTTAGGGTTGCCCAAATTATGTTTTCCGGGGTATCACCGCAGCCATAGTTGTCGATTCGTGACACGACTCGCAACTTGAAAATGCAAATTTTCGACCCGTGACTCTACTCGTAATATATATATATATATATATATATATATATATATATATATATATATATATATATATATATATATATATTTAAAGACTTCATATTTATTGTATATTAACACACATTTACTAATATATTACAAGTTACCAAGAGTTATTATATATATTATATATAATTAAACTTTAATATATAATTTAAAAGATTTAGGTTATATAATAAAAAAGGCTAAATCCTTCTGTTTTGGAAGTCATACAGCCGACATATATGATGTATGTCTTTGATTAATTTTTAATATATATAGCTTATAAAAGAACCCCTAAAACTAAAGCCCAGCCCACTAACATTGGTTTATCCTAAACATAAATGGTCAATCCCTATCTCTCATGCTACCACTGTCGTCACGCATACCCATCATCCATATTTTCCTTCTATTGTTGGATGGAAGACGTAGTTATCGTGTAAGCACCCAACCTACTCATACTACTCTCTCTAAATGGAAGACGACGCAGCTACAGAATGCATAAAACTTTCATTATCGCTCATGTGCACCTCCTTCTCATGGAAGTCACTCTGTGTTTCCATTCTCTTCTGGATCGCTTGAGTCATGAGTTGGATCGACTCGTGCGGTCCACAACATAAAACAAAATTTTCCGAAAAAAATTACACTATTGAAATTTTTTTTGAGGGTTAGCCCGAGCTACCCTAAGCTCTACATTAGATTCGACCCTGGGATAAAACATTGACCTTAGAGTCTATTATATGATGTTTTAAGGAGCTATTTACATTATAAAAGATTTGGATTTATGCTTACTGTAACAAATATATATTGAATATATTTATGTAAATCGAGTGATATTTGGCCGAAACAATCTAAACGAGAATCGAAGATCTCGTCGATAGTAGTCCAACGGTGAAAAGACAGACGAAAACGGACGTCAGATGAAGAAGTTATGAGTTTCTAAACGGAGTTTTCCTGTCCTGGCCTACTAAAAATAATATAATAAAAATAAAGTCAAAATTAGCCAACGGAGTCTAAACGAAAGTTGTAGAGCGTAGTCTCACCTACGCGTGGATATAAAGAACATCAAAAACGTGGCTCGACAGCGAAGTACGCCCAGCATAAATCGGGATTCAGCCCCTATAAATAGAACTCGAGGGTTGTTGATCTTTTTGCCAAATTTCCACTTCTCCCCCTTTTTCTTTCTTCTACTTGGCAAGAAATACCCCCCGAAGCCCCGGTATCATCCCGACACCCAAAGCAAGTCCCGAATCCCCAAAGATCCTGAGAAATAGAGTTTTCGAGCCGAAACTCTGCCTGCGAGAAGCCGGTTTCATAGAAGATTATTATTTTAAGAGCCGTAGTGTTGTCGGGGCATTGTCTTATCAAGTGAGTGCATAGTCCCTTTCATATACATGATTTTAATACAAGTATTGATGAATGTATTAGATATATGATATGAGTAAGTGTGTAGTTGCTTTATGATAATACACATATATGAATTATACTCTACGAAATACGTGCTATGTGATTATATACTATTTATTATGTGGTGTGATTATTGAATGAACATGTTATACAGGTATTAAGTTGTATATAAACAAGTATATTTTATCTACAAATATGCTGGGTAGAACATGGGTAGATAGTGATGTGTGATGAAATAAAAATTATGAGAGGCCTCGATGTGATTGTGATTTAGTCTTCCAGCAAAATATGGATGACGACCATGGAATTTTCTAGACAGTTCAGTGAAACGCTGGCAGGCTCATAACCTATAGGTGTAGTGAACGTGGGTGTTCATTTGCTGTATTCTATCCCCCTCACAGTTGCCTTAGGACATTCATTGCTGAGGAAACCCATTTGCAGTAGTGTACGTCCCAATGAAAATCCTAGATTAGGTCCCTTTTAATAGTTGTTGTCATAGGGACGTAAAGTGAGGATAACGGGAATGAGTAATTGGGTTATTGTTGGTTCGTGAAATTAAATATAACCATTTATTGTGGGTTGAAAACCATATATGCTCACCAGGCTCCCAAGCCTGACCCACTCAGTTTTCTTTGTATTACAGGAAGTGGCGCGAGAGCATAATTTGGAGAAGTTGTGAAGATGCTTTTGTTTATAGACCAGTAGTTGTATATAACTGTGTAAGGTTTATGTTTTATTGTTTATGATTTTGTGTCTGTATCGGAACATGACATCCCGAGTTTTGATATATAATGAAAATATATTTCTTTAAGAAATGCTTTTATAAACCTTATTTTACCATGAAATGTTTTGGGGACAAATCCCGCAACTCTTTTAAATCAATGGATTTACTCTGAAATTATTTTAAAAGCATAAATGAAACCGGTCTCTTTTTTTGCCGTGAATTTGGGGATGTCACATAATATGATTGTATTCCATATGGTGTTGCAATTGGATTATCATATATGTCATGATTATCAATGAAGGCAGAATAAGTCGTATGTGTAGATCATGTCAAATGATATCGATATAATCCGAGAACAAGTCATGGTGTGACTTATATGAACATTCTAAAGTACTGGCGAAAACTAGAGAAATATTTCAATTCTACAAAATATTTGAAAGGATGCTATGTTTAAGTTGTTGCACATATGCGAAACTTTCAAATATATTGAGATGTTTCTCAATCGGGTGTATCCTTATTTTAAATGAAGGAGAAAGTTGCATGGATAGTAGTACATTGTTGTTTTGGGGAACCACATAATAAGATTCTTAATCTATAGTTCATTATGACCATGAGTAATCCCATCATGAAAGTATTGGTATCGAAGTCATATTTAAGCATCTAATACATTCTATATAGTTTTCTCTATATATGAGTTATATATATATATATATATATATATATATATATATATATATATATAACTGAAAATTTATGTATTCATAAAGTTTATATAAATCAAGTTTATCAAATCTACTTATCAAAGTTCCTTCATTAGCTAAAGTATTAAAATCATGTTGGTGCTATAGGATCTTGTTGTCCTAAGTAGATGTATTATATTGTGTATTTGGATATTAGAACAGTACAAACAACATATATTGCAATGATTTGATATATTGGATATAGTCTTTAATTAAATAGTTGTTGTGTTCTTTATTATCATGTTTAATCCTTGAATAACTAGATTATTCTAAATGCCCATAGTCGTCCATTGTTGTGGGAGCATCTATGAGGTAAGACTAATATGAGTGGATTGGTTGATTCTCACGGAGACGAGAATAGAAAGAGTTGCTACCAACTTCCTAGCTACTTAATTAGGAGAATAAGTATTGGACCTGACCCGCATCAAAATCAATTTATGGATCGTAGTCATGAGTGAATTTTTGATCAAGGTAGTATCTTTGTAGTCTTAGACCTGAGATACATATTTGGGACTTGAAGTCTAAAAATTGTTGTGCTTTGACATGGTTTAACGTTGTTCTGTAAAAGGAAGTCATAAGGGACATTATTGGATATTACATGAACTACATGATGGGAGTATGTAGTTAAGATGAGATTGGTTCCTCTTATTTGTTGACAGTTAGACATCTAAGGCCTTACTAAAAAGTGAACACTAAATGAGATTGACGGCGATTCATATCTCATGTTCAAAATGAATTCTAAGACAAATGAATAACTGATATGTAACATCTAAGATTTATCAGGTTTGATCTTGAATCCTTGAAGCTTGATTTTGTTGCATATTAGTTCCCCGAAGTAAGAATCTTGAGATTTTGGCCTTGTTCGAGTACGCAGGGCATACACCCTTGTACGCTTAGTGTAATGAGCTCTGTGTGAGTACGTTGCGCGTACTCCACTATGTTGGGCATGTGTGGCTCATACCAAAACCCTAAGAATTAGGGTTTATGTACTCTTTAATGCTCATTATGGCCTAAGACCCTCCCCTAACTCAACCTCCATTTCCTTTCTCGAACCTCTTAGCAAACCCTAGTGCATCTTCACCTTTTTTAGAGCTTTTGAGTGATAAGGTATGGTTTTAGTGGTGAAGTAGGTTGCTCAAGAAGGAAGCTTTGCCCTCAAGAGTTTGGATCCAACTTCTCATCTTCATTTTGCACCACTAGAAGGTATAAAGCTCAAAACTTTGATTGTATTTCATTAAGTTCCATTTTGAGCCTAGTTTTCCCGTTTTTGTCCATAAAGTTTGGATCTTGGTGATTATGATCTTGGACCTTGTTATTTTAGATGTTTCTAGTCATTTTATTCCATAAAGGTGCAATCTTGGACCTTGTTATGCCCCCTTTCATGTGCTAGAGTGTAGATTTGGGTGTGATAACCTTGGTTTTAGAGTTTGGGCCCTTTTTGTCCACCCAAAGGCATAAATTTTGCAAATTTATGGCCTTAATGGTCTTAAGGGGCCCAGATCTGAAGTTTAGGCATGTGGTCATAAGTGGTTAAATCACTTTTGCACGGCTTGTGTGACAACCCAAAATTTCCATTTTGTACGAACATTATCTATTCAATAGAAGCTAGTCCAGTTTCAGTGATTTTCAGACTTTTCCGTTTAAGTTTGTGTACATTAGGGTTTACGTTTAAGGAGATATCAGGAGAGTGGATGCTCCTGGTTTTGTGAAAGTTGAGCATTCCAAGTTTCATAATGTTATAGTCCAATTTCCAGAATAAAAATATTTTCTGTCAAAATATTTCAGGACTATAAATAGATTTCTGAATTTAATTAATTCATTATTCACATTTCCAATAGAGAAAAGCCATTTTCTCTCTCACGGATCTTCGGGTTTTCATCCCAGATTGTGAGTCTACTCTCCTAGATGTGTTTTAATACTTGTTATATGCTTAATAACATTATTTACATGTCCAAAATACAAGATCCGGGAGCTTACGGCCCAAGAACGTTCTTGGGGTGTAAACTCCAAAACAAGGCCTAAAAGCTACCTAGTCTCATTTCCATGTTAGGTATCTATTTAGGGACTTTATGTATGAAAATTAGGGGCTAGAAATCAATCAAGAACATTTAGTTTTAGGAGTTTACGGCCAAGGATATGCTCTTGGGCCGTAAACACCTTTTTCAAGGGCTAAGAGTGCCCTAAACACCCCTAAGGCTTTAAGACAATTACCCTCTAATACTTATGACTTGAATGGGGAGTAAATTACTTCAAAATCATCCCTTAAAGGGAGTTTACGGCCAAGGAACATCTCTTGGGCCGTAAACTCCAAGTGAAGGCACAAATGTGTGCCTAATGTCCCCTTTAGCCTTAAACAAAAACATAGAAGCTATCCTTTATGTGCAAGGGACTTAAAAGAATTAAAACCAACACCCCATAGGAGTTTACGGCCGTAAACTCTAGGGGATATGGTCTTTAGGCCGTAAACTCCTCTATGGAGCCTTCTAGGGCCTTAAACTACTTCAAGGATTATTCCAACAATGCTAGGCTTATTCTAGAATTCATTTGACACTTCAAAACACCCAAAACCACCAAGTGTGGAGTTCACGGCCGTAAACTCAAGGGTTTACGACCGTAAACTCCAAGGGTGGGGTTTGTTGGGTGGTGAACTCTTATACAAGGTCTTTGGAAGCTTCAAACCCTTTTGCCTTGTCCCGTAGCAACTTAGATGCAACCCTTAGGACCTATAACACTTATACAAAGTGTTTACATGTTCCTGAGTGTCCCAAATTATTTTATTAAGTTATTATTTGGATAATTAGTTATATATATGCTTATTATATGATAACTAGGCTCGTGCGTGTAAGCAAGTCTCCGTTTTCCACCTAGCACGGTATCCGACACTACAATCCAAACAGCTCACCACAAGTGAGTTCATACCCCTTAAATTAACCTTTGAAATGATTTTAAATGTTTTAAATACTTTATGGGGGGATACAAGTTAAATACATATAGTTATTGCTTCAATCACATGTGATTTCATTAATCACATGTGATTAATAACTAGGAAACCAATGATTTTATCACTGTTCAAACTATTTATCAAACTGTTTTACTTCAAAATGTTTTACAAACTCTTTTACTTATCAAATGATTTTATTTAAACTTTGTTTTACTTCTTATAAATTGCATGCCCATATATGTATAGATGTATAAATAATGTTTAAAGGACTTAGGAAAGCCATCTGCCCTATTTCCTTTTCCTCGATTTGGATGTGGTCTGGTGGAATTTCGGGTGACCATCCGAAGGTCGTTTCCATATTAATTATATATCAAATATACATATATAGACATAAAAGTACTTCCTTATTCATACGTACTAGACACATCATTAGTAAGTTACCATCGGGGTGACACAGGATCATACTATTACAACTGCTAGATCAATGAGTCAGTTCATTCATGAGTCTATACATTACATTACTATGAGAACATATACAACTATACTAGGAAGAGAACATATACAACTATACTATGAGAACATATACAACTATACTAGGAGGAGAACATATACAACTATACTAGAACGAGAAACATTTCATTTCATATACAAGAATACGATAACAATTGTGATCCACTGAATCGGAGCATGCCTTAAATGTCATGGCCCGAGTTGTAGCCAGAATTCTCTTGGAGGGAGAGCGTGAGTTTGCGTATAGATCTATACTGGATTGACTATCCTACACCTTGCTGCTAGCTACAGCCGGACCTTCAGGTCTGCGGGTGCCAAACGTCATTCCATTATTACGACCATTCATTATGTCGTTGTTATCAGTCGATAGTATGGTGCAATTATCACATTAGACCTTAATATAAATCCGGTTTAAGGTAGTTAGTACAGCAGTAGTTCCTATAATACAAAACTACAGTACTACAATGATTTACCCATTACATTTTTGGTGATAACCTCACTTAAACAATAATGTACAAACTATATTTTGATAAATGATAGTTAAACTTGGGAAATTACACACTTTTACATCAAACGAACATACAAAAAAGTTGGGCCTTGGTAGAAGGCTACTTTAATAGAAAATATAGGTTTTTCTGAGAGATTCAAACTTTTACAAACACCTACTTACATTTTTACAAACTTATACATTGAGACAGGTTCAAACGTTTTTGACAACAAACATCGACACTAAAATACTTATGAACTCACCAGCTTAATGCTGATAAACTCTTTCAAAATAACTTGTATTCTCAGGTCATCAGTAGACAGGTACCGATGCCAGCTTTTGAGAAGATGGAGCGCATTCAAGGCTCATCATAGTATTTTGATTTACATATTATTTTTGGTGTCTAAAACTGTACAGAACACGCTTGTATTAAAATTATATATTTAATGCAATGGATGATGTTGTTTGCTTATTTACATTTACTGTGTTGTGATACTTTACATGACGTCCTCCGCCCCAGAACGTTTCCGCTGTTCTTGGTTTTGGGGTGTGACAGATGCATGGGGTCTGCGTACACCGTGTGTACTTCTTGTACATCGTGCGTACTGCCTACCGTATTTGTAATTCCCGCTTCGACCTTGTACACTGTGTGTGCCAATGTATACGCCGAGCGTACGTCCCATATCAATTGTAGTTGCGTTTTGGGCTAAAGGGATGGGCTTATTAGATGGATTTGGGACTTAGATGTTTCTCCGATGGGCCACTCCAACCAGCGAACTCATAGTGGGCCTTAGTTGATCCTTGGTTGGTGCCTAGGATTTTATTGGGCTTTAGGTTTAGCTTGGCCCATCTCGATTTTGACATTAAATCTTATGTTGTAAGTTAGTCTAGATTTTCAAGCCAATTGTTTGGGGACCTTATTGTTTAGTTAGCATGGTATTTTATCCAACCTAGCAGCCCGAGTGTTTGTTGGGATTTCAGAAGTCGAGGTGAGTCATCTCACTATATCCTTGGGTCAAAGGCACTAATGTTGGCCCATTATTTACTATGTGGAATGCTAGTTTGTGATACTTGTAACATCCCAAAAATTACAACAAATTTTAACTTTTCAAACAACCCATTTACTAATAAAAGTGTTTACAAAATTAGTATTTCGAAAGCATTATTTAATATCAGAGTTTACCAAGAGCCAATCAGTTGTAAAACCAAGGATGTGTAGGGTCATGCCTTCGCTTTGCCACCACCATCTGAAGTACCTGAAACAATAAAATGAAACTGTAAGCACAAAGCTTAGTGAGTTCCCCCAAAATACCACCACACAAACAGATAACATACACCAACAACATCATTTATACAGAGCCTTTAGCCTAACTGGAATATCCCACAGGCCTACAGTCTATCTGGTATGCCCACAGAGCCTTCAGCCTGATTGGAATGTCTCACCGGCCTACAGTCTATCTGATACGCTTACAGAACCTTCAGCATGACTGTTACGCCTCAGCGAGCCTTCAACCTATCTGGAACATTCTCTGGGCCTTCGGCCTGACTAGTATGCCCCTCTGGCTTCCAGTCTATCTGGGACGTCCTAGATCTCTCGACATTTGGCTATAACGTCGAGAATTAGCCGATGGAGTCTAAATGAAATTTGTAGATCTTGTTTTTACCTACGCGTGGAAAAAAATAATGTCGAAAACGGAGCTTGTATGCGAAAGTTACGGGGTTTAGAAGTCAGCAGGGTGCTGCTGCAAAAGGGGTGATATGGCGCAATGTGAGCCACACACGTGTCACCACCAGGGTGCTGACATCTGGCCATGAACTCGACGAGTTGGAGGCCAACTCGACGAGTTGAGCTGCTAGACCCCCTATAAATAGAGGTGTCGGGTTCCCTTCATTCTCCACACCATCCAACTTCACTTTCTCTCTCTACTTTATCTCTCTAACCCCCCAAACCCCCCAAAAAGCCTAGGAAACCTCCCTAGCACCCGAAGGAAGCCCCAAGGCTCCCAGAGTCCCGAGAAAAGAGCCTTTCGGCTCGGAAACGCTGCTCCAGTGAAGCCCGGTTTTCGAGAAAACCCGCTGTAAGTGAGCTATGCCTACCCTATCTTTAGTATAGCTTATGTTTCAATATAGTAATGTTATTAGGACCTTATAAGGAGTATTTGGGCTATTATTATGGGTTATATAAGTATTGTTTAACGCTTATATAATAGTAATAATAGCCAGACTATAAATTAGTCTCGGCGAATATTAGACTAAACTCTAGTGGTAGTATTACTAGGTTTTGTCCGAGGAAAATTGTGTTGAGAGTAACGAAGTGTTGTTCAAGTGCCGAGTCACCACCTTCCCAGGCGAGTGCATAGTCTCTTTCATCTTACACATAGATATGAAGTATTTTAATATAAATTACGTGCTATGTGTGCATATTGTCTGAATACTTGCTGTCTACGCTGGTGAAAGATTTTTATACATGTTTTAAATGATGTAAACTGTATAAAGTATTTTATATCTACAAAATATGTTGGGTAAAACATGGGTAGATGAATGATGAGGGGTAAAAGTTGAAATAGAGGAACATTAGTAGTATGGACCTAGTGCCCTATAGGTAAACAATGGTAGCAATGGACCTAGTACCCTATAGATGAGCACTGGCAGCTACGCCACAACCCGTAAATGTTTTAGATCTATGGTAAATGTCCTAGAAGCTGTACTCTAAGGACAGTATCGGCAGCTGCGCCTAATAGGGAGCCTTATGACTATGACAGTAGCGTTTAAAGGTCAATACCGGCAAAAGCGCCTCATAGAAAATATCCCAATTCTGGCAGCTGTGCCTAAGTGATAATATTAGCAGCTGCGCTTGACCACTGTGTCATTGGCAACAATGGACTTCATGTTGTTTCCTTAGGATGATCCTTAGGAATGAATGAACAATGATTAGTTTATCCTTAGAGTAAATCCTTAAGGAGATAATGGGAATGGGTAATTGGGTAATTGGGTTGATTGTTTGATGTTTAAATATAATAATTATATTATTATGGGTTGAAAACCCTATGTGCTCACCAGGTTTCCTAACTTGACCCACTCCAGCTTATTTGTATCATTGGTGTCGATACGAAGCTACTTTACACTGAGAGATTTAAAAGAGATGTAGATCACTAGTGTAAATAAATGTAAGTTATGTTTATGCTTATGTTCTTGTATTGACGATGACATCCTAATGTTTTAAAATGAATAAAAAAAATACATTTCTTCGGAAATGCTTTGAGAACGTAATTATCATGTTTTTATGGGGACAAATTCCGCAACACTTTTATTAAAAGAGGTACTCTGATTTTTATAAAGCATAAACAAAATTGGTATTTTCTGTCCGTGAAAATGGGGATGTCACATCAGCACACAGCGGGACCACCTCAACCCAACCATACACAACATGTCAACATCTACATATCCAAAACACATATAAGCCGAGTAAACCATAATAACATATCGATATGAACATTACCAGGTTTGTTGACTGACATCACAAAGCAATACAGTCTCAGCCCACCCACTCCACGACGACATATACACGACTAAACATATAACTAGTCACAGACAATCGGGCAAATCTTACAGATCACTAAGCATATCATCATCCTATATACCAGGATACATATCTAATAGATCACTACAACATAAATTCATGCGATATGCCAGGATAACAATCCAAAGGGGCCGGACTTGGTGCCATCGACCCAAAAGTAAAAATATTCGTTAAATTGGTCCAAAGCCAAGGCCCAATCCAAACTATCCAAAAGCCCAAATTCTCATTAAATACCCAAGGCCCAAATATATAACTGGGCCCAAACCTTTTCATGGGCCTTAAACCAAGGTCGAAAACATTCCTAATCCAAAAACACTTGAATTCTGATAGCCCAACAAGGCCCAAAGCACCTAAGTCCAAAAATGGCGCAAACCGAAGATCCACCAATTCGAGGTCCAGCCTGCTTAGTACATGGGGCGTACTCAGCTCGTACGCACAACATACTCACCTTAGGGCCTGTACGCTAAGTGTACTTGCTTTTATGCCCATCGTACCCTCACATATAGCCAACTTTCATTTTAAGCTCTTATTCCATAGAGACTTTACACCACAACCTAGATATGACTTCCTTGGACTGATTAATCACATAAATTTACTAACTTTACGTTTATGCATGGCTAAATGAATCTGTTAAGCTTTAAAAGGACTTAATATGTGACTTAATGCATGCATGATACCCAATAACCCCATAAAGTTGGAACCTTTATGCATAAGGAACTCCCAATAAGCTTAGATCCGAAAGAATAAGTCCTGCAAACGTCTTAACTCCACAACCAACCCAAAAAGGGACCAAAATCATAACAAATCAATCCATAAAGAGACCTAAACATATACAAGCTAAGGTATGAACTTGATACCTCCAAAGTCTTGTAAAAAGGGTGATGATTTTGGATCTATGAACTCCTCACTAAGCAAATCACCCTCAATCTTCTTCACTTCCTTCTAAAAGGCTAAAATAACCACCGAATCCTTCTCAAAAGCTCAAGAACACCAGTATGAAGGCTAAGGGTTGATTTTTAGGGTTTAGGAGGCATGGAGGCTGGTAAAAAGGTCGGCGTAGAGACTTAAGTTCTTTATATAGGGTGCAACACACTAAAATTAGGGTTTCTTAAACTCCTTGTATCCCCAACGTACGTGGCTGAGGCTTCGCGATCCATTTGCTAACTATGCTCAGCGTACGCCAACGTATGTCTCGTGTAATGGTCCTTGCATCAGTACGTCCAGTGTGCTTCCCATGTACGCCCTGCGTACTAGGGTTATCCCTAAACCCTAAATTCTTCTTAAGGCCATAACGTTTTCATTACAAATTCGACTTTAACAATCCTTATATCCATGAAAAGGTAACGATAATCTATACGCTTTAATCATCTCATAATCGCCTTAAAAAGTTCCCAAATAAAAATCCAATTTCCATAAAAGCCCGAAATGACACTTTACCGAAATACCCTTTAGATCTAAAACACAAATCGAACACCCAAGTCATCTAAATCGCATCACTCCCACCCAAATGGGAACGATTTGGGACTGGGTGTTACAATACTTTCCTGAAAGACCCCAACAGTAGCCCATGGCACTCGTATGGAAGACCATGAGGGTAGCCTATGGCATTTATATGGAAGACCATAAGGGTAGCCAATAGCACTTGGATGTTAGACCATGGGGGTAGCCCATGGCATTTCAGCGAAAAGACCAAGGAGGTAGTCTATGGTGGCTATATGTATGGTGTGTGATATTTTAGGAATCTCACTAAGCTTTGGCTTACAGTTTATATTTGTGGTTCCAGGTACTTCCAGTACTAAGGGGAAGGGTATGGCTTGATGGCGCAACATTCACACCTCACTAGCTTTTCATATTTGGATATTTTACTCTGATGATTTGACATTATTATAAATAAATATGGTTGGAACAATGTGAATATTGTAAATTTTGTGTTTATCTAAAAATGAAAAATCGATCTTGGTTTTTTTGGCTGTTACAAGTTGGTATCAGATCCTTGGTTTGAGGGATTCAGGCATACTCTCGGGTGTGCCTGAACTTAAACTGAGGATTTGGTAGATTTTACAAAATGAAAATGTTTATAAAAAGATTTTTCCAATAAAAGGAAGGAGTGTAATGTGTGTAATCAGCCAAGATCAAGTGTTTCCCAAAGTCACCATATTTATGTGTTATTATTAGTACGCTTGATGTGTGAGTTCCATGCTAGACTAGCGTTGAGGATATCTTCAGGAATCATATGATAGAATTGTGTGGGTTGTGTGATGCCTTTTTGTGTATTACCTAGAATTAATATTGGCTTAGTTATTTTGTATGTGTATGCTTTCAAAGTTGTATATTCTTAGGATTGTGTAGCCCTAGAATGATCGGTTTGGCCTTATTTCATGTTCCTTGTTTGGTTGTGAATTTGGGGTAGAATCCTCATTCGACAGTCTATACGATCTTATTTTATGTACAACTTGCATGCATAAGGAAACCAGTGGTGATGATTGAGGTTCTATGTACTGCTAGTGTTGAAGTTGAGAATTTTCTATAGGAGTCTATAATATGTAAGTTGTGTAGCATAGGTTGTTATATTGTAGTGAGGTAACTTGAAGAAATCAGATTGGACTTAGGGATGGTACATTTATAAGTGGAAGGTAGTATTAGGTCTGTACCACTGGAAACATAGAACTTGTACCTGAGACAAGGGCTGACCTGGAATCTCTAAGGAGTTAGGTGTCGAGGAGTCCCTTCGAATCTCTTTGATTAATTGATTTTATGTTGTTTTTTCAGTTTGAGGACGGTGATGACTACTCGCAGAGGTTAAGGTTTAGGTTTAGGATCTGGTTCAGGTTCAGGTTGAAGCGTTGCACTGAATGATGAGTGGCTGTGTGAGCTTATTGCAGCCGAGGTTACTCACTTCATCCTTGACGCTACCCTGATGATTTTTGGTACCGCCGGGGAGGGGATTATGTAGATCATGGAGGAGCGGCTCAGGTCATTTCTAGTCGAGATTGTTGCGGGTCAGTTCGGGGCTCAAGCTACCTCTTTCCGGGAGTTCAAGGCATGCGTAGCGCCTGAGTTCTTTGGGGTTTAGGACCCCATTGCTAGCCGAATTTGGATCGCTGACATGGAGAATGCTCAACGCATGAGCTTTTGCCTTGGGGAGGTTACCCGAGCTGTGGGACAGTAGGAGTGGTTGAGATGACATGGGAGGACTTTGTTCAGAGATTTTAGAGGGAGTTTGCACTAGCCATTGAGGTAAAACAGCTGGCAAGGGAGTTTCATGACCTTTGTCAGATCACGGAGACTGTGGCGGAGATCACTGCCAAATTCAGGGAGAGGGCACTGTTGGTTCCGTAGTATGTGGCAGATGAGGAGATGAGAAAGACGATATATCATGTTATGATCAGGAATGAAATTAGGGATTTCATGAGCTTCTCAGGGTGTAAGACCCTGAATGACATGATCGAGAAGGCTCACGAGCGAGAGATTGAGTTGGAGCTTTTGGAGAAGTGGAAACTAGAGCATGTTCAATCAGTTGTGGGTCCGGACAAGAGGCCCAAGACCTCCGGTACCCACACCAGAGGCCATCAGGGCTAGGGTCGTTGTGCCAAGTGCAGCAAGTCACACAGTGGGGCCTATCGGACAACAAAATCAGCAAGTTATAGTTGTGGCCAGTCGGGCCAGATGAGTAGGGATTGCCACAACAAGGATCTGATTTGTTTCCATTGCAATCAAACCGACAATAAAATGGCCGATTTTCCAAGATTACCTGGAGGAGTAGTGGCAGCGCCCGCGCCAGCCACCTTGAGGATTACCGATGGCCTCCAAGTCAAGGCGGAGGCCCCTTTAGTGAAGAGTAGGGCTTTTCGGTTGACCACCGATGAGGCCCATGCAGTGTCGGATGTTGTGACTAGTATGTGTTCTAACCTCATCTTTATTTTTTTCTTTAAATTATGCTTATGTCTTTTATGATCTTGTATAAAGACCTTTTTGGTCAATGGTTTGTCTACCCATGTCCTGCTTGATTTGGGGGCTACCCGATCCTTCGTGTCTCTTACGCCCGGCAAGAAGTTTCGAGATGCTCCGGAAAATCTAAGTTCCCCTCTGGAGATGGAGATTATGGATGAACGTACCTTAAGTGTTTTTAGGGTTTTCCGAGGATGTATTATGAACATGTTCAGTAAGAGGTTTCTTATTGATTCGGTACTGATTCCCTTGAGGGGATTGAAGGTGATTATCGAATGGAATGGTTGGGGCCCAATGGGGTCGTGATTGATTGTGAGTGGTAGTTGGTGAGGGTTTGAACCCCAATTTAGGGAGAATCAATTTATTTCTGGTAAGAGAGCTTGGCATGGACAAGCTCTTTGTTCATCCGCGAGGGCTAGGAGGTTTCTAAAATAGGGAATGGGTTTCTGGATTATGTTTCAGATACACGGGTTGAGGCCACGTCAGAGTTGAGCAGGGTACCCATTGTGCAATATTTCCCGATGTTTTTCCTGAGGAGTTGTCGGGAGTACCTCCTTAGAGGCAGGTTGAGCTTCAGATTGATTTGATGTCGGGTTTAGCTCCGATACCTAAGGCGTCATATCGCCTAGCACCACATGAGATGTAGGAGTTGTCTATGCAGCTACAGGAGCTGATAGACATGAGTTTTATCCGTCTACGCAGTTCTCTGTTGGGAGCTCGATACAATCTATGAAGAAGAAGGACGGATCGCACAGGATGTGTATCGATTATCAGGAACTGAACAAGCTGATGGTGAAGAAGCGTTACCCACTTCCGAGGATCGACGGTCTATTTGATCAGCTTTAGGGTGCATCTTGGTTTTCCAAGATTGATCTTCGGTCAAGATACCATCAGATGAGGGTCAGGGATGAGGATGTACACAAGACAGCCTTTAGAACTCGTTACGATCATTACTAGTTTGTGGTGATGCCTTTTGGGCTCACCATTGCCCCAATATCATTCATGGATATCATGAATCGGGTCTGCAGGACGATGTTGGATCGATCTATGATTGTTTTTATTGATGATATTCTAGTCTACTCCAAGTGCAGGGAGAAACACAAGTTGAATTTGTGTGAGGTGTTGAAGACCTTGACGGGGGAGAGGCTTTATGCCAAATTATCCAAATGTGAGTTTTGGTTGCGTGAGGTGTAGTTTTTGGGGCACATCATCAACATGATGGAATCTTAGTGGACCCAGCCAAGATTTAGGGGGTGATGCATTGGGAGGTCTCGAAAAATGCATCATATATTCGGAACTTCTTGGGTCTTGCGGGGTATTATCAGATATTTATTCAGGATTTCTCCAAGATTGTGGTGCCTCTGACCCCTCTAACCAAGAAGAATGTGACTTTTTGATGGGGATCGGATCAGCAGTTGGCCTTTGATATACTGAGGCAAAGGTTGTACGAGGCCCTGATTCTTGTGTTACCCAAGGGTTTGGATGATTTTATGGTTTATTGCGACGCTTCTGTTTTCGGGATCGGGAGTTGTCCTCATGCAAAGAGGTCATGTGATTGCTTATGCCTCAAGGCAGCTGAAGCCTCATGAGCCGAATTACCCTACCCATGATTTGGAATTGGGGGTTGTGGTGTTTACCCTCAAGATCTGGAGGCACTATTTATACGGAGTCGGGTGTACCATCTACACCGATCACAAAAGTTTGAAGTATATGATGGATAAGCCGAATTTGAATACGCGACAGTGGAGGTGGTTAGATGTGGTTAAATACTATGATTGCAAGATTATGTACCACCCCAGGAAGGCCAATGTAGTGGTCGACGCTCTGAGTTGTAAGGTGGTGTGCGCCTCGATTCGAGACACATGTTTGAGGATGACTGTCATTTCACCTCTGATGGAACTAATCAAGGAGGTTGTGGTGGAGGGATTGAAGAAGGAGAATTGGAAGATCAAGCAGATTAGAGGGCAAATTCCTTTGTTTGTCAGGGATAGTCGGGGGTTGTTGACACAGTGTGGTAGAGTTTGGGTTTGAGGGTCAGGTGGGTTGAGGCAGACGATTTTAGAGGAGGTGCATAAATCTAAATTTTCTATCCATCTGGGGGCTATGAAGATGTACCTAGATTTGAGATTGAGTTATTGGTGGCCCTGTATAAAAGGGACGTTGTTTGGTTTGTCGAGCGGTGCTTGACTTATTGAAATGTCAAAGCTGAACATCAGACTCCTCACAGCAAGGTGTAGCCGTTACCCATCCCTATGTGGAAGTGGGTGGAGAGCACTATGGATTTCGTCACAAAGTTGCCCAGAACGGTGCAGGGTGTTGATTCTATCTGGGTTGTCATGGACAGATTGACCAAGAGTGCGCATTTTATCCCAATTGTTGAGAGTATATTTGTAGAGAAGCTAGTTGATATTTATGTCTGGGAGGTGGTAATTAGGCATGGGGTGCATCTATCAGTAGTTTCGGACCGAGTTGTGCGTTTCACATCCTGATTTTGGAGGAAGTTGCACGAGGATTTAGGAACTCGACTACATTTCAGTACAACATATCACCCGCAGATCGATGACCAGAGTGAGAGGATGATTCAGACACTCGAGGATATATTTCGGGCGTGTGTATTGGATTTTGGAGGGAGTTGGGATACATACCTTCCTCTGGCCGAGTTCTCCTACAACAACAACTATCATGCTAGTGTTGACCGACCCCTTTTGAGTTGTTATATGGAAGGAGGTGTGAGGTTGGTCATCGGTTCATGGGAAGCATCGAGGTGGTGTTTAAGACCACTGAGTTGATTCAGCAGGTATGTAACAGGTTGAGGGTTGCACAAAGTTTTCAGAAGAGTTATGTTGCGCAACGTCGTTGTAACGACCCGTCTCCGGTATGATGATTCCTTGGTATTTATTTTGAAGTTTTGCAAGAGGGACTCGGCGAGTTCATAGCCTGACTCGCCGAGTAGGGACGGGATTTCGAGCACGTGTTAGCTGGCGACTCGGCGAGTCTGTCCGTCTGGGAGAAACCCTAAATCCCCGGGTTGCCCACTATTTAAGCCACCTTATGGCCTCCATTCTCGCCTCCTTCACCCTCAGTGAGCTGTGAGAAAACCCTAATTCGTTCTTGAGTGATTTTAAGTGATCTTGTGTGCATTTGTGAAGGCTTGAAGAAGGAGAAGAAGAAAGGAGCAAGGAGAAGAGTTGTAGAGCAAAGATTCAAAGGGAAACCAGAGTTCTTTGAGGTATTCTTCGGATTTCCTTCCCTTTTATGCTTTAAAACCCCTTCTAGATCTAGTTGATGCTTTTCTCAAGCCCTATGTTGATATGGAAGCCCTATTATGTCAAGATATCCTTAGATCTGTTCATTTAGGAGTTGTAGAGCCCAGATCTATTGCCTTTATGGAGCTATTTTGCATAATAACCCTAGATCTATCCTTGTAAGTGCCTTTCTAGCCTTTATTCCCTTTTTCATGTGTTTGTACACGTAAAGTTGGAAACTTTACGTGGTAAATCAGCTTATTGGACTCAGATCTATCATTTGTATGTAATGGATTCAAGCAGAATCGAGTTTAGAATAGTTGCATGGTTGTGACTCGGCGAGTCGGAAGAACGACTCGGCGAGTCGAGTCGCGAGTCCCCGATTTCTTCCTTTTGAGCGGTGTCGAGTGGGACCAGTGAGTAGTGGAGTGGACTCAACGAGTTGAGGGTAGACTCAGTAATGGAGGGACTCGGCGAGTTGTTCATATAACTCGGTGAGTCCAAGGCAATCTTCTTAAGCTCAAGAACAACTCGTCGAGTTGTTCATATGACTCGGCGAGTCGGATGAAGATTGTCTGAGTTCTTGGATCAAGAGGGTACTCGTCGAGTCGGTGTCATACTCGACGAGTAGCCACGAGTAGGATTGAGAAGTGAGATTAGAGACTCGGCGAGTTGGCGGCCCAACTCGGCGAGTCAGGTCAACTGTGGGTTGACTTTGACCTAGAGTTGACTTTGACCAAGGGTAAAAGAGTCATTTTACCCAGTGCAGTGTTTAGTATTTGATTGAGTGTGTTTATGGACTTGTAGCCGGGGAGATATCGGAGCAGCAACAGTTAGCCCTCAGAGCCATTCACTCAGCAGCCAGTTCACGAGGTGAGTTTCCTTCTAGTAGGAACGGGTCTAAGGCCACAATGCCGGCCCGTTTAGCTAGCAGTAGTATCCGGAATTTGATCTGATGCAGTAGTTAGCATGTTTGAAGCCTTCGTGGCACAGACAGGATTTATGTGTGTTCATGCTAGTGATATGTTTATGCTATGTTCAGTCAGCTTCGGACTTCGGTCCGATGTCAGCTTCGGACTTCGGTTCGATGTAGGGGACAAGGTCCCAGTCAGCTTCGGACTTTGGTCCGATGTCAGCTTCGGACTTCGGTTCGATGTAGGGGACAAGGTCCCAGTCAGCTTCGGACTTCGGTCCGATGGAGGGGGCAAGGCCCCAGTCAGTTAGCTTCGGACTTCGGTACGATGTAGGGGACAAGGTCCCAGTCAGTCAGCTTCGGACTTCGGTTCGATGGAGGGGGCAAGGCCCCAGTATGTGCTTGATATGTTATTGTATGGTATGTGGTAGTTTGGGGGAGCTCACTAAGCTTCGTGCTTACAGTTTCAGTTTTGGTTTCAGGTACTTCCGCAAGCAGAGGGAAGAGCTCGGGATGATGGTATCGCACACACCACAGCTTCAGCTTTTATCCTGGGAGTTGATTTAGTTTTTGATTTTGATATGACATAGATATGATATAGTTTTCCGCACAGTGTTTTTATTATGTTTGGGATACACCACGTATGGTTTTATGATATGACACTCAGATTATGGTTTTTGGTTATATTGAAAAATGAAATTTTTGGGTCGTATTTTTGGGTCGTTTCAGTCGGTCAAACCTTGAGTTTCAAGTGGGAGACTTTGTGCTGCTGAAGGTGTCACCTTGGAAAGGTGTTGTCCGGCTCCAGAAATGAGGCAATCTGGGTCCCCGGTTCATTGGCCCTTTAAGGATTAATGTCCGTATGGGTAGGGTTGTGTACCGGGTGGATCTTCCTGATCTGCTCAGTCAAATCCATAACATTTTCCATGTGTCTCAGTTGTGGAAATGTGTAGTTGATGATTCAGTAGTGACTTCGTTGGATGATATTCAGATAGATGAGTGCTTGAATTATGTGGAGAAGCCGATTGCGATTCTCGACAGGAAGACTAAGTCTCTGCGTAATAAGGAGGTGAATCTGGTTAAGGTGCAATGGCAGCACCAAAAGGGCTTCGAGTAGACATGGGAGCCGGAAAGCAAGATGAGAGAGCACTACGTGGAGTTGTTCGAGGCAGCCAACTTTGAGGACGGAGTCCAGCTTATGTGGGGGAGAGTTGTAACATCTAAGATTTATCAGGTTTGCTCATGAAACCTTGAAGTTTGATTTTGTTGCATATTAGGTCCCCGAAGTAAGAATCTTGAAAATTTGGCCTTGTTCGAGTATGTTGGGCATACACCCTTGTACTCGAGATGTAATGAGCTTCGTGTGAGTACGTTGCACGTACTCCAGTATGCTGGGCGTACGTAGCTCATACCAAAACCCTAAGAATTAGGGTTTGTGCACTATTTAAAGCTCATTATGGCCCAAGACCCTCCCTTACCTCAACTTCCATTTCCTTTCTCGGCCCTCTTAGCAAACCCTAGTGCATCTTGACCCTTTTTGGAGCTTTTGAGTGATACGATGTTCTTTTGGTGGTGAAGTAGGATGCTCAAGAAGGAAGCTTTGCCCTCAAGAGTTTGGATCCAACTTCTCATCTTCATTTTGCACCACTAGATGGTATAAAGCTCTAAACTTTGGTTGTATTTCATTATGTTCCATTTTGAGCCTAGTTTTCCCCTTTTTGTCCATAAAGTTTAGATCTTGGTGATTATGAGCTACTCCTAAGCCTCCAAGTTGTGTTTTCAGATGTTCCTATTCGTTTTATTCCATAAAGGTGCAAGATTGGACCTTGTTGTGTCCTCTTTCATGTGCTAGAGTGTAGATTTGGGTGTGATAATCTACGTTTTAGAGTTTGGTCCATTTGTATCCACCCAAAGGCATAAAGTTTGCAACTTTATGGCCTTAATGGTCTTAAGGGGTCCAGATCTGAATTTTAGGTGTGTGGTATTAAGTGATTAAGTCAGTTTTACATGGCTTTCATGGGGGTTGCATACGTCGTCCGTACTTCCTGTACGCCACACGTACTGCCTCCCGTATTTACGATTCCTGCTTTGACCTTGTACGCTGCACGGACCAATATATACGCCGAGCGTACGGCACATATCAGTTGTAGTTGTGTTTTAGGCCAAAGGGATGGGCTTGTTGGATGGGTTTGGGCCTTGGATATTTCTCTGATGGGCCACTCCAGCCTTTGGACTCATAGTGGGCCTTAGTTGATCCTTGATGGGCCACTCTAGCCTTTAGGAACTTATTGTTTAGTTATCACGAGATTTTATCTAGCCTAGCAATCCGAGTGTTTATTTGGATTTCAGCTGTCGAGGTGAGTCAACTCACTATATTCGTGGGTCGAAGGCACCAATGCCGACCCATTATTTATTATGTGGAATGCTAGTTTGTGATACTTGCATGAAAGACCCTAGGGGTAGCTCGTGACACTCGTATGGAAGACCATGGGGGTAGCCCATGGCACTTGAAAGTTAGACCATGGGGATAGCCCAATGCAGTTGTATGTATGGTGTGTGATATTTTGGGAATCTCACTAATCTTTGGCTTACAGTTTATATTTTTGGTTTCAGGTACTTCCGGTACCTGGCTTGATGGCACAACATTCACTCCCCACTAACTTTTCATATTTGGATATTTTACTCTGATGATTTGCCATTACTATAAATAAATATGTTTGGAACAATGTGAAGAATTTAACTTTTGTGTATATCTAAAAATGAAAAATTGATCCTGGTTTTTGGGCTTTTACATGATACCACATCTTTAATAACAATTCTAGCTTAAAGCTCCTAAAATTGGTTGTTGATAAGATGACACCCTTCATATGTTATAAGGGGAAATAGTCTGTTGCTAGACGCCAACTACTATCTATGTAAGTATGTAATTAATCTTGTATAAGTTGGAAATTGTTGAATCTATATGCCGAAGGATCATTATTGAGTGATATTGCTAATAATATATGATCCTATAGGGTCACACATTTATCAAGTTGACATGTTTTGTATATTTATTATTAATATGATTATTAATAAATCATATCAATTCGTGTATTCATTTAGGGAATAATTTTTTTTTTGAATAATAATAAAATAGAGTATAACTAGTTATTATATCATATTATATGATTTCATAAGTCATGTACAACGTTTTGGACACTTTGGTTAACCATGATTAAGTTAATGAGTTAACATAGCATGGTTAATAAACTAGCTAAACAATTTTGGTCTTCTTCTTAAGCATCGCCAAAATCATTTTTATAAGAGAACAGGTTGCTTGTCAACTTTGTTCTTATGTACCTCGTGCTTCTAAAAGGCTACCAATACTTTATGTTATTATAATCTTAAGGTATGTCTTTATGGGAGTATAAAAAGGATGCATGTGCTTGCATTTTTTGGCTAGTTTTCTACTCTCTCTTCGTAATGGTCGAAAGTTCTCTCTACTCCCCACATCTCTCTCCTTTGAAGCTAGTTTGGTGATTAGAATCACTCTTGAGTTGTCTCCTGTAGTACTTATTTAAGTTAAGTACTTAAAGGCTAAGACACTCAAGAATAAAAGAAGGAACTAGCATTGCAAGTGCCTTAATCTTCATCAGCACCCCAAAACCAAGTGGGTTCAAAGGCTCCAACTATTGTCATTCTATAACACTTTATGGTTGTTTTAATATCATTCTAATCTCTATAAATGGATCCAAAATGGTTTGGTTTTGTTATAAACTCAAAAATAAACTTGTTATTTTTAACACTTCTGTTGACCGGTTTTTATGAAAAACACACTTATATTTTGTATCAAACCCCATCAAATACTCTTATGGAAGATTATGTTGAAAGGATGAAGCAAGTCCATAAGTCTGGAGGTCATCCATCAAGACGGTATATGCCATTTTTGAAGGATTTTAGTATACTATAACATCCTATGGTGTACATACAACCCTAAGTGATTTGGATCTATGTTTTCTCTAATTATACATGCAATATTGTTTCCAAAGCATTAAGCCTACAACTAGCATGCAAATGACATAATCAACATAAAAGAGATTTATAAAATTACCTCTTTGATGTAGCTTCTAGAACTTCTTAAGTTTGGCCTTTAAGAACTTAGTGCCCCAAGTGTTGCACCTCAAATGGAATCACAACACACCTACAACAAAGGAGACTTTTGAGAGAGTATTTCTTGCACCAAAATTGGCTCAATGATCTCCAAGAATGCTAGTGTGTCATTTTGGAATTTTGGATGCTAAGGGGCTTCTTATATAGTGTGGAAAGATTAGGGTTACACCATGTAAACCTTAATGTGCATGACCTTTCATATTCCTTAGGCTCCATGGGTTTAAACCTCCATGGATCATGCATGGGTTGTCACATGGGTTTAGCCCAACCTAAGAAATCATGGATCATTAGCCCACACTATAAGAATGACTGATTTATCAAATCAATCCCCATATATTTAATTAGTCTATTTTGATCACAAAATTAATTCCAAATTAATTCTTGATCAATACTAATTAAATCATATGATTTCATATTAATATATTAGAACTTATAATATATTAACAAATCATAAATATCCTCTTCTCAAAAGTCCTTCCTATCAAATTGTCCTGGTGATATGTAACCCAAATGGACCATCCTACTCTCGGGTCAAGTACATACCAATTATAGTTGTGGGCTTAGACACCTAATCTAACAGTCTCCCACTTAGATAATTCTAATAACTATTATTCCAGGTACGACTTAAAACCCGATTAGCAATTGTAGCTCCTAAAAGTCGATGTCAACCTCTAACCTAGTCAATGATGCGTCCATTAGATAAGGGATCATATATTCCTCCATTATAGATATCATATGCACACGAGACATGGATTAGAATCATTCTCTTTGTCCATGTGTTGTTTCCCGATTTCCAATTTATGATGACCGACTAATTGAACAAATCAAATCAGTCCATGCTTGGCCAAGCACTTAGGGGTGTCATCGCTAAATCATCAAGGGGCCCACATATATCACTTTTATCCAAATGGGGTAAAAGGAACGGATAAACTTCGACCCAAATGCTTTCTTGTACCTACTCATCGAATTACACACAACAATATGTTTTATAACACCAAGTTACTGGTGCGTATATATACGTCAATGTGCAACCGACTCGCAACTACAACTCACATGTCTTCGTTTCAAGAATATACGATATTATCGTCTCACAATCACTCATGATAAAATCCATGAAGTGATTCAGATGGGCGTGGGTTGAATCTAATATTGGAATCTTATTCCAGGAGCACTCATGAACACTGTAGCCAACTTGTGCTATGACTAAAACACCTCTACAGACCCATTCATGACAGTCTTGCCTCAATACCTACTTCCAAAGTATGATCGACTGTGGATGGTTTGAATAACCTAGTTATTCGGAAAGTCAAAACATGCAAAGTGAAACACAAGAATAATACTAATCCTATATGGCCCCAAAACTTTTGAGCCCCATATTGATTACTCATTATTCATTGTATAATGTTTTGAATAATCAACTTAATACTTGAATTAAAATAATAGTTGTCCCATGCTCCAATCATGCACACTATGTTTGTTTATGGTCCTTACTTTGTAAAATAGATCAATTGACAACATTTCAGTGATGCTCATTTTACAATTCCAAATCAATATTGCAAGTGTAAGAATTCCAAATTCTTGTCACTACTATAAAGTGTCAAATTCTAAACTATCATGCAATGATTATTTTGTAATGTCTTGGTACCAAAAGTCAAAGAGACTTGACCAACGATATTACAAAATATTCCTTTGGAGATTGTTACAAGAAAATTCTATGGAAATGAAGTCTCAAATTCAAAGTACATTCCTTTGAACATCCTTCTTAGATAAAAGTTTCTAACTTTTTCATCTATTCTTCAACTCCCAATATGGAAACATTCCATTTTTTCCGTACAACAACTCATCATTAATAGACTCCTGGCTATTCATAATAATGTCACTATGGTCCATCCATTACTATACTTCCAACTGTCCTTAAGCGACCAATCCTTGGCAAACCTTAGATTGTCCTTAACATTTGTTTAACCACTTTAGTCATATCCAGTTCTATTCGTTTTTCCCTCTTAACGCCCTAGGCATTTGGAAAATTAGAACATGAGAATATTATATCATATGCAATCGATCATATACCCGAAACATATGGGATATGATTCATAATGTCTGACATCAAGATACGATACTTGATCAGTCTTTTGCTACAATATTTTTATTTGTCATGTTCTCATAATTTGAATTATGAAGAGGGATGCCGTAATCATAATCAGTTTTTGAGAACGCAATTAACATTTCCATATATAGAATTTCCTTATGTTGAACCATTCCAACATAACATTCATATATATTTGACTAAATTTGATTAAAAACTCAATCTAAGCTTTTAGAATTGACATGAAGTATAAATTCCTCTCCCTAAATTATAGCAAAACAATTTTTCAAACCCTGCATCTTTGCAAATTGAAACTTTTGTTTTCTACAATTAACATTGCTAACTTGCAACATTTTCCATAATAATTATGCTCCCACTAGCATAATAATTATTATCTTACTAGCATAACACTTATGCTCCCACTAGCTTTGACATGTACCTAGAAATCAGCTGGACTTTTAGAAATCAATACTTATTGACTTTCATTCCAAAGTTCAAATTTCTGATAAGAGATGCTTTGATAAGACCTTATCTAGGCTTCTCAAAATCATACACCTTTCCTTAGATAGGTTCCATGTGTGTCTTAACAATTTTAGCACTTACAACAATAAGTCTCAAATGTTTATACCTTTTTCCATTTCTCACAATTCGAAGTATGAAGAGGGATGTCATAATCATAATCAAATTTGAGAATGCAAATATCACAATTGCTAACTATTAAAATATACTTAGTGAAAGCGTTTCATCACAATCATTTTCATGAATTGGAGGAGGTGGAGGAAGTGAAGTATGATTTCCATTTCCACTAATGCACGACAAAGGGATTAATCTTTCACCTTGATCACCACGTAGGATATCATCTTCAAGAGGAAAGCTTGTTCCAAAAGATTTAGAAAGACCATAGTTGTTTGAACTAGACATCTATAGTAGGAGAAATTCAAGTTTGGTTGATTTTAGTCCTTAATTTAACAGCCAACATGAAATATTAAGGCTAGGACCCAACATAATATTTTACAATTCGGAAGAGAGATGTTGTAATCCGAATGCAAAATATTTGAAGGTAGGTAAATGACGATTTACCAATTTCCACAATGAAAAACAAAATTAAATTAAGTTTTAATGGATTGAAATTCCTAGATCCTTTAAGATTCATTGAACTTTTCAATGACATGTTTAAATCTCGATTGTGCCCTTCAAGTTTGTGACTGGGATGCTGAGGATCACAAACAAGGTGTGAATAACCATGCAAATTAGCTTGCTACACCCAATGTTACAACCACCTAATCAATATGCCAGTTAACCACACACACTCCATTGATCTATGATTAACATCAAGCTATCCTAGATTTGTGCGTCGATTAACCACACACGCTCCACTAACGAATTAACAAAGTGCAAAGTGCAATTTCAAGGGTTAGCATCAAATTCACATTTTCATAAGTAACTAAGATTGGGAATTTATAAGTGTTTAGTTACTTAGTATTTCATTATACTTTTAATGAAAATTTAAATGTCCTGTCAAACTCGTTTGGCTAACGACCCTCCACCAATCAAGGAAGCAGTGGGAGAGAGTGGACACCCATTAAACTGCTATTTTATAGGGAGTAACCTTATACCCCCCTTATAGACCGGCTTCGCGAATGAGGCCTACTAATGGTAAGACTAACTTTACTCTTATACACACACACACACACACACACACACATATATATATATATATATATATATATATATATATATATATATATAAACCTGTAATATTATAATAGTTTAAGGGTTGAATTTTAAACTTTTAAAATTCTAGGGTTTGGAACTAAATATTTCAAAGTGAGATTTTGCATTTACAAATTCCAAACTTTGAAGGAATGTTTTCAACTATTCAAAAACTTTTGGTATCCATAGCTTACGAGTTTAATATAGGTTTTATAAAAAGACTATTGACATTCCATAACTTGAGGACAAGTTATGGAGTTCATAAAAACATTTATGTAAAAGACTCTTCAAGTTCCATAACTTGAGGACAAGTTATGGAAAACTTAAAACCATTTTATGACGACATTTAAAAATGAGACTTTTCACTTTCCATAAATTGAGGACAAGTTATGGATTTCACCAAAAACAATTAGATCAAAAAATCCAACTAACAAAATCAAACAATTTGCTTATGATCTAATTAAACTCATAAGTTAAGATAATTCATATCAAACAAGTTTTAGGAAATTATCCTAATCATATAAACTAATACAAATCATGAAACTTTGACAATTATCTTTTATTTGGATGAGAATCATCATTACCATATCAACAAAATCAGATTTTATGAACTAAAACATTTTTTGGTAATGATTCTAATCCAAAACATGCCAAAAAACTGCCCACTGGAGCACAAACTCGGCAACTACATGAACTGAACTCGTCAAGTTTGACTTTTTCTGAGTGGACTCGATGATTCCCCCAGTGGACTCGGCGAGTTCACTGTCTAGAATGCAAAAAATCGATTTTTTAACTTTGAAAATTACATTTGCATCAAATATAATGGAAAACAACCCTAGGTTTTGATACAACTGAAGGTTTTAGTATACTACAACATCCTATGGTGCAAATACAACCCTAAATGCTTTGGATCTATGTTTTCTCTAATTATACATGCAATATTGTTTCCAAAGCATTAAGCCTACAACTAGCATGGAAATGACATAATCAACATAAAAGAGAGTTATAGAATTACCTATTTGATGTAGTTTGTAGAACTTCTTGAGTTTGGCCTTTAAGAAGTTAGTGCCCCAAGTGTTGCACATCAAATGGAATCACAACACACCTAGAACAAAGGAGACTTTTAAAAGAGTATTTCTTGCACCAAAATCGGATCAATGATCTCCAAGAATACTAGTGTGTCATTTTGGATGCTAAGGGGCTTCTTATATAGTGTGGCAAGATTAGGGTTACACCACATAAACCCTAATGTGCATGACCTTCCATATTCCTTAGGCTCCATGGGTTTAAACCTCCATGGATCATCCATGGGTTATCACATGGGTTTAGCCCAACCTAAGGAATCATGGATCATTAGCCCACACCATAAGAATGAATGATTTACCAAATCAATCCCCATATATTTAATTAGTCTCTTTTTATCACAAAATTAATTCCAAATTAATTCTTGATCAATACTAATTAAATCATATGATTTCATATTAATATATTAGAATTTATAATAGATTAACGAATCATAAATATCCTCTTCTCAAAAGTCCATCCTATCAAATTATCCTGGTGATATGAAACTCAAATAGACCATGCTACTCTCGGGTCAAGTACATACCAATTATAGTTACAGGCTTAGACACCTAATCCAATAATTTTATATAATATATTATTATTATTATTTTATTAGTAGTAGTATTTGTCTTGAATAAATATAATGACATTTTTTTTGTAGATATGGATATGCTTGGAAAAGGAAAAAAGAAAATAAAAACATGTTAAGAACTCATAGAACTACAATTTCATCAAGGATGTTGTATCCACTTGTGGAGATGCAAAAATAAATAAATAAATAAATAAAAATGTCTAATCGTTTGACTTAATTGATGTGTCCCTCTTCATTTTTTGTCAGGTTCATACTAAATGTGCAGCTTCCTTCAAAGAATCTATTAAATTTTGTATTAAACACTTACCACTTTTATAATATGTAACCCATCAACATACTTGAAATTCTTAACTATACTAGCTACTTACTTATAATTCCTTACCTATAATAGCAATGTCATTCCATAGTACCAATATGTAACAAATCAAATTCATTGCTCATATTGGTAACAAGAGTAAAGTAAGTTGATATGACCAGAAAGATAGAGCTATAAAATATGTGAAAGAGAATTGATAAAAAGAATGGGCATCATTCCACAAATAGGCAGAAGCAATAGTAAAAGCAGAATCATCGAGTTTTGATTGTTATTTCTTATCAGATTTAGAACCCAGAAATGTCTATAGTTTTATGCATTACTATACATTGTTATATTAATTATTCACTAAGGTTCCTTCAATTTTAATCCTTTAAAAATTTAAATATTTGGTTCTTGTTGGATAACATGACTATAGCATGGGTAAAATTGTTAGAAAATTAGATTACGGAAAGATGTCTTTGTGTGTGTGTGTGTGTGTGTATACACTTGTGTGTGGGGGATGGCTCATGTGAAATGCAAATAATTTGTAGAACCGTAAAAACAAAGAAACCATATGAGATTGTGCCACCTCAACCTTATATTTTGGACAAGAATTCATCCAAACTTTGAACTACATGATGATAATCGATGATACATGATAAATTATTTCATATTAGCAAAGCATGTTTTTTGACATCTTTATTATGTAAACTAGAATTTAAAAGCGGTTTAGGGCGTGAAAAAAAAACGGTTGTTAAAATCACATTTAAATCTATATTACCATAACAAGCTCTAATTTAAACATATCATCTTTAATTTATTGCTAATAAATTTAATTTCTAAACTGCATGTGTTTGATTTTTATAAGATAAAATCTATTTTTATATTTTCGTAAAATATTTATGTTTTCACATGAATCTATTTGTATGTGTGTGTGTGTGTGTGTATATATATATATATGTGTGTGTGTGTGTGTGTTTGTGTGTCTGTTTAGTTTGCATTGCACAATTTACCACTTCTTAGTCCAAAAAATAAATATTTTTGTAACATTTGTCCTTATTTTACAGTTTTATAAAACTTTTAACCCCAAAAAATCATATCTTCCTTCTTAATAAAAAAATCCTAATACTACGTGTCTTTTCGAGTATCAGATTTCAATGTAACTAAAATTCCTTTTATGCCCTTATTTCCTTTCGGATTCAAACAATATTTTCCATCCTTGAATATCAGTCAATTAGATAACCGTCGACAACTGTTATACTCTCTCATAATTGCTTCATTTATAGTCACATTCCAAGTTTATAGATTTGGATTCTGCTATCTTCACCTTCTTCCTCTATCTGTTCATCCATCTTCTGTTTTATTCCTTCTTTCATAGTTGCATTTCGGTTTCAATGCAATCCCGTTCATGTTAAATCCCGATTTCCTGCTCTTATATCACAAACCCTAGATGACTTTCAGCAATAATGTGGTTGTCTATCACCCCTTCGTCATCTCCATCAACACAACCATAAACCCTTTACTCCAAAGCGATCATCTCCTTCTGTTCAACAAACATCCTTGCTCCATTACTCTTCATCTTTTCTTCTTCTTGGTTGATACTCCATTAATGACAACATGAATCTCCTTAGGTATTTTTCTTACCTTTTTAATTTTTAGTTATTGGTTTTATAGGTTTTTATTTTTCGTCGACATCGCTATGGTTAAACCCCCTTTTTAGGGATCATACTGATTGATGATTCAGATCAGTAAGCCCTAGACTTTCATTTTATTATATCCATCTTTTTCTCCAAATCACCTTTCTTCTATCATCTCAATATACAATTTATTGATACGTTATGCATTTGTTTCTTTCTGTAGGTTTGTTTTGACAGGTTTATACAATGGATTAGGAAGGTAGTTCAATAAACCTTCCAATAACTTCGATAACCAATGTTTTTTTTTTTCATGAAATAACAAAAGCATATGTTTTATTTATATAAATTTAGGATTGTACATATGTTCTAGAGGGAAATCATTAATCGTCGTGTAAACATGTGTGGTGGAAGTTTGGTGATGAGAAATTATAAGTAACACCCTCATGATTTGGATTCCACATTGGAATTGATGGTCATCATCTTGTAACTTGCACTTACGTATCATCTAAAGTTGTCACTAATAATCACCAACACATGTTTTTTGAGTGAATAGCCTATAAGGCATAAGCGTCACAACAGTTTGGCTGATGCAATTTTTTGGCAATACAGTTACCAAATCATTCGGATCAAATTCCATTGTTTTTGTTTGGGTTACTTGATTTTTCGACCCCTATTTTGCAAAATGGTTGTTAATAACCACCACAAGATGAGTTCTGATTTTATTTTGTTTAGAAACTATTTTACCAATATTACCCTTATGGTTCTACTTATTTAAATAACATACAAGCATGAAAGGAAACCATAAGACGTTTTGAACCTAAGGAAAAACGAACTTGACAAAATAACAGTGGTAATTAATCATCTTTCATCAACTTCGAGGAACTAATCATACAATAAAAGAACAAGGTCCTATAGGACTTTTTAAGTCAAACTTTGAAATATTTCAACTTTCTATTAATAGGGATTTTCAATGTTTTTAAGCGATTTTTGACAGCCAAATGTTATTACTAAATCAAAAATTATTTTAATTAAATGATAAGAATACAATTGCAAAAAGACTATAACTTATCATTTATGTATGATAATATTGTAATGTTATTACTAAATCAAACAATTTTAATTAAATGATAAGAATACAATTGCAAAAAGACTATAACTTACCATTTGTGTATGATAATATTGTTTATATGTAATAAAACATGTATCGTTGTAAATAGTGTATTTTAGAGAATAATACTATAAGTTTTATTCTTTTTTTTTTGTTAAAAGTTAAAACAGTTATTACAAATGGTTTAACCATAAAGTTGTGATTTAATACAAGAATTAATATACATAAATTGTTATTAATGTACAAATGTTTAAAATTATTGTCATTCTGATTTAAAATTATTGTCATTATCACTTAACTAATAAATAATTATTCTCTTAGGGTAAAAAATAATTATTTATAACATATTTTGTTTTGGTAGAATTTTTTTTGTTATGATCTCAACTTCAACAAAACTTTTGTGATTGTGTGGCACCTTCACAACATTGTCGGTATGGATTTCCGTCCAATTTTAATAAGAAATCATAAATAAAAGCTGGAGAAATAAATTTTTAACAATAAATATGATTGAAAAATAAAATTTATTTTACCCGTGGTTCCCACGGGTTGTAACCTAGTTACCTACTAATAAAAAAATAACGCACCAACCAAAAAAATTATTTGAATTGTACACAAAGTATTTTAACCAAAAAAAAAAAAAGTGAAGGTCGGGGTTTTTTACCTGTTGATATCAAAAGTGGATTATTATACAGGATATACATTTTATCGACAATCGTTAAAAATCATTAATAAATTTACATAACTACTTAAATCGTTTTGGGGGTCTCTAAGTGGAAAGAGTAAAATAATTTGACTATTTTTCTCAATAAATCCACAATCTTTCTTAGGTTTAATCGAAATTTTATAATTTAAAATTTGACCCATCCATTGTCTGATATATCATGCAATACAATATTAATTTTCATGGTATATCTGTTGTCCTTTCGAATATTTTAACGTTAGTGTGACCACTATTGACTATAATGTAAATTATAATCACTAAAATATAGGTTGGCCATTGAAGGCTTGTTCGGGTCGTGGGCCCAACGCAAATAATCTGGTGTCAATACTTGATACTTAATTCGTATATAGTATAAAAAATTGACAGCATTATAATATCTATCGTCCCCTCTTGCAAATTTAAGCAAAAAAATGACAGCATTATAATATCTATCGTCTCCTCTTGCAAATTTAAGCAAAAACTTGACAGCATGATAATAACTATCGTCCCCTCTTGCAAATTTAAGCATGACGAAATTGAGTAATCTAAACCCTTATAAATGAGATTTTTAATAAAATTGATCATAATTTTTTTTTTGGTAAAATTATCACATTTTTCGGAACACATTGTTCCGGAGATGTTTCTGGAATTCCGGAGTATGATTCTGGACTATGGTTCCGGAATAGATTTGATTTTTTTTTTGGGCATATAAGTTTTGTTTTCATAAAATGTATAGGTTTTACTTTCATAAAATGTATAATTTTTTATTTTATAAAATATAAAATGCAATTAAAATTAACAAACAACTAATAAATACATAAACTAAATAAATGCTGTGTATGTAGGTCATATTAGAAATACGATGTTCAAATTATCTTTGTCCTTGTACCCCAAAATATTTTTACTACTCGTTTTCTATACCTCATAGCCCATGGACCGGTGGTTTTACCCTCTATAGAAATCGATTTTTCGATGATCAACGCCTCCAGGAACCAACACAAAAACACCCCACAATCTTCTCTGTTGTTAATATGTTGTGGTACGTCTAGGATCTTTTCAAGGGTCACCTTGAAGCTCTTAAGCGGGATTAAATCAGTTGGTTTGGTGCCCCGGTAGTTGACTCCTACTAACAGTTTGTGGATGCGGACTCTCAAACCTATAAACCAATGTTGATTTTCCGAACAGTAGTCGCCCTTACAATGACTATCGTATATAGTCATTTTGAAAGTCTTCAAATCCATAGAACCAAAAAACCAATGAGTTTGTCGTATGTTGATTGGGATGTAACGCTACAAAAAAAATATTATAAATAATTAATTAGTATATAAATACTGAGGTAATATAATCCAAACAAAATTATACCATATCACACTCTGCCCAAGTTGGGTAAACGGATCTGTCAGCCATGTCACTCCAGTCATATGTATCAATGTTGAAAGCTGACGGCACAACTGTCCACCAAGCATCATTCGTTCTACGATCTAGCAGCAATGAGATCCACATCATGATGTGTTGCCAATTATTATTTTTTATTATTTTTTTGTAGTAAAGTAAGTATTATTATTAGAAGCGTAGTATGTAATAAGCAAATAATTATATTACTTACATCACGTAGCAACCATCCTCTATGACTATCCGCATATAATTGTGTCCAAAACTCAAGCGTAGCAAAGTCGGTCAAATAATTGTGAGCAAACAACAACGAACCATCTTGTTCTTTATATACAATGTGTACGGTAGGATCTACAAGATTGTCCAACAGTGCTAGTTGTTACTGCTGTGTAACACATTTCCTCTTCATTTGTATCAATGGCGACTTATACCATATGGACATAACTTTTTGGCGTTTAGAACGCCAAAGAGGTGCTTGCGCCGGTGTTTTGTATTTATCCCGCGGAATCTCTATTATAACCGGAGACAGCTGCTTAGGGTCGACATTCAATAGTTGTTTAGGGCCGTCATTCAGTGGTTGTTCAAGGCCGACATTCAATGGGTTTTCGGGGGTGCTTAAGACATAAGCATGCTCCTATAACTCATTGTCATTGTAGTATCCCTATACAGTTCAATAATGTATACTTGTAAACGATGCAAAATCATAACGACCATAAACGATGAAATAATTAAAAATATACCTCCATCCCCTTCAAGGTATCAACATCGTCTACGGGAGTCTTATTGATAAGTTTTAGAACCATGGCTAAAGTAGCCTCATGCTCTGCTAAATGCTCGTCTGAGACTGCAACTGCTAGCGACATTCACGGGCCTCATAAGTCAATTGACCGACATCATTCTGCAAGTCACTAATAATTTGGTCCTTGTCAATTGATGGGTTAGCGGTCGGCGGCGGTGGTGGTGGTGGTGACGGGTGATATGGATCATCTATCCGAGTCTTTTTTTCTCGATGCACATGGGTTGGGGATTTTTTGGGTGATGGTGTTAGGGAAGGTTGTTGGATTAGGTGTCTAAGCCCATAACTATTTTGGTATGTACTTGATTTGATTATGAGCATGGTCCTTTTGGGTTGCCTTCACTCATGCAACTTGATATGATGACAAGAGGAGAGAGAGTGGAATTTATTATGTGAATAATAAATTGGTACTCAAAATGGTTTTATTAATATGTTACAAGATTAATATATTATTTGGAAATCATATTATTTAATTAATATTGATCAGAATCTAATTTGGAATTGATTTGATCAAAAGAGACTGATTAAATTAAGGGGACTGATATTGCAATTAACTGTTAGTTGCTAGTTGGGCTATGGACTCCTAATAGAAGGGATGGATGAAATCTATGGGAAGCCCATATAGATTTCGTCCAAGGGGCCTTCTAGAAGGGTTCCATGGGTTGCTTAAGGCCTAAGCAAAGAATTAGGGTTTCCACCTTAAAACCCTAATAGCCTCAACTATAAATAGACCCATATACATGAGAATTCGGCTCAATGCTTCTTGGAGTTGTCCTAGCCGAATTCTTCTTCTCTCCTAAGTTATCTTGTTGCATTGGGTGTTTGTGACTCCATTAGAGGTGCAACACTTGAGGCACTAGGTTTTCAGAAGTCAAGAACAAGAAGGATTAAACTTGTTATTGCTACATAACAAAAGAGGTAAAGATTCTAACCCTAATCATATGTGATTTTCGATATGTCTATGCTAGTCATAGGGTTATTGCTTTGGTGTTCATAGTTGTATGTTCAAGTTAGAAAAACCTAGATCAAAGCAATTAGGGTTGCTTGAACACCATAAGAATGATGTTATGCTCAAAACCCAACAAAGGTGCCCTGTGAACTACAGTGTCGGGAAAATTAGGATGATCAATCCATGTCGAGATAACAACCCAACGTTTAGCACGTATCCCATTTTATGTCGGCTCCAACATCGTTACAAGTCTATTACCCTGCTAAAAATATATTAAATTATAATAAACATAAATTATAACATAAATAAATATTTAAATAATAAAGTAACCATATGTCATCTATTTGTAAAAACGGGTTGCAATGAGTCTTTTGTAAGGGCCTAAGTTTTGACCATGAAATAGCCCGAGGGATCACATTCTGTTCTCGGGTACCAAATAAACTGCTCACCGGAAAAGTCTCAAGAATCCATATCTGAATGTTAGCAGACAAATACATAAAAAAGAGATAGAATGTTAGCAAACAAATAAATAAAAAATAGTTAGAATGTTAGCAAACAAAAATAAATAATACAATTTTCATTATATACTTACCTTAAAAGCGTATAAAAAACCATGTAGGGTGTAGGTCAATTTTGAAGTTTGTTCTCTTTCGGTTCTTCTGGATGTATATAAGCTTCTCAATCTTATTGAATACAATATGTAGTTGTTTATACAAATGATCCCAAATTATCATCCCCCATGGATATCTACCACATAAAAAATTAGTTAACAATTTAATTTCTAAAAAATATTAGTAATGATAGGTAATTTAATTAATCAGTAATTATAAAATAGATTACATTATACCTGTTGAATTCATCAAGGTTGGGGAGCAAAGCGAAATACTCTTCTGTAACAAACCCTTCTCTAACAGGTATAGAAGACATACACGGACTGCATCCTAGTTTGATAAGTCATTTAGTGAATTTTTAAACGCCTTCATAACATGGTCTAATTTGACTGAGACATTCTTCGAGACCATAGGAAAGGCATGGGAACTGAAGGCGGCGTCGGATGTAGAAGCAGAAAAATAGTCACCAAACCAGAAGCCGGTGATGAGACAAAAAAATTTCTTCCCGAAAGAGAGTTCGTAACCCCCAATCTCACAAACCAGTTCTTCTACTTTGCATCTGGAGTCGATGACAACTTCGTGGGAAAAGACGTAATGTAGAAGCAAATGATCCCCATCTACATTAGGAACGTATAACCACCTCCCGAAACATGTATACCGAAACATAGTTTCGCATTCAGATCTGTTTCTAAATGTCACAAGGATTTCCCCACCGATTTTGGGTTTACATAAAAGTGTAATTGATGCATTAACAATCATGTAGTGTTGCACAAATAAAAAACGTGCTAGCACTTCATTCTAAAATGGAAATGACCAATATTCCAGACCTATTCTGGACCAGTTTCGGGCGTGTTCTTCATGTTTCGGACGCATTCATCGTGTTCCGGAATGGTTCTTCGCGTTCCAGAGGCTTCTAGAATGACATTTTAGGATATGGAACACAACATTTCGATGTAAGTCAACAATAACTAAACATCTAAACCACTTTTTAGTTGCTCCTACAACAATGACATCTTTAATTTAATCTTCGAAACGTTTTCAGTTCATTCCTGATGTAGTCTACTACACTCGGAACAGTAAGTAACAGTCGAAATCGAAGAACGTACCGATAAAATAACGGGGTCGTAGTGCTTATCTTTCATGTCGTAGATGGGTGTCGATGCGTGTCGGAGATGGAAGTTGCGTGTCAAAATCGGGTCAGAACGTCATAATCTAGTCGGAACACCGGGATGTTGGAATAGGAATGCACCTTTTCGAAATGAAGTTGTTGCCTCAAATTATATTTCGGATTTTAAAATTCAAAATCCTGGTTCGGAACATATATGGTTCCTATGGAATAGGCATTTTCGGATCCAATGAAATGAGCCGGGTCACCCAAAAAATAATCCGTAATTCGTTCCAGAACGACCTATTCTAGAATATGTGTTTATATTGCAAAAGAAGTTATATTTTAAGAAAAATACAAAAAAAAATGGTTAGATTACTCAATTTCCCATATATAAAGTACATAAAAGGTAATTATTTATGATATAAATTGGCCAAATTTGATAGAATTTGAAAGATGATATAATTTATATAATTTGAAGTCACGTTTTTTTATAGGGAAATCTTTAGAAAAGTCCTAAAATTTTAGTCCAATTTATGATAAAGTCTCAAACTAATTTTTGTTTACAGAAAAGCACAGAATACCGGTTAAAGCTTCGAAAGAACCCTTTTCGGCCGGTTTCATACATTTAGTCGGTATTCTGTCCTTTTTCGTTAGTCTGCTTAAAATTTTAGGACTTTTCTGGAAACTACCTGATAAAATATTGGGACTTTTCTGAAAATTACCATGGAATTAATGGATATTATTATTAGCAAATCATTTATAAATATAATAAATATTTTTATTATAAAAATGGAAATACACTTGTTGCTAATTTCTATGAATAAATTGGTGGTCTAAGTACTCATCTATTGCTTATTGACCACATCAAACTCTCTACGTTCCTCATATAGATCGTTGTTTGTGTGATGGTGAGATGTACTCAATGAGTGTTCATCTAATGTTGGTGTTCCTCTTATGTTGTTTAACCTAACTACCACCTAACATCCATACCTCACACAGTAACAACCATAGGCTAACACACATCTATTAAATGTGAAAAAGTGAATCATGAATGATAGTTTATATGGAAACAAGTATAGGGTGATTATCTATTTAAATTGTCATTCAAAGTTTATTTTTCATTATGTGTGTAATTTCATGGTTGTTATCGAATAATGTATGGAGGTTAGGTGGTATTTAGGTTAAAGAACATAATGAAAGATCTATATGTTCAAGAATCATTATGTAATGATATTTTCTAATAACATGTAATCCTATAGAGTCGCACCTAATAGGAAGTATACACTTATTGATTGTGTATTAATAAATATTATTAACTCGTTTATTCAATTGAGGAAACATACATAGTACATCTTATTATGACACCCACAACAATACATAGGAGGAACATAAGGAGTTTGAAATGGTCAACAAACAATAGACCAAATCGATCATTCTATTCCTTGAAATTAAAAACAAATGTATTTACTTTGTTTAAAATAAAAAAAAATATTTGTTATGTTTATAAATTATTTGTTAATAATAATATCAATTAATTTCATAGTAATTTTTAGAAAAGTCCTAATATTTTGGTCATCGGGTAATTTTCAAAAAAGTCATAATATTTCGAGCTAACTAATGAAAAATGATAGAATACTGACTAAATCTCCGGCCAAAAAGGGTTTTTTCGAAGTTTTAGTCGGTATTTTATGCTTTTCTATAAACAAAAATTAGTTTGAGACTTTTTTCTTAAATTTGACTAAAATTTTAGAATTTTCTAGAGATTTCCTTTTTTAATAAAGTCTTTTTGAAAAGAAATTGTCTCCATATATATATATATATATATATATATATATATATATATATATATATATATATATATATATATATATATATATATAAGTGAATTTATCTAAATGCTCAAAATTTGTTGAAAAATTTGAAGATTTTTGGTTGATCTTATGTGAAGAAATACTATTTAATGAATTACTAAAAAAGTAAATATACATATAATAACGTGAGGATTTCGAAAAAAGAAAATGCGTTATACACTAATTAGTCAAGGTGTTTAACAAAATAAAGTCTTAATTATTCCTTTCCTTTTCACAATCGTCATTGCATACGCACACACAAAAGCACCACTTTTAACCGTCTTTAACCATAATACGCCAAAATTAAGTGTCCAACCTAAGCAACTTGTAACTTCTAATTAATTAATTATCTTCCATATAATAATAGTCTCCAAGAGCCATCCACAAATCCACAAACATCAATAAAAGCGTGTGACTGTCGAAGGCCAAATCCAATTTCAAAAATATACTTTAAAATCGATGTTTAGAGCTGGAACACATATTATTTATTATGAACACATATTATTTATTATCTATTTATATAAGTAGTTTTATGCAAAACATAAATATTTTGCGAAAATATGAAAGCAGATTTTATCTTATAAAAATTAAACACATGTATTTTGAAAATTAAATTTATTAGCAATAAATTAAAAAAATAATAAGTTTATATTGGAAGGTGTTGTTGTAATATAGATTTAAAAGTTGTTTTAACAACCGTTTTTTTTCATGTTCTTAACTACTTTTAAATTCAAGTTTTCATAATAAAAATGTCAAAAAACATGTTTTGCTAATATGAAACAATTTCTCATGTATCATCGATTATCAGTATGTAGTTCAATGTTTTGATGAATTTTTATTCAAAATATAAGGTTGAGTTGACACAATCTCATAGGTTTCCTTGTTTTCGCGTTTTCGTAAATTATTTTCATTTTCACATGAGCCCTCCGCTTATATATATATATATATATATATATATATATATATATATATATATATATATATATATATATATATATATATATTGAGAGATAGATAGAGAGAGAGAGAGAGACAAAGAGCTAGTTTCAAATGTTTTTCACAATTATTGTATTCATTAATGCACCAATCAAAAATTAGCAAAATATAAAAAAAAAAAATTCAATAAGGGTATTTTGGAGATTTTGTATTCTCAATTAATGGAAGTATTTAACTGAAAGCCTATAATTAAGGAAAGAAAATAAATATTTGACCTAATCTTTCTCTTATATCACTGCAACTTCTTCTTTTTTGCATCACACCACAAAAGAAAAAGAAATCAGATGACATATAAATTGTGAATCATAGGCGGCATCAAAAGACTCCACCATCGGCGAGTCCCTCCTTCCCTGAGGCTACCATCATCGTTGAAATATCTTGTTGTCATCATCATCCTACCCATCTTCTTCATCAGATACTAGCATCGTCTCCATCGTATATCCGACGCCTCCCGTCACGGATTTCTCATCGTCTTTCCTATAGAAGCAATTCTTATGGAAGCGTTCCAACACCAATGGATACTAATCGTATATGTACTCTATCATCTAGGTTAGGACGTTTTTTGAACCATCGAGATCTGCAATTAATCAGGTATTTTAAAGATTATATTTGTCCATGGTTTTTACTTAACCTAAATTACATTCTCTAGAATTTTAGAGTTTTAATTGCAACTAAACGGCTGGTTGTTTTTCAAAGTCGAACTTAAGCATTCAAATACACAATCAAAATCAACACACTTTTATGGTTGTAAATAATCTTTAAATAATTTCACATAGTTAATAATTTAAAATTAAATATGAAGTTTGTCTGGTTGTTCTAATTCTTTACTTCAAATCATTTCATTCTACTAAATCAAAGAATATTGGTCCATTTGGTGGCTCACTGATTGGCCATTTGTATCAATATGTTTCGTCATTACTTTTCATTTGTTAGCCTTAGTCATATTTTATTACTTTACTAAAATATATATGCTCCCTGATTTGCAATTTGGGATATGGTAAATGTTTAAAGTGAAAGGTTCTAGTGGAAGTATATGTTAAATGCAGGGACTCTCAAGACGATTTGAGGCCCATGGTAAAAACAAAAAATGAGGCCCTTTAAAATTTAGTAATGGCAAACAATAATACAATGATGATAGGAAGACAAATACATAAGCACTTGTTATTAAATTAAATATATATAGTATGAAAGAAAATTGAAACGGGTTAAAAGGATGAGAGTTAAATATTAAAACCAATAAACCACTAGGTTAGTAAAAAAACTAATAACAAAGCAAAATAATAATAAAAAAAAAAGCGAACAATCAAACCATTTTGAAAAACTGTCACTTTTGTGTCTGACCAAACAAACAAAAATATGAATGTTTGGAAAAAAAATCACGTTTGGTGAAAACTCTAAAATAACTTAAAGAATGACCTATCTAACTAACATGTTAGCATGGTTTTTATTAACAAACATACAGATAATAATAATTATATATTAGAACACCATGCAATGTAGAAAATCTCTTAGCTGGAAAATTATGTTTGATAATTGCTAGAAAAGACCAAAATTGTAAATGAAATAAATGTTTGGGTAGTTTGTCAAAAAAAAAAAAAAAGGACCATATTAATAACTTGGATGATTTTTGAATAACAAAGAAGAATGCAGGGACTATTTTTAATTTGAATTCAATTTCAATAAAATGAGGCGCAAGTTATGAAAGAGAGCAAATGCTGATTATTTATTATTAGTTTTAAAAAGTGCATATAGAAAAAATCGAACCAGAGCACCTACCTACGCCCCTTACCAGAACGCTAACCAACTCATCTAGTGAAATTATATGCAATTGTTTAACACAAAGCATATATATTAAGTATAAAACAGAATTATTTTTAGGGCCTGAAAACATAACGAGGCCCGTGGCCGTCGCCCATCTTGCCCACCCTATTCGGCCGACCCTGATTAAACGGCATGCTCCTTACTTCTCAATGATATCATTTTTATGATCTTTTTGACATTTTACTTGTTTATTTCTTATGTATTTTTGTTTATGATTACCTTTTGTTTTGGCTAAACAAAGTGTTTGTTGAAATGTACGAAAGAGAAACTAAAGAATTTAACCTTGTGGTATGCATTCTGTCAGAATTACTAGCTGCACATATTTTATGTAATTGTTTAAAAAAGTAATTAATTTGTATGTGTATTATTTTGGTTCAATTTGTGATTTTAAATTCCAATTTCTATTGTCCCTTGTTATTGTATATTTGAAATCTAAAATTATATTAGCAGTAAATACGATACTATTGAATATATTTTATATATTCTGTAAGAATAAAATCTATGTATTCTGCCATAATGTATTCTATGTATTCTACCAGAATATATAAAGCGATAGTTAATTGCAAGTAACATGTTTTAACCAATATTAGTTGTTTTTTTTTTTTTTTTTTTTTTTTTTTTTTTTTTTTTTGTGATAAGAATGGATGGAAGAATGCATTGAAGACCTAATAAGAATAACATGAAGAGTGAATAAAGTTTGATCATACTCACAATTTAAGAATGTTGTTATTTATTTTTTTTTATTCATTTTTGTTGATATTCTTTTAGAATATGTATAATTATATTAAAATGTATAAAACTTTTACTTTGTAAGAATATATATGAATTTATATTTAAGTTCGGATGTATAAGAATAGAATGTTGTTATTTTTCAACCTGGATTCAAGAATTTTGTTATTCTTAAATAATACTCTAATAGAATAAAATTCTGAAATAACATCATTCTAACAAAAAATTATCCTGACAGAATAAAATCGGTTATGTTTACAAATTACATTAGAATTAAAAGTGAATTAATTAAAAAAATTCAGATTTTTAAATTTATGAGAATTAATTATCCCTAAAAATCCAAAATTTTCCTTATATAAATGTAGTTAATTGTTTGAAATACCATTTTGCTAAAATTTGTGTGATTATATGGTACATGTTATCTCATTATAATATCAAACACTCTCAAATCATGTTCATTGATTAATTTCATTTGTTGGTCCAGATCTGTACATTCTGGCACATAATAGTTAGTAAAACAAAATAACCAAAGCCTATATATATATATATATATATATATATATATATATATATATATATACATGGCTAGGTTAATGTGTTCTTATATTTATTGTGTGCTAGAATGCACAAATTGGAATTTAGTAAAATTAAGTAATTATTTAATTAAATAAAGATATATATTAAATCATTTCAGTAATTGTATGTATATTAAATGATATCCATAATTATAATTTTTTTTATGGAAACTAATTAAATTTGTCATTAATGTTATCAATAACATTCTTTTAGAATGAATTCGCATTTATGTTTTATTTTTGTGTAACATCCCAAAAATAGGAGCCAAAAATTTCATTTTTAAAACATAGAATTTGCAAAACATTAGAATTAAAACATTCACAGATCATATCATTTCATAAAAGATGTTGATTGTCTGGAAACCATATTATCAAACATAATACTGTCAATGTACAAAATCCCAGGAGGATCCCATAGTGCGGAATACAAAGCGTGTGTGTGATATACCGCTACCGTGCCGGCTCCTTCCCCTTCGAAGAAGAAGTACCTGAAACCAAAACTGAAAACTGTAAGCAAGAAGCTTAGTGAGTTCCCCCATTTTACCACATACCATACAATCAAATACCATACATACTGTCGGGCAATTCTGGGGTGCCCGACCTTTCCCGGTACGACCATTCTGGGGTGCCGACCTACCCGTGTCAAGCCGTTCTGGGGTGCTGACTACCCATGTCAAGCCATTCTGGGGTGCTGACTACCCATCGGTCCTAACAACCGATCCTCGGGGACTATTTCACCCCCTACTGCTACTATCACATATATCATAACATAACATATTATCAGACATATATGGGGCGTCCGATCAACCCTCGGCCCTAACGACCGGGCTTGGGGACTATTCCCCTCCTACTACCACTATCACATATAACATATCATGCCGGCATATAACATATCATCACGTACTGTCAGACATATCTCGGGTGTCTGACCTACCCTTCGGTCCTAACAACCGAACTCTACTACTATCACATATTCATATCATGCCAGCATATAACATATCAGGTAGTAGAAAACCTAGATGATATCACAAAGACAATCATCTAACATACAACTCCTACTGGTGGGCCGGCATTGTGGCCGTAGACCCACCGCTACTGGAAGGTAACTCACCTCAAAGTAGTTGCTGATCTGCGTGGGAATTGACTGTCTTCTGATGCTGCTGTCCCGGAAGTCCTCCGGCTAAAATCCCCACAAAACACCCAGTCAAATACTGCTAACCGACCTCAGGGTAAAATGACCATTTACCCCTGACCGAGCCAAGAGTCAAAGTCAAAGTCAACTTCCAGTTGACCCGACTCGTCGAGTTGGCCTGCCAACTCGCCGAGTCCCTATCCTTTTGTCTGACCACAACCCCGTCTCTACTCGTCGAGTTAGGCATTGACTCAACGAGTTTTCCTTTTAATCCAAGGTCCAATATCCCTTCATCCTACTCGCCGAGTTGTATGAACAACTCGCCGAGTTCATCTTCATCCGAAGAACATGTTATGCTGAGACTCGCCGAGTGATATGAACAACTCGCCGAGTCTGTTCTTGAGGCAAGAAGATTGCCTTGGAGTCGCCGAGTCAGGGCATTGACTCGCCGAGTTTCTTCATGGGTGAGTCTGGCTTCCGACTCACTGAGTCACACCCCATGACTCACTACTCCACTCCGCAAACACAAAAAGGGGAAACTCGGGGACTCACGACTCGACTCACCGAGTCCGATGAACGACTCGCCGAGTCTGTCACATGCAAACACTAAATATTCGATTTTGCTTGGATCCAGCTCATGCCATACATAGATCTGGGTTTCTAGGGCCTGGTTAACACGTAAAGTTTCCAACTTTACGTGTAAATAAACACCAATGAAGGTTTTAGGGCTCAAAATGAACTAAAAGAGTAGATCTAGGGCTTTCATGCAATATGGCTCCATAAAGGCAGTAGATCTGAGCTCTTGGAGCTCAATCATGCCTAGATCTAAGGGTTAATCAACTTATTACAAACCTTAGTTCATAATCAAGCTTGGAAATGGCTCAAGAAGGACTTTAATGGAGCTATAAAGTTCTACAAGCATGAAAACAGAGGGAAACTGAGTTATACCTCAAGGGAATCACTTAAAATAACACCAAGATGTCTGGCCTCCTTCTTCTCTTCTTGATCTACTCTTCTCTTCTCTCAAAATCTTCAAGAAACACACCAAAATACTTCAATCTCTCAAGGAATAAGGGTTTGGACGATGTTGGGAGCTCTGAGGGTGAAGGGGGCGAGGTTGGGGCGCATAAGGTTGGTTTAAATAGGGTGCAAACCCTTGAAATTTAGGGTTTCATCAGATAGCGGGGACTCGCCGAGTCCAGAATGTGGACTCGCCGAGTCGCCAACTTAAACGTGCTCCCAAACCCGTCTCTACTCGGCGATTCTGGCCTACAACTTGCCGAGTCCAAGGCCAAAATGCAAAATATATAGACAAATTTTTACGTACCAGGAACCAGGTGCTACTAATCTCCCCCACTTATTTTAGACTTCGTCCTCGAAGTCTGCTGCTCGATCCTGAAACAGCTCCGGGTAATGTTCCATCATTTCTTCCACCGGCTCCTAAGTCCATTCCGAACCCTTTCGGTGCTGCCATTGCACCTTTACTAATTCTACCCTCTTGTTCCTCAGATCCTTCGACTTCCGGTCGAGGATTGCGACTGGGCGCTCAATGTAATTCAGGCTGTCATCAACCTATATATCCTCTAGCAGTACCACCGCTGAATCATCCACTAGGCACTTCCGCAGCTGGGAGACATGGAAGGTGCTGCGGATCTGACTGAGCTCGGCTGGCAGATCCAGCCTATATGCCACCTTGCCCACCCGGGCAACAACCCTGAACGGACCAATGAATCTCGGGCCCAACTTTCCCTGCTTCCTGAATCGGATGACACCTTTCCAAGGCGACACTTTCAGGAGAACCATATCCCCGACCTGGAACTCCAGGTCTGATCGACGCTTGTCGGCGTAACCTTTTTGCTGACTCTGCGCAGTCTAAAGCCTGCTTCGAACCTGCTGGATTTTCTCGGTCGTCTTGAGCACCACCTCGGTGCTCCCCGTGACCCTCTGGCCAACTTCACCCCAACATATCAGGGTCCTGCACCTCCGTCCGTACAACATCTCGAATGGGGGACGGTCAATGCTCGCGTGGTAGCTGTTGTTGTACGAGAACTCAGCCAAGGGAAGATAGGTATCCCAACTACCACCAAAGTCTAGCACGCATGCCCGCAACATATCCTCCAACCTCTGGATGGTCCGCCCGCTCTGACCATCCGTATGCAGGTGAAATGCGGTGTTAAAATGCAGACGAGTGGCCAACTCATCATGAAACTTCTTCCAAAACCCAGAAGTGAACCGCACATCTCGATCTGATATCACTGACACTGGCACCCCGTGTCGCGCCACTATCTCCCTAATGTAGATATCGGCCAACTTCTCGGCCGAGATACTCTCCTGAACCGGAATAAAATGGGCACTCTTGGTCAACCGATCCACGATGACCCAAATCGAATCTACTCCACACGCCGTCCTGGGAATCTTTGTGATAAAATCCATCGTAATATCCTCCCATTTCCATAACGGGATATCCAACGGCTGCATCTTGCCGTGCGGTCTCTGATGCTCGGCCTTGACCTTCCTGCAGGTCAAACACCACTTAACGTACCACGCCACATCCCGCTTCATGCAGGGCCACCAATAGTCTAGACGAAGATCCCGATACATCTTCGTCGCCCTTGGATGAATAGAGAATCAGGATTTGTGCGCCTCCTCCATCAAGATCTGGCGCACGCCTCCGTGATACGGCACCCACACCCTATGATGTAGTGTCAATAACCCTCGGCTATCATAATCGAAGGAGGTGACTTGACCCACTATTCGCTCACTCTTCTGATGCTCCTCCTTCATAGCTTCCTGTTGAGCTTCCCGAATCTGCTCTAACAGTGGAGTCACCACTGTCATCCTCATACACACATCCCTGATCGGTGCCGCCTTACGGCTAAGCGCATCGGCCACCACGTTGGCCTTTCCCGGGTGACAAAGGATCTCGTAATCATAATCCTTCACCACGTCCAACCATCGACGCTGCCTCATGTTCAGATTCGGCTGATCCATGAGGTACCTCAAACTCTTGTGGTCTGTGTAAATGGTACATCGAACCCCGTAGAGGTAATGCCGCCAAATCTTGAGGGCGAAGACCACCGCCGCCAACTCTAAATCATGCGTCGGGTAGTTTGCCTCGTGAGGCTTCAGCTGCCTCGAGGCATAAGCGATGACGTGTCCCCTCTGCATCAATACTACGCCTAAGCCCGAGATAGACGCATCACAGTATACCACGAAATCCTCTACACCCTCCGGCAGGGCTAATATTGGCGCCTCGCACAATCTCTGCCTCAGAGTCTCGAAGGCTGCATGCTGCTCAGGCCCCTATCGAAAGACCACGGCTTTCCTTGTCAACCGTGTCAGGGGTACGACTATCTTGGATAAATCCTGAATGAATCTCCGATAGTAGCCTGCTAATCCTAGGAAACTACGAATCTCGGATGGAGACTTCGGAACCTCCCATCTCATCACGGCCTCTACCTTGGCCGGGTCAACTGAAATCCCGTTCTGGTTGACGAGGTGCCCAAGAAACTACACCTCGCGCAACCAAAACTCACATTTGGAGAACTTGGCGTACAAGATCTCACTCCTCAAGGTCTCCAAAACCTCTCTCAGATGCTCCTCGTTCTCCTCCTGCGTCTTGGAATAAACCAAGATGTCATCAATGAAAACTATCACAGATCGATCCAGCATCGGTCTACACACGCGGTTCATGAGGTCCATGAACGCGGAAGGAGCATTGGTGAGCCCAAACGGCATCACCACGAACTCATAATGACCATAATGCGTCCGAAACACGGTCTTCTGTACATCCTCCTCCCTGACCCTCATCTGGTGATAACCTGAACGCAAATCGATCTTGGAGAACCAAGATGCTCCCTGTAACTGGTCAAAGAGATCATCAATCCTCGGGAGTGGGTAACGGTTCTTCACCGTTACCTTATTCAGCTCCTGGTAATCTATACACATCCGATGCGACCCGTCCTTCTTCTTCACAAATAGGATCGAGGCTCCCCAGGGTGAACTGCTCGGTCGAATAAATCCCTTGTCTAGCAGCTCCTGCAGCTGCGTAGACAACTCCTGCATCTTGGGAGGAGCCAACCGATAGGGTGCCTTGGATATCAGAGCCGCATCAGGAACTAGGTCGATCTTGAACTCTACCTGACGCTCCGGAGGTATTCCAGGAAGCTCCTTCGGGAACACATCAGCGTAGTCTCGCACCACTGGAACCTCACTCACCGTCGCCTTACCTGCATCCCAGGTACCCGTAACGTATGCGACAAATCCCGCACAACCCTGTTGAAGGTAGCGCCTAACTCTCACTGCTGAACATACTGTGGGTCCATGTTGTGGCCTCTCGCCGTGGATCACCAACTCTCCCCCACTTGGGGTCCTAATCCGCACTAACTGCTATGCACAATCTATCATCGCCCCATTAGGGCTCAACCAATCCATGCCTATAATCACCTTGTTCCCCCGCAAAGGGATGGGAACCAAACCCACCAAATAGCGCTCCTCAAATAACCTTAGGACACAATCCCTGAATACTGTTGACGCTCGCACCGATAGATCATCGGTGATCTCTACCTGTAAAGGGCAATCCAACATGCCCGAAGACTCAGTAAACCTCTTGCTAAGTGCAAGGAAAACAAATGATCGGGGGGCACCCGAGTCAAACAACACCTGAACAGGAATGTCGTTCACATGGAACGATCCTAACGCATATACACATAGCACAGATCAATATCATAACATCATAAAAATAAGATAGAGGGAAAGAATCATACCCGTCACCACATCGGGTGCGACGCGAGCCTCCTCGGTAGTCAGCTGAAATGCCCGGCTCCTCACCACTGGAGCCTCTGCCTTGACCTGCCGGCTATCTGTAATCCGAAGGGTAGCTAGAGTCGGCGCCTTAGCCGGCGCTGATGCTGTCAACTGGGGGCAATTGGCCTTCTTGTGGCCCCTCTGGTTGCAGTGGAAACACAGCAACTCCGATGTCTGAATCACAGGTGCAGGGGCGGTACAATCCCTGTTGTAGTTCCCCGTCTTGCCGCACTTATAGCAGCCCGACGATCTCAGCCTACATGCCCCCTCATGAGGCTTGCCGCATTTCTTGCAGCGGCTTGGTCTTGACTGGCCTTTTGGCCTACCATCTGGTCCCTTGGGCTTCTTCCCCGAAGCCCCTCCTGCCTGACCCTCCTCTGTCTTCCTCTTTCGGATGTGCTCCAGATCTATCTCCCTCTCCCTTGCCCTGGCAATCATAGAGCAAGCTGAAAAACTGACATGCTCCTGAATATCAGCTTGTAGCATGTCATAATAGCGGGTCCTCCTCATATCCTCATCACCCGCGTACTGGGGCACCAGCAATGCCCTCTCCCGGAACTTGGCGGTGATCTCCGTTACAGCCTCCGTCGTCTGTCTCATATCCAAGAACTCCTTGGCCAGCTGCTGAAGCTCGACAGCTGGCACAAACTCTGCCCTGAACCTGGTCGCGAAGTCCGACCAAGTCATAGCCTCGACAGCTGAGGCTCCCAACGAGTCACCCACGGACTCCCACCAATCCCTAGCTCGATCCCGTAAACACCCTGCTGCAAACCTCACCTTCGACCCCTCAGGGCAGAAGCTAATCATCTGTGCAGACTCAATGTCTGCAATCCATCGCCTGGCAGCTGTGGGGTCCTTCGCCCCGTGAAAATCCGGCGCACCACTGCCCCGGAAGTCCTTGAAGGACAGTGTGCGAGATCCCGACTGGCCAGATGCCATGTCGCTCCTGAATGCCCTGAGGCGATCCTCCATTAACTCCAATATCCCTTCCTTGATCGACCCGAAGATAATGGGGGTCGACTCAAGGATGCCTCTGGTGATCTCTGACGCGATGAACTCGCGTAGCCCCTCATCTACTGGCTCGGAACCTGATCTCGAACCCGATCCCTCTCCTGAACTGCCAACTGCTGGCCTCGAGCGTAGTACCACCATTCTGAAATACAAAATAATAATTGTTAGCGATACTGACACCTCTGGAGGGATCACACTTACTACAAGTTCCCTGGTCTTATCTTGGCCTTCCTTAGTTTCGGATACGGATCCTCTGCTTTCAATAGTACGGGCCCATACTACCTTCCACATCTACCCGTACCTTTTCCAAGGACTGCCTTGACTCCACCAGGTCCCTTTCACTACCGCTGATCACTGCTATACTCATCCTAGGCTTGCCCCAGGAAATCTCCAACTCCACCCTACCCGGTCCTCAGCTGCTGAAGGCCTCCTTGTAATGCCAATTAGTCATTACCTGAATACCATCACATGTGGTGAGGCTCAGATAATCCTTCGAGTAACAGACTCGGCTCTACACGGTTAGACTCAGACAAAAGCCACGCACTAAGGCCAAATCCAGCACTCCAAGATTATTCAACCCTGATCACATGTGACGTGATGTATTCATCTAATGTCTAACTCCCATCACTCAGAGTCCCCACGAAGCACAAAGCAAGCAGCATTCAGACACAAGGAAACAATCTCAGGCAAATCCGTCCTCATAGAGGAAAGTTGTACTAGCATACAATGCTAAACTCATACTATCATGCATAACCCTAACAGGCTATCCTACTGCTATCTACTCAATTCTAGCATGCAATTTTCATACACCGAAGCTCATAAGGCAGGCACATAAGGCATCACTCCTAGATCCTTAGTCCTATTCTAGCATGCTGTTCTACTGAAACTGATAAACATAACATAAGCTAGTATGGGTACTTTGGGGAATACTTACTTGAGCTCGGTTGGTCGCGCACATCACACACTTCGTTCCTTATTAAAACTCTTTACTTAGCTTTTCGGAAAAATATTTTCTTCTTTAAAATCTTTAAAATCCCTTAATTTGAATTCAGACATCCCCGAAGGCGTGTCCGAATCCCTCAAACCAGGGCTCTGATACCAACTTGTAACATCCCAAAAATAGGAGCCAAAAATTTCATTTTTAAAACATAGAATTTGCAAAACATTAGAATTAAAACATTCACAGATCATATCATTTCATAAAAGATGTTGATTTTCTGGAAACCATATTATCAAACATAATACTGTCAGTGTACAAATCCCAGGAGGATCCCATAGTGCGGAATACAAAGCGTGTGTGTGATATACCGCTACCGTGCCAGCTCCTTCCCCTTCGAAGAAGAAGTACCTGAAACCAAAACTGAAAACTGTAAGCAAGAAGCTTAGTGAGTTCCCCCAACTTACCACATACCATACAATCACATACCATACACACTGTCGGGCAATTCTGGGGTGCCCGACCTTTCCCGGTATGACCATTCTGGGGTGCCGACCTACCCGTGTCAAGCCGTTCTGGGGTGCTGACTACCCATGTCAAGCCATTCTGGGGTGCTGACTACCCATCGGTCCTAACAACCGATCCTCGAGGGACTATTTCACCCCCTACTGCTACTATCACATATATCATAACATAACATATTATCAGACATATATGGGGCGTCCGATCTACCCTCGGCCCTAACGACCGGGCTTGGGGACTATTTCCCTCCTACTACCACTATCACATATAACATATCATGCCGGCATATAACATATCATCACGTACTGTCAGACATATCTCGGGTGTCTGACCTACCCTTCGGTCCTAACAACCGAACTCTACTACTATCACATATTCATATCATGCCAGCATATAACATATCAGGTAGTAGAAAACCTAGATGATATCACAAAGACAATCATCTAACATACAACTCCTACTGGTGGGCCGGCATTGTGGCCGTAGACCCACCGCTACTGGAAGGTAACTCACCTCAAAGTAGTTGCTGATCTGCGTGGGAATTGACTGTCTTCTGATGCTGCTGTCCCGGAAGTCCTCCGGCTAAAATCCCCACAAAACACCCAGTCAAATACTGCTAACCGACCTCAGGGTAAAATGACCATTTACCCCTGACCGAGCCAAGAGTCAAAGTCAAAGTCAACTTCCAGTTGACCCGACTCGTCGAGTTGGCCTGCCAACTCGCCGAGTCCCTATCCTTTTGTCTGACCACAACCCCGTCTCTACTCGTCGAGTTAGGCATTGACTCAACGAGTTTTCCTTTTAATCCAAGGTCCAATATCCCTTCATCCTACTCGCCGAGTTGTATGAACAACTCGCCGAGTTCATCTTCATCCGAAGAACATGTTATGCTGAGACTCGCCGAGTGATATGAACAACTCGCCGAGTCTGTTCTTGAGGCAAGAAGATTGCCTTGGAGTCGCCGAGTCAGGGCATTGACTCGCCGAGTTTCTTCATGGGTGAGTCTGGCTTCCGACTCACTGAGTCACACCCCATGACTCACTACTCCACTCCGCAAACACAAAAAGGGGAAACTCGGGGACTCACGACTCGACTCACCGAGTCCGATGAACGACTCGCCGAGTCTGTCACATGCAAACACTAAATATTCGATTTTGCTTGGATCCAGCTCATGCCATACATAGATCTGGGTTTCTAGGGCCTGGTTAACACGTAAAGTTTCCAACTTTACGTGTAAATAAACACCAATGAAGGTTTTAGGGCTCAAAATGAACTAAAAGAGTAGATCTAGGGCTTTCATGCAATATGGCTCCATAAAGGCAGTAGATCTGAGCTCTTGGAGCTCAATCATGCCTAGATCTAAGGGTTAATCAACTTATTACAAACCTTAGTTCATAATCAAGCTTGGAAATGGCTCAAGAAGGACTTTAATGGAGCTATAAAGTTCTACAAGCATGAAAACAGAGGGAAACTGAGTTATACCTCAAGGGAATCACTTAAAATAACACCAAGATGTCTGGCCTCCTTCTTCTCTTCTTGATCTACTCTTCTCTTCTCTCAAAATCTTCAAGAAACACACCAAAATACTTCAATCTCTCAAGGAATAAGGGTTTGGACGATGTTGGGAGCTCTGAGGGTGAAGGGGGCGAGGTTGGGGCGCATAAGGTTGGTTTAAATAGGGTGCAAACCCTTGAAATTTAGGGTTTCATCAGACAGCGGGGACTTGTCGAGTCGCCAACTTAAACGTGCTCCAAAACCCTTCTCTACTCGGCGAGTCTGGCCTACAACTCGCCAAGTCCAAGGCCAAAATGCAAAATATATAGATAAATTTTTACGTACCAGGAACCAGGTGCTACAGTTTGAGTTTGTGTTTTGTTTCAGCACTCACTCACTTAAAATACAACAAAGTTGTATGGAATATGAATACGAGAGTGTATTCTACTAGAATACACTCTCATTCTTCTGGATACAAATTCATTCTGAAAAATATTATTGTTGATATTAATAATGAATTTAATTAGTTTCCATAAAAAATAATTGTAATTATGAATATTATTTAATATACATATAATTATGGAAATCATTCGATATCTATCTTTATTTGATCAAATAATAATTAAATTTTTACTAAATTTTTATTGATGCATTGTAGCACACAATAGATATGAAAAACATTTGAACATACCTCTCTCTCTCTCTCGCTATATATATATACATATATATATATATATATATATATATATATATATATATATATATATATATAAAATAAGTTCAAGGAGTTTGTATAGCAAACCAACGAACTGTTCATCCTTCTTTCTTTTTCTCCCTCGTTTTGTTTGAGAAATACATGAAAACAATAGCTCTTCCTTGCGTCTCGATGTTAATCGATTCACAGAATCGATTGACACCCACCCCAAAATGCAACTTCTTCTCTCTTGGAGATTGATCGCAGTTTCTCTAAATCTTTTCTCAGTGTCTCCAATTGATCTCAATCCCTCCTCCCTTTAATTGATTACACGTATCTCTTCTTCTTTTTCCAGAGTTTCAAGTTCGATTGGAAGGATGACTGAAGAACTGGGCAGATGGAAAAATTGTCCCGTATTTTTTTCTTTTTACTTCAAATCCTCTATATAAAACCCTAGAAATCATATCACGTATCCACGTAACCCCGAAATTTCATCGCCATTCTTCGTGTTCGTTTTTTTCAAGAAAATGAAGCCAGTTCCAATAGGAGACAGATAAGTGAAGGCCAAAACTGAAGACCCGATTTGCGATTGACTAAATTCTTATTGAAACCTCCCACTGAACTCACTGATGATCTTAACTATTTGATTTTTTATTCCATGTTCACGACATTAATGAATGTTTTTCCCCCTTTTTGTTGACGTTTCATGGAGTGTTTTTATTAGATCTTGAGCGAGTTTTGTTTGTTGTGTTATTTGACATCAATTTTTGTTTTATTTGATCTAAGTGTTTGATTTCGTCTCCAATGAAGTTGTAATCGGTGATTTCTCATATATAATCATATATCAAACCAAATTGTTTTCAGAAAGTTGCTCGTGTATCAAACACTCACACAGCAGATGGACAATTTACATTTAATACGAGCACAAAAAAATGATGCAACAATCAAATGCATATGTTTTTTTCTTAAGTTTACTTGAAATTTGATTTTTGTTAGAATTTCAATGATTTCTAATTACTATACTTGAGTTTGATGTATCAGTTATCATATACCTTCATTTTTCAAGAAATTAAGCAAAGTTAAGAAGACATGATTGACTGGTTTCCAGATTATGATAATTCAGTTTTAATGGCTGATATGAAAGGTATGTCATATGTAGTACAATATAGAACACGTTTGGGAGCTATATTTGATCAAATGACAACATCATATGTTGGTAGTATTACTCTAAGGTCACCATTGTTGACATCTAGGACTAGGGATGGCAATGGGTACGGGTATATCGGGTTTCGTGTTCCCCAACCCCATACCTGAATCCTGATCCCCATCCTCATACCCAACCCCATCCCCATTGGGGATTAAAAATCTATCCCCATCCCCATCCCCATCCCCAATGGGTATCGGGGATTTTTCCCCGTTACAAAGTTTTGAACTTTATGAAAAAATAACTCATAATTATATATTAACCAACAAAACAAAAACTAACAGAACAATATAAAACACTATAATCACTGAATGTCTTCAAACACGAACAATAACATTCAAGGTGACAAATAAAATCATTTGTTGCAAAAAAAAAAACACATAAAAATTCTTCCCAAAACTATACATTTGATTGTTAAAAAACCTTACTTTGTCTACTGAAAATTTGCTTATGCATTATTAAAAATAAAAACATAAGTAATACTATATATATATATATATATATATATATATATATATATATATATATATATATATATATATATATATATATCGGGTAACCATCAGGGCCGGTTTCGGGTACGAGTATGGGTACCCGACAGGTTGAACCATCCCATCCCCATCCCCGCTTTTTATATTCGGGTAATACCCATCCCCGTCCCCATACACGGTCAACTCGGGGATTTACCCAGTCAAATCGGGTTAGGGTTTCGGGTACCCATCGGGTACGGGTTTTTTTGTCATCTCTATCTAGGACTAGCCAGATAGGCTTGTTGTTGGCATTAAAAGGTGCTTACTCAGAACATGCTGATCTCCCACGAGTATAATTGATTAATTTCAATCTTTTGCTTTCTCACTAATTATTAATAATTTCACTTTTTAAATCCTTTTTTGAATGATGTAGATGAATAAACTTACACATATTGCCAAATGTTTTGCAAATACATGTAATGTCAACCTTTTCATCATCATCCAACTCAAATAACTAAAAATACTTTTTCCTAATAAGCTTCTCTATTCTTGCTCCAAATGTTTCAACATTTAAAGCATCAAACTTTCTTCTGTTAACAACAAATTTTAAATCATCAAGACAAATTAGTAGATATATATTTGCAAATCTGTCTTGAAGATTTAAAATTTATTACTGATAGATGAAAGTTTTATGCTTTAAATGTTGAAACATTTAGAGCACGAATAAAGAAGCTTATTAGGGAATTTTTTTTCAATTATTTGAGTTGGTTAGTGATGAAAAAGTTGACATCACATGTAGTATAATCGGTAAGGATTCTCCATTAGAAGATGATGTTGGCATGAGATTAATAATCTTATCACAAGAATCTGGGCTAAAATAGAACATGATAATTAACATAAAACTAGAAATATGTAGGCAACCACAAATATTACAGTGAAATGATAAGCGTTCTCATATTAAATGGATTGACTTGACATAGACCCTTTTTATTCTTGTAAGTAATGAGTTTTCAATATCGATTTCGGTTATTCATGCTCCTTCAAGTTATCGTGCATCATTTAGTATCAAAACCCAATTGACATGATTGATTTCAGTAGAAAACCTCATTATAGTCGACTTCGAGAAGACGATACATGGCATATTGATGACAACCTCATTGATAACATTGGTCATGTTTATAATTTTGATCTCGTAAATGATATTGGTCTTGTCTACGATTCAGATCTCGTCTACCACATCAGACCCATCTATAAACGAGATCCTATTGACGATATCGATCCCGCTTATGATATTGATCATGTCCATAATACAAAAACAATCTATGACGTCACTAAGGAAGACGAGATGGTAAGCACTAAGAATAATCATTTTTTGCCTGATGGTGGGACCGGACCTTAGGAAACATGGCTTGAATTCTTAGGAATAAATCAATTTGGGTTTTTCATGTCTGATCCATTTATTTATAATGATCATTTCTTATTTCATCCAAAGAAAGATGTAAACGTAAGTGATCTAATAATAGTATAATACCCTTGATTTGAATCGTTGGAAAAAGAAAACCATTTGAAAGGGTCAAGATCAACAAAAATATCGGACACTTTTCAAGACATTTAATTGACGAGGAGGGACCTTGATGAAAAAGCTAAACAAGACTCGAGCGAGTCTTGTTCAAACAAGGGGAGGATGATGCAAGACAACTCGAAGGTTATGTTTATTAGGTTATATATTTATTTATTTATTGATAAGTTTTGTCTTTTATTATGAAGTATACCTAAACTTGATAAAAATCTCTAAAATCTATATTATCTCTTAGATAAATTATTCAGATCCTAATTAAGAGTCATTAGGGTTTTAGTTTTAGCATAAATTAGTTAGTCCTCTTTGAGTGTTTTTAGGTTTGTTTGGCGTGCTTGTCGAAAAACTAACTTTTAATTTATAAACTAGTTTATTAATAAATTATTTTAAATAATTATCAAACTAGCTTATAAGGTATTATAAAAAAAATTATGGTCTTATCAAACATAATCATCATATAATCATATCATATCATATCATACTATATTATAAAAGAAACATTTTTTCTTTCACCATATTCATTTGAAACTCCAAACTCTTCATATTTCCATTTAATATACTTAATTTATTAACTTAAATATGTTTGTAGTTGTAAGCATTATCATATATGGAAGTCTTTGTGATTTATCAATATGACATACTTAATTTGTTAACTTCAATATATTGTTAAATAGGTAACCTACATTAATATATTAAATAAACTTAAAAATTTAGTGTAAAATTTAAAACCTAAAGTAAAATATTAAATAATGTTTAAAAAAAGTTCAATATATATATTTTTAACATAGTTAAAAGGAAAACATTAAATATAATAAATCTAAAAGAATCTAAATCGATAAATCGAATTAACTAAAAGGTGTCTGGAAACTATATTTTATAATAACTAAAATTCAATTAAGTTGTTTTTAAATTAATTTATAATAATAATAGTTAAAAATAATAGAAACCTAGAAATTAAATTATGTTAGATTACAAACAGTTGTTGATAATTTAAATAATCATCCTTATGAAATTAAAACACCGTCAATTTTTTTTTTAAATTAGTAAATCATAACAATAGTAAATTAAAATAGATGACAAATATAACTAATGTTATACACACATAAAACATGAGTAGAATTTGATTTTAATAAGCATTATTTTATCTATTTTTCAAATTAATTATAATTTCATATAAACTAAATGAAATAATTATTATTTTATAGTTAATATAAATGATATAAATATTTTCAATAACATAAGATTACCAAAAGTTTTAATTTGATTCTGGCGCAACGCGTGAATATTCGTCTAGTTTGCAATAAAAGAAGCGTATTATATGATACTATGATCATCATATGGTTTGATTTATAACATAAATTAAAATATTTAACTATATAACTGTTGAAACATTACTTAATGAAAAATACGACAAAATATAACATCAACTATGATTTTGTGACAATTTAATGAGTAACTTCATGAGCAAATCTCAGGAAAAAAAGCTCTATTGTTTTTTATCTAATAAACCATTAAATGATTTGTTTCATCTTTTTTAGGGTGAAAAGTCCTTATTTTTAATATTTCAATGTGATAAACCTTATATTTTTCGGAAATTATTGTTAGTATTTATAACATGCTAATCAATTTTACTACGTAAATAATAGCTTAAATGAAAAAAAAATTGTCAATGTTTTAGAACAAAATAACATCATAATGAATGAATTTTCACATAGAAAACTATTGTACCTAATATTAAAAAGAGAACTTATAAAGAATAAAACATATTAGCATTTCATAGGGTTTCTACTTTCTAGAACTTAGAACCTTGCATAACATTTGGAAGCTTCTTACGTGGTCAAATTTGAGGTTTGGTGAAAATAAAAAATTCATGCATTATTTTCATATTAAGTGATAATATTTCACAAATTTTTAAACTGATTTGCTAGTCATTTAGCTATTTCATAGTCAACTAAAAATTATAAGTACAAATTTCACTTTTGATCACGTTTAATAAGTTACTAAAATACATTATCAAGTAGCCAATACTTTATATTTATTTAGTAATTCCAAAGTTTTATATATCATGTATTTTTCTTTTCTCAACCAAATAAATTGTCTTAATTTAATTAAATGAAAATTTTACCTTTATATTCCAATAAACAAATTTCACAACATTCATCAATTTTATATATTAGAGAAATTGGAAGGGAAAAAATATCAAACTTGTTTAGGTTAAGTCAGTCTGCTCAAATTATTTCACAAAAAAAAAGCCATACATAACTTTTCAGATTAAGTGTTTACATTAAGCTCATTAAATATAAAAGTAATTGCAATCTCCCACAACCACTCTACAACAACTAAAAGTTCAAGAACAAACCGTACTGTAGTATACACTCCATGCTTATTCGAAAAAAGACCGAAAATAACCGCAAAATCACAGTTCAAAAACAAACCTTTCAAAGTCATTGTCGGAATCGGAATCAGAACCGGAATCGGAAACAGGTTGCTACGGATTACCAATGGAAACAGAAACAACTTCAGGATGATAATGAAGCATCTCCTTCCAAATCATCTCCCTAATCACCTCATCCCCCAACTCCTCATCAATATTCACATCCACCGCACCTTCAACCGGAGGATCCATACCCGGACTACAAAGCGACGACATATAAGGATGATTAAGCGCTTCATCAACACTAATCCTCTTCAACGGATCAAACACCAACATCTTTTCCAACAAATCAATCGCCATTGGTTCAGCCTCAGGGTAAAGCTGAGAAAACGACACCCTAGGTGAAAACGGAAGCGTCTGTATAAACTTTCTTGCTTTTTGATTATCAATGAATGCGATTTCTTCTTCCGTTTGGCTTCCAAGAATGTTAATAATCAATTTCAATTGGTTTAAACATTCGGATCCCGGAAACAACGGGTTTCTTCCTAAAAGTTCAGCAAAAATACACCCGACCGACCAGATATCGATTGAGGTTCCGTAGTTTTCGCAACAGAGGAGAAGCTCTGGGGCCCGGTACCACCGCGTGACGACGTATTCGGTCATGAATCGGTCTTTATTATTGTTTGTGCGGGCCAGCCCAAAATCGCATATTTTTAGGTCGCAATTCGCGTTGATTAAAAGGTTTCCAGGTTTTAGGTCGCGGTGGAGGATGTTGGCGGAGTGGAGATACTTTAAGCCTCGGAGTAACTAGGAAAGATTTGCAGACTGTTGTCAGACTCAGGATAAGGTGTTGTGTGGATAAATAATATTTGAAAAGTATTTGAGAAAATCAAGAAAGATTTTGGGAAATGGAATAGGTTGGACTTTCTTTATTAAGTCGTTCTTTCTGTATTAAATAAAACGTTAAATATATGAATTAGCAGCGTACTTTTATTGATTTGTTTATAATCGAAATTTTGCTTCATTTTTTTGTATTTAATAATTGTACTTTGAAAATCTATCCGGTGTGAAAGAGGAGCAAATGACTATTTTACCCTTATGTGTAGCTGCATACCTGAAAGAGGAAATACTGGCAGTGATCGTTTGAAAGTGACTGAGATGACTTAATAATCTGATGCAAATCAGTATCCATAAGCTCATAAACAAGATAAACATCTTTGAAACTTGTCTTGTGCATGGGCACCATTACATCTTTTAAAGCAATAACATTTTCATGTCTAAGATGTCGAAGAAGTTTGAGTTCACGTAAAGTTCTCAAAGCATCTGTATGGTTGTCAAAGGTGTTGTGGATCTTTTTTATTGCAACTTTTTCATTTGTTTCCTTGTTAAAAGAAGAACAAACAATACCATATGCACCTCGACCAATAGGCTTTATGGGAACATACTTTGTATCCAATTCAAATAATGCTTGGCATATAGAAAAGTAATGCTTCCCTTCTGATTTAATCCCATTTGGTGGTTCAACTGGAGTTGCCATTTTTCTACACCATAGGGTAAATGATATGTAAAATTGGCACAAGAAGTGAAAGTAAGATATGCTATAATTGGAAAAATTCAAAAGTATTTTGCTAGTTTTTGCATTTTGCCCATTTAGGAATAACTTTCGAATCCGTTTTATGCCCTTTTTTTAATGAGCAGATAGAAATTTTTTGGTGTATGGTCATGTAATGTGTTGATGAAGATCATGTAAAGTTTAACAAGATAGAAGATCATGATTTCACAGATGTTAAAAAGGAGCACTAAATCATATGATCAGGAAGAACAATAACAAAGATAAAGAGAAGAAAATCATCATATAAGCATGGGAACTTGCTAATTGAGGTTTAACAATTATATTCAACAAAATAAATTTTGAAAAGCCAAGAGCAGCATACTTTGTTTAGCGTACGGCTTTCAAATTCTGTTCTTTTGAGCCTCTGGAATTTCGTCGAATACTTGGAAGGCATTAACATGGGTAGGCTTTAATCTCACTAATTCATTCCGAATCAGCTTTAAAGAAATTAAAAAACTTTCTCGCGATAAGATTCATCATTTCCATTTTAAAAATGAGAAATGCAATTTAAGATGTGTCATTCTCGAACCCTAATATGTCGTAAACTTATTCGTCGAACCTGATAGGTAATGTCATCTTGAATTCTACGCATCTAGAAGGAATTATAGACAGAGAATATGTTGATATTAGAGGAAAGAAATGATATTTGATCTTCCAAAAAACATGGCCACAATAAAGTAGGATTCGTTATCTGGTCGCTATCAGAAAACCGCCATTTTGGTCGCATTCAGCGAATCGCCGAGCTTATCAAATAGCTGATTGCCGTTAAACTTTGTAACGGTGAAGTCACTCGTTTCTAACTATTTTAAGTAATTTGGTCATTGTTAATGTTCCAGGCAATAACGAGTTTTTTTCTTTTTACCAAATCATAATGTTTTTAAAAAATAATTACCTATCCATTTGATTTTAAACTTAGAGTAAAATACAGTTAAGGTCCCTATGGTTTGTCCAAAATCTCACTATTGGTCCTAGTGTTGGTTTTTTGCCATGGCCGGTCTTGTGGAGGGCTTTGGTAACACCATGGTCTCCACATTGTTAAATCTAACAGCCTAAATGTTACTTTTTACCATATGTCTAATATGCTTTTGTGTTATTACATTTTTTTGTCATTTTTTTTTAAAATATAAGAGACCAAATCAATAAAATAACCACCACCAAATTTTTTATACATGGTGGACCATGTATAAAAAAAGTGTGCTTTACAATCTAGAATGAATTCAAATGCAATTTTAATCTTAATATCATCGAATGCAAATCAAGTACATGTTTGTTTACCCAGTCTTTTAAGGAGCAAATAAACGAGAAACAAATTTCATATTTTTCTTCAAGTAAATGTACAACTGTGTTTTCAATATTTCCATCAATTCTTAAGGAGTAACAACTTTCATATCTTTCTTTAAGCAATTACTCGGTTAACACTTATAATAACAAACCATATAAACGATTAATAAAAGATAAACAAGAACGATATCATACAAAAATAACCATTACAAGTGTAAGTATATGGAATTAAATTGTACTCATGCATTTGATCTTCTTTCTTAATTAACTAGGTGTGAGACTCATGTATTACATGAGTTTATTTAAAAAAAATTAAATATAAAATTTTAACAATTTGAAAACTTTAAATTTATAAGAAAAATAAAAAAAAATTTGAATTATTAAAATTAATGAGAATTTAATGCATTAGATACATTACATATATAAACTATTTTCTAATAAATACCTTACATATATATTACCTTATATATTAAATGTGGATTTTAATTTAATAAAATCAAAAATACAATAAAATGACAAGTGGAAAATAGAAAAATTTAAAATTTCTAGAAAATGCCATGTGTCCAAATGAATGAGAAGATGACATGTGGCAAAGTCATTTTCATTTATTAGGGTAGATTCATTATCAGAAGGTAAATGTGTCGGTTCACCGGACTAATTAGTCACCATAAGTTACTAAAATCTTGGCCGAAGTTCTTTGTTACAAAAATCATCGTATTCTCCTTTATCTCCAACTTTCTTTTTAACTTCAATCACTCGCAAAAGAGGTGTTAATTAATTTGAAGATCACATCTGAATACCCATTATATAGAAGTCTTGGTTGTAGAGAAAGGGTGACAGTGAAGACTGAAGAGAGAATGGAGGCGAAAGAGCTAGTCATCGACGACAGATGGAAGCGGAGGCGGAGGAGCTAGTCGCCAACGAAGAGAGGGTGCAGGCGAAGGGAGGGAGGGCGTCAACGATGAAGCTAGTTTGGAAAGGTGTTGCCAGCATTGGAGATGATAGAAAGGTGTCACCTCCATCGATGGAGAGTTGTTGCACATGGACGACAATGGGCTAACATTTTTAGGTTTTTTTTTTCAAAGTTTTATATAAATGGTTAATGAGGTTATCAATAATATCAATAAAGAAAAATATTAAAAAGGGTTATATTGGTATTTTTCACATGCATTTTACCATAAAAATAAATGGGGTTAAGGCTTAGAGACCATGGGTGTTACTAGGGATGATAAAGTCAGTTTTCTAGTTTTCGATTTTCTTTACGTCACCAGATGGTAAATATTGAATTATAAACTTTGTAAAATTTCTTATTACCTTTTTGTGACGTTTAAGTAAAGTTAACCTTTTATGTTTAAAACAACATATTTTAGGTTAAATCTCATAAAAATGGTACCATAACCTGGTTATGACCATTTTTGTTAGAAAACCCTAATTTTCACATGAATGGATAGATTTTTAGGTTCTCTTTTTGTAAAACCAAATTCATGGTAGTTATATCCAGTTTCATAACATATGTCCAAAATAATATATTTTGATTTATATGTCACAAAAATGGTGCAATAACTTGGTTATACCTATTTTTGCTAGAAAAGTCATATTATGTCTATAAACCATAGTTTTATTTTTTGACTTTTCCTTAAGAACATATAGCATGTTTATACTTATTTTTCATAAATTTGTATTTTAAACAACATACCACACATAAGTGTTCATAATACTAGGTAATAACATTATTTCCTGTAGATAACATTTTTACACAGCATGAAAGTAACACATGTATAACAACTTGCATAATTATACAAGTTTACTTGTATTCTCCCCCTAAACTTGGATAAAGATGAAAAGGAGGGGTATAAACTCACCTTGAGTGTGTTTCTTGGTGGATAAAGAGGTGAAGATGAAAGATTTCAAGTCAATAACACTTGAAGAACACTTGATGATTGAAAGATCCTATGGATATTAACACATATTAATGTGTGTAATTGTAATAAAACTGGTATATATATATGTATAGAATCACTAGATTAGTAAGGAAATTTTTACCAAAAGATCAAGAACCAACTTATGAAAATTAGCCTTGAGAGAGAGAGAGAGAGAGAGAGAGAGAGCTTGTTCTTGAAGATGGGATGGAGGGGGGGGGGGTGTTGGCCGAATTAAAGAGAAAAGGGAGGGAGGGTGAGGAAGGATGGGATGGGTATGGGGGACATGAAGTGGTTTTCTTGAATTTAATATTCAAGTTTGTCTCACTTAATTAAACAATAATACTTTAATAAATGTGTAATAATCATATAAGACAAAGACGGTCTTATTAGTTTACTCTTATAAAAAAATGGGTAATTTTTATAAAAGTTGTTGATTTTTATAAAAAGTGTGGTAAAAATGATGTATAATTACTTAATTTGAATCATATAATTTCAAATTATTATAAAAATCATTATCATCAGAAATAATAACACATCACACGAAAGTTAGGATGATTCCTAATTCTTTTCGTTAAAGTTTGAGTGTTTAAGTCGGGTAAAGAATTTGTTGCATTTGGTGATGAATTCACCAAAAATCTGAATATGTAACCTTTGTCATGAATTTTTCATGTAGTATAAAGTTTATGAGCTCAATTACATTGTGTTATGAATAAAATTTATACCTAAATAATATATAATTGAATTATCGAATTTTTACGTCGCTAACCCTAATTAGGGTTTATATTCAATAATTGGTAACAAGAGGGGTACTTTGTATTATAACTTGCCAATAGTACATTAGAAACATTAGGGAATATCACATTCCTCCTAAAATTCTAATACGAGTTAAGTTGACTTGGTTGACTTTGTTTGACCAAAATTGACGGTTGTCACAGGTTTGCTGGTGATCCTACATTGTCAAAGTTCAGGATCTTGGCTTGCAAGATCGAGGGTTCTACTCATTGGGGTTTATTGATCTCCGCCCTCATTCTTTCCATCTCCCTGTGTATAGTCTTGTTTTCCTCCCGTTCTTGGTTTAGTTGTTGCTTTACCATCTTCACCATGGAGGCAAGTTCGATGTTACGGAACAGGAGGATCCTGGAATCTAAGAGATCCCGAATTCACATAACTGATGATTGGAGAGGTGTACATTTTAGAGGTATCCGGAGTTTTCCTCTAACTTGGAGGTCCTTTTGAAGGTAGTGGAAGATTTTTTAAGGAAATGAGAAGAATAGAGGAAGAAGATAAAGTTGGTTGTGTAGACATAATTTTCGAGAATTAAGAACACAATGGCCCCACGGTGGGCGCCAAATTGTTTTGGTCAAAACTCAAAAATCGACTAAGTTGATATCAACCAAATTACATGAGAGACTGTGGTGTTATGACTAATGCAAATGGTGAATTGAGAACAAGATAACACGAGAGATTTACAAGGAAAGCCCTTGATCCTTGATAACAAGGATTAAAGGCTTTCTTTGTAAACAACTTGTGTCGTTTTGATCTACATTTTATACTTGCATTACTCTGAACATTACAGTCTCTCATACACTATGGTTTATTTTAGCTTTTTATTTTTCGACCAAAACAGTTACATTTCAACGTAAAAAAATGCGAGCGTAAAAAGCATGTACATAAAAATAAGCACGAAAACATAAAAAAAAATACATTATGTCGAAACATAGATGGACTCGAATCTATACAGATACATATATAAAAGAAGCAATTTTTTTTTTAAATTATGGAACAAGACTTCTAAAATTATGTCGAAACTTTGACCACCTTGAATTTATTTATCAACACACACATAAAAATAAGCATGTAAAAATAGTTTTTTCTAAAAGTTAACGAAGTAAAGTTCTTATATTTGACCCGACTTATACCGTCACACGTATGAAACATACATAAAATTAAGCACGAAAAATGTAAAAATTTTTTTTATCGAAATGTAGACAAACTCGAATATAATATTTTTTTTAACTTAACGAACAAAAGTTATTATATGTGATCTGACTCATATGTTAAAAACGTACATAAAATTAAGTAAGAAAATATAAAACAAAATATGTTAAAACGCAGACAAACTCGAACATAATACATTTTTTAACTATAAATCAAGATATTATATATTACACGACTATACATAGGAAATGTATATAAAATTAAGCACAAAAACGTTAAAAAAAAGTACGTCGAAATATAAACAGACTCAAATTTATCGACACGTGCATTAAAAAGCAAGTAATTAAAAAAAATAACGAAATAAAGTTCTAAATTCACATCAAAACGTTGCCCACCTTAAATTTATACTGACACATATATAAAATTAAGCACATAAAAAATTAGTTTTTTATGTTAACAAACAAAGTTATTAAGGAAAAATCAAACTATATATCATATGAGGAAAATACGAAAATTTAAAAATTAGAGGGGTGAAAGCAACGTTTTACAAAGTTCAAAGTGAAGGGTTAAAGTGACATTTCAAACAGCAAAAGGGTGAAAAACTACAAACTAATAAACATAAAATATAGACAAAATTATATAAATGGTCATTATGGTTTACTCATAATCACAAAATCAGTCTCGCTACTTGAAAATATCAAAATACTCTTACACTATCTGATTAACAATAACAGTGTCAGTAAAAAAGATTATTCACGTAATTTTTGGAAACCATATAAACCATGTTCGTCAAAACAATTCAGCAAGGACTTGGTTTGTGATATTCGTTAAACCATAAAGACCATTTATGTAATTTTCTTTAACTAAAATAGAGTATATTATAAAGTTCAATAACTAAAGTGTTTAAGTATTTTATAAAAAATAAACACTCCTCCCACTTCCTCCAACGCTATAAAGGGTTGACATTTATTCAATGTTATAAAAAATTCGTTATGGCTCTAATATTTGTAATTGCCGTCAAATTTTAACAAAATATTGCATTAAGTTATATATATATATATATATATATATATATATATATATATATATATATATATATATATATATATATATATATATATATATAGGAATGAGTTCTATGGAAAACAAATAACTAGGGCAACATCTACCGGAACCAACAATCAAATGACACGTGTCCATTTTTTTCTTCACAAGTAATGTATTGTGGAAGTTATTTTGGAAGTGATGTGTTGTCATGTTATCATTGGTTCAAATATGTGTTGTCCTAATCATTCATTTTCCATATAACTATTCCCTATATATATATATATATATATATATATATATATATATATATATATATATATATATATATATATATATATATATATATATAGAAAATATAAAAAAAATTATTAATTATATATAAAATTAACGTCGTAAGTCACGCTTTACAAACGACGTGGCTCGTCATAACTTATAAAACCTTGAGACTTAACATTGCCGTTAAATCATAACTTACGTTATTTAGAACCATGTATTTAATTATTTGCATCGGGGTTGTATTGTTGGTTTGTTGGGCTGTTTCAATTGATTTCGTTAATGGGCTACCGTGAATATACTAGTTTTTGTTTTAAAAACATTTTATATCATATCAAATAAGGAAATTCATTTGATTTATATTGTAGCCATTTTTTTATTTTATTTTATTCATAGGTTATTTGTTTTATCCGAGTTTATCAAAAGTTTGTTATTATTTTCATTTATTATTAGCTAATTTGTTTTATTTTAAATTTTTAATAAGTTCGTTATTAGAACTTGGTTACCGACGTATTGACAGTTTTTAAAAGTTAAAATACACCTGCTCTTCCAACATAGAAAATCCCTTTTTTAAATGAAATTTGGAGTATTTTACAGCTTAAACCATATTAAACTTGTTATATGGTTTCTTTTCGAAGTTTTGATTCCCTCCCCTACTTTAATATTCATGTTCCACCCCTAACCATGTGGGTTTCTTTGTAATTTTGGCACAATCATGCTCTCCTAGTCTCCTGGGGTTTTGTTAACAAAAGGATTCCTTATTCTTTCCTATATTATTGATCATCGTTCCTAATATGGTCACTTTACTTCGAATTTTGTGATTTTGAAAACAATATTGTGAGTTGATTTCGAATGATTTTCATCATAATTTTATAGTTTTTATTTGTGGTGCACATGTGTATACTTTTAGCAGCAACACTTGTCACTCCTAGTGTCCTTATTCCTTGTAGTGTTTACTAGGAACAAACATTATCACCTTAATGGTAAAACTACGTAAATCTATCTGATCAGGTGTTTATCATTATTTTGTTCGTCAATTATGGTAGGGTTTTTTTCCAGCAACTACATGATTAGTTTTGTTGGTAAACTGTTTCATTAAATATAATTAAGTGTAATGGATTGTTGATGAATATTAAACAAGTAAAGAAGGTACAGATTGCATACTTGTTTAAGTTTATTCAATATTCAAAGTAGACTGTCAATTAGAGGCGTAACCCCTAAACGAACGGGGATCCAGGAGCAACGCCTCTGGGAGCAGGGGTCCAAGGGACATTTGAAAAATAACTTGGTTTTGACTCTTCTTGTAGAATCCGAATCTATAACAATTTTGTTGGTTGCTAAAAATATTTTAGGATAGTTTTTCACAGTTTTCAAACATAGAAAACTATTTGGTGGCTGTTTTTGGACATAGATAGTTTATAATCAATTTTGGTGGTACTCACGAAAATTCATACTTCTCATTCTTTGTTTTATTTTCTCATGAGTCTTATCCAATGGAAGATTTGAAGTACCACCAAAATACTTCAATTTGAAAGTGTTTATACAATTCTTAGAATTTCCAAGTATTTTTACCCCCAAAATCCCAAACAAGTTTTATGATTATTTTCGGTTGTTGGTGCAGTTTATATTCATCTTGGTGCAGTTTATATTCATTTGCTTTTGAGACTGAATTTGTTCAAACCCATTGATATACGGTTAACATCTTTTTGAAGGATTATAAAGAAACAGTTGACATAGAATGATATAAAAACTTAAAGTGTGTTAAAAGAAATCATAGTGCACCCATAGCTTTTACTTTTATTTTTCTTTCCCCATTTCCCATGTCATTTTAGTTTAGACTTTAGATTCTCACACACACTATATAAAAACTAAATATTCGCCTTTCAAATCTTTCTAATAGAGTGCTTTTACCAAAATCGTGAAACTTGAGGACCAACCGATAATATGTGTGTGTGCGAGTTTTTGAAAGGCAATAAGAGTTAAAAAGATGCCCAAGAGCTTTACTCCTAGTGGGAATCCTAAAGTGACTCTCAGTGTAGGTGCCTTGAGTGATTTATTTTTACAAAGATACAATGATCATCAATTAGTATAAACAATCAAACCTCTACACTTTTAAATAATGACGAGCAGATTACTACAAAAAGAATGAATATTGACACAGAACCTTCTTATTATAGAGGCATAGTAAATGCTAAAAAAGTTTAATTTGGGATTAGAACACAATGATTTTCATAAAAAATAAGGTTAAAAGTATCATTAATAAAATAATGGTACATCTTTTTATAAAGTTATCTAATTTTTCCTTTTTAGGGTGTAGGCCAAAAGAGTTGACGACTTTACGACTTGAAAATGATACGCATTCATCATTAAAATTCTTATTTACATTATTAAACTTTTGTAAATATTTAAAAATTAAACCGTAATTATTCTGGCTTAAAAAACATGTCCGTAATTATAATCAGCAAATGATCAAGATATTTAATTTAAATATCAGATTAATAATTTTTTGGAACATAAATACATAAATGAATATATTTTAGATATTAGATTAGTTACTTTGATTTAGAACATAATTACATAAATCTCCCTGATATAAATAATGCATATAAATATATAAAATGATGTAATTTGACCTAAACAAAGTTCCAAGTAGAAGCTATTTATTATTCTAATATAATAATCAAATGTAACCGGAGATAAGAAGACTGCTTCCTAACCATTCAACTTCTATTTTTAATACACTCCTTTAACTTTTTTATTAATTAAAGTTCTATGCAATGATATTCTATTTTTAGTTGTATTTTATAATTGTAGAATATTATTTTGACCTTATTATATTCACAAGGTCTTGAGTCTAGTGTTTAATTGTTTATATATTTAAACCGCGCGCCTTTTTTTTTTTTTTTTTTTTTTAATTTATAGAAGACATACTGAGACAAAAAAATCATTGAACTTCTTTTAACTTTGAAATTAAGTATTTTTTTTACCGACAAATATAATATATAATTTACTCCTAATAAATCATCAGACGTCCACGGCGGGACTTGAACCATCCGACCACAAGAAGGGAGGACACCACCTGATACCGTTGGACCAGAAATTCTTTTGTCAAATTAAGTATTAATATACAGATTCTTAATATATATATATATATATATATATATATATATATATATATATATATATATATATATATATATATACACTAACATTGTTACTTTGTTAGAACAATCATCAACAAATTAATATAATGAGAATAAACAAAATAATGGCCAGCTATAAAAGTTGTGAATAATGTTCAAATTGATTCAACAGAACAAAACCTTAGTGAGAGAATGATTCAACTATAGTATCAAGCATACATCTTACTTAGTAGTCTTGACACTCGAGTACGTTCTCTTTTCGAACACATATGACCCATATAACTCTTATGTTCCCCATTTCTGTCTTTATCTTGCACAACAACGCTCATGTCTAACCACGAAGTTCAGTTAACTTTGAGTATCCACTTGTTATCTCCTTCGATTCAGTTCACTTATCTCACAACCAATCAAGTTAAATGTCGTTCATGGTGCCACAAATCGAAGCTCATAAGTTTCACTGACCAAGAACTGTGGTTCTACACGTATTCTTGACCTGACCCTTAATCAATCTTTGCCTATTCCTTCGAAACTTTACTTTTTAACCCTTTAATTACCAGTCTTACTACATGTCCTAATTGTAACTTCAATTCACCCTTACCGATTTGTAATGCAAATTAAGTTACGATGGTAGTACAAATACCTTGAGACGTCATGGTGATGAGATGATGACATCATTAAGAGCTCACTGACATCATCATTAGAATGTGCACCAACTTACTGTCGTTTTATAGCGTGATCCTGCCCATATTTTGTCCTCTCCATTTTGGATTATTCTTCTTCTTTTATAAATATATTTTTTGGAAGACCTACACTGCTTTTATAATTTGTCCTTTATAAAATATTGAAATGTGCTTTAGGATTTATAATATTTTGTTATTTGTTTATTGATATAAACTATATACTATTTCCACAAGAAACCGAGTAAAACGATGATGTACACCTCTAGCGGCGACATAAGTACGCCAATATTGAGGAACTTTCACAAACGACATTGCTAAAGACATTTGTAAAATCTTTAGGAAACTTTCAATGTCACCACAGACATGTCGTACTAAGCAGAAAATTTTACGACCAAATTTCATTGACCTCGAATTTTAGAGGGGCAATAGTGTCATCGTTGTGTAGATATTATATTTTTTTATGAAACTAAATATATATTTTTTTTCATTTAGAGGAATGACATTGTTTTAGAAACTACTTTTTGGAAATTACCTACAACGATTACATGTCATCGTAGTAGGTTTAACGTGATTTTCGCCTACTAAAACAATTGACCAAAATGTTGAGTTGGCCCATGGTTACGATATGTCGTCGGATACAACTTGGATTTTTTTTTAACAACAAGACTTCATTAAAAAACAGCAAAAAACTGGAATTACAAGCTATACTAGATCAGGTTATCAACCCATGAATTCCAAGACAAAGATCTCCCCCACCTAGCTTTCTTTTTAAGCCAAAAAAACCCTAAAACTTTGACATCAAAAGCAAGAAGAGATGAGTTTTTCACTTTGCTATTAAAGATCATACTGTTCCTGTACGTCCATATAACCCATTAGAAGGCCCTAGATCCATGACATCTTTCTTTTTGCTGACTTTTTTTTTGGATTGAGTTAACTCCAATGATGTTGTCCAAAGAATCATTGTCAATGGGAGCATCCTTCCACCAAACTCGTAGAAGTGCTCCCAACTCCTCGACCCTAGATCTATAAGTTATATTTCTTCTTTCCATTATTGCAAACATCACACATATGTTGGGGTATGAAGTTTTGTCCAGCATGGAGCACTTAGAGTTGCAATGGAGTAACTTGGAACTCAATGGAGCACTTGGGGTTCATGGAGCAAGTAACAAAGGAACGTATCATCTTAGCAGGGAATGGATCATCTGACAAAGGAACATATTAAGTGCCAAAGAACTGGATCGTCTGGAAGATGTTTGGAGAAATTGGGAGTGAAATGGAGCAACTTGTGCACAAGTTATGCCATTTTTTTCTAATCACGGTCAACTGGTGATGGTCAATTGGTGATGGTCAATCGGTAATGGTCAACTGGTGATGGTCAACTGGCAACATGTTGCGCCATTTGGTTTTGGTGATGGTCGACTAGCACCATGTTGTGCCATCAAGCATCATGTTGCACCATCTTGGTTCCTTGATGAACCATGATAACCCTGTTGAGCCACATATGCTATGAAGTCCTCTATGATGCTCAAGACTGTTCAAGGTTACTCAGAAGTTGGTGATGCTCATGAGGTTAAAGGTTCTAGAAGCGTCTTCATGGCACCCCGTGATTGGATGGAAATTAGGGCATTCCCTTAATAAGCTAACTATGAATGGGCCTGGCCTACCAGAATTAGGGTTTCCCATGCTTGCCTATAAATAGTTTCATATCTTTATCATTGTAAGTACGCAGAAATTTCAAGAGGGTAATCAGTATGAGGTTAACAACACTCCTTTGGAGCAGTTAGTAAGCAAGATAGATTCTTTTGTTTTGAGAGCTCAAGTGAGGTGTAACCTTTGTGTGTGATTGTAATTGTTCTTGGAAGTTAATAAAATCCTCTCTCTCTCTCTCTCTCTCTCTCTCGTTCGCCTGTAGATGTGGGTCACCTTGACCGAACCACTTTAAATATTGTATTCACTTGATCTACATTTCCGGAAGTTTTATTTCCACAAGTTCATTGAAGTTTTTTAATATTTGTCTGAAGTGTTTAACTTGTTTTGTTGCAACCCAAAAAATTGGTATCAGAGTTATGGATGAAGATGGGAGAGTTAAGATTGACAAAGTCAGTGGTCATGATTTGGGTTTTTGGAAAATGAAAACCGAAGACTACCTCTACCAAAAGAACTTACATGAACCATTGTCCAAAAGTAACATGCAGAAATGAAGCAGGATGATTGGGAATTGTTAGATCGGGAGGCACTTGGTGTGGTGAGATTATCCTTCGCAAAGAATGTAGCTTACAACATTGTCAATGTGAATACTACTCATGAGTTGATTAAGGCACTATCTAACATGTATGAAAAATCTTAAGCATCAAACAAGGTTGACTTGATTCGACAATTAGTAAATATGAAGGTAAAGGAGGGTGGCTTAGTTACTGATCATGTTAATGAATTTAATTCAATCCTTTCAAGATTGATGTCAGTCGATATTAAATTTGAAGATGAAGTCATGACATTGCTAGAATTATCATTTTTGCCTAATTGTTGGTCTGGTACAGTGACAGTAGTTAGCAGCTCAGTTGGGAGCGCTAAACTACATTCGAAGGCATTCACGATTTAATCCTTGGTGAGGATATACGCATACGGAGTTCTGGAAAAACTTCCAATAGTCTTCTAAATACTGAAGACGGAGGAAAGGATTCCAATAGAGGATGTGGGGGTATTAGAAGATCGAAGTCGAGAAAGAGAGGTGGACAGAACAATAGGAGGGATGTGACCTATTGGAACTGCAAAGCGAGTGGTCATGTTAAAAGTCACTGCCCAATGCTCATGGCAGATAAAGGCCAAAAGGAGACGAATATGGAAGAAGATTTTGAAGGTGACACACTCATTTGTTCAGTTGAAAACTCAATAGAATCATGGGTCTTGGATTCTGGTGCGTCATTTCACGCTACTCATTCCAAAGATGTGATGTAGAACTTTAGGCATTACTAATGGAAGGTTACACTAACAGATAACAAGTGTCTGGATATCATGGGTATCGGAGATGTTGTTCTCAAGACGACTCTGGGTACGGATTGGACTTTGAAGAATGTCAAGTTCAATCCTCATCTAAAGAGGATGTTGATATCGGTTGGGTAACTTGATAATGAATGTTATCATGTTACATTTCGTGATCACAAGTTGAAAGTGAAGAAGCAAACTTGATCATTGTTAAGGGTTAGAAATATGGCACACAATATATGGTGGAGGTTTCTGAAGATGAAGCAAGCACTGTTGAAGAAGTTAGGACATCCACTCTATGCCACAAAAGATTTTTTTCATACGAGTGAGGAAGGAATGCGGAATCTTGTATCTGGTGGGAGGATGCCAAATTCTGTAACACCCATAAAATTCGAGCCATATTAAAATTTTTTAATTCATTTGAAACTATTTGATTATTACAATTTGTTTTCAAAATAGTTTATACATCAGAGTTCCAAGAAATCATAATCATTAATCGATGAATTGTACGGTCACGCCTTCGCTTACCCGCGGCCATCCGCTGAACCTGAAACAATAAACTGAAACTGTAAGCCCGAAAGCTTAGTGAGTTACCCCCAAAATACCAATATCATATAATCATAATCATATCACATCAAAAAATATAGAATAGCCATGCATCTCGAGTCTACAGTGTGATTGGTCCACCCGCACCGGGCCTTCAGTCCACGTGGTCCACTCTCTGAGTCTACAGTATGACTGAACCGCCCACATCGAGCCTTTAGTCTATCTGGATCTATTCCGAGCCTTTGGTATAACTGGACCGCCATACGGGCTTACAGTCTATCCGGACCGCTCGTAGGGTATGTTGGCCTTCAGCACAAAGCAGGACCGCCTCAACCCAAACATCAAGCAAATAACCAGATGCACATGACTAACATATACTAACATTGCATATATCAGATATAACTATCTCACAGATGATCGATCATAGCAATCTCTCATAACCAGAGCACCAACCTAACCAGGTCACTAACATACCAATCCTAACAGATCATAAGAGCATAACAACACAATGTCTATCCTGATACCGATCTAACAGATCATAACCACATGCATCATACTATAATCGAGATAACAACTAAAAGGGCCGCCCTTGATGCCTTAGACCCTATTAATATCGTGAGGATAACTCACCTTGCAATGCCGAACTGAAGAGGTAAGATCAAATCCCCCAATCACAGCCTCGAACTCCACCACCTAACACTTTGATGAAACCATATCTGTAAGTGCCCAAACTACCAGAATACCCTTGGAAGTCAAACTGGTCAACTCTTGGTCAAAGTCAAAGTCCTGGTCAAAGTCAACCTTCCTGATTGACCCTACCCACCGAGTCAGTCCATTGACTCGCCGAGTTCCTAAACTCAGAAAATCCTCATATCACGACTTAACTCGCCGATTTAACCCATCACTTGTCGAGTTCATCAATCCCCAAGTCCTAGCCTGTCCAACTCACTGAGTCACCACTCAACTTACTGATCCTTATCATAACTAGATGGATAAAGGTTTGCGACCCGACTCGTCGAGTCTGAGAACAGACTCGTCGAGTTCACGTAAGTCATCCTCATTCAGACGATTTCAGTCCATCCCACTGTTTCCAACTCATAGATCTGGACTCCTAGGGCTAGTTTTACACATAAAGTTTCCAACTTTACATGCATGCAAGGTGATTTTTGCTCAATACAAGCTAGAGAGAAGGTTCAAGACAAGAATGCTCACAAGCAAGCTAAAGGGCTGATACTTTATGCCTCCATGGACCAAGATAAGTCTAGATTTGAAGTTGCAACCCCAGATCTAGTCCCAAAACCTGAAATGGAATCCAAACATACTAAATAGCCCCAAAACATCATCCAAGAATAGGAAGAGCTCAAGGCAACGACTTGTTACCTCCAAAATGCACCCAAGATGAAGTAGCTTTTGGATCTACATGAATTCCTTGATGCTAGCCTCTTGATCTACAAGTTTCCTTCACTAGAATCACCTTCCAAAGCTCGAAAACTCTCACCAGTGGCTCACACATGATTTTAGGGTTTACTGACTCTCAAAGGGGTAACAAAGAGGCTGGGGTGAGGACATAAGGTCCTTTAAATAGGGTGCAAACCCTAAAATTTAGGGTTTTCTCTTCCCAGCACTGACTCGTCGAGTCCCGCCGCCGACTCGATGAGTCAGATCACTTAACACGTGCCCAACACCCGCTCCGACTCGACGAGTTAGGACACCTACTCGTCGAGTCTACTCCTTATTTAGACATAGCACCCCTAACTTATATTCCTGAACTTGGAATGTTACAACTCTCCCCCACTTAAATTAGGCTTCGTCCTCAAAGCCTGCTGCAACACACAATTCAAGATAACACTCCTACATTGCAGCCTCTGATCTCCCAAACCAGCCCAAATCTCTTCAGGCACTAATACCGCGTCCCTACTAAGGACAACTCCTTACTATGCAGGATCCCTACCTATTGCTCCAAGCCTTCGACCGGCCTCTTCTCCTTAATGTCCACATACATCAATCTAAGTATCCACCGATGATACTTCCACCTTCCTTGCATGCACACACTTTCGTGGCTGGAGAAAACTGGTTACCACTATAATTCACGGGGCTCTCCCTCACAATATTAATCTATCCTTCCCTTTCCAAAACTGACGATAACCTGGGTAACTTGCAATATTGGAAACTCATCCAATTCCCTTCCTGAATCTAGTCCCTTTCCACGCTGACAGGATGACACATCCTTCAGCTTTCGAGTAACTCTTATGAACAACCAGCTATATCACATAAACACTCATACCCGGCCCAATCAGCCTCGGGCTGGAATACCAGGTATGCCTATGACGGGTCCAGTCATCCGTAGGATGGTATACCCTCGCATCGTCATGCATGTTTGGCCCAATCAACCCTCGGGTTGGAATACCAAACACACCAGGTCCAATCAATCATAGGGCCCAGTCATCCTTATGATGGAATACCCTATATTGGAATACCATTACATACATACATATCCCATGTCTACAACCATACTTTGAGTCCAAGGATCTATCCTTGCATCTCTTTCAAACTCCTCTGATTCGACACAACCGAATACAACTTACCCAAATCTCAATAATATGTCTACCTCAAACCCGCTACAGCAGGGAATATAACTGTCACGATCTCTACGCCCACTACCTATGACAGGAATACCCTTACGTGATCCTCAGCATAGGTCTGGATTGCCTCTGATCCCACAGCATGAGTCTGGTATGCCATCCCCGACCCTCAGCTCATGACTAGAATGCTCCCTATGACCGATCGACACTACAGTCATCACTTCAGTTACCCAACACTCCGACCCTATAGATATCCACTTTCCTTCGCCACTCGAAGGGCCTAATCGACGCTCCTCTCATCAACGAACAACATAACGATACAAAAGCTACTATCACACATGAATCCATAGACACATCACAATAACTCAAACCATCATCAACATACCTACCACTACCGGCTAACCAGTGCGGCACTCATATCTAACCCATATTACCCCATTCGGGTTAGAATACCAACATGTCTAATCAATTCAACTATTGAGTTGAAATTCTCAGGGTTTGTTGGCCTACCGCCTCAACCCTACCGCTCCCTTCGAGCCTCCATGCCTACGACTTACAGTCGGCCCGCACCGGGTATCTTGGCCTACTACATAGAGCAGGATCGCCTCAACCCCAACCAAATGCCATAGACGATCATGAGAAAGATCTAACCCGATTCCCAAAACCTAAATGACAGGATATTCTAATCCCAAACCTTCCCAAAATTGGCAAACACCCATTCGGATCCACTCTTAGTCCCTAACTGGAGTATTACCCGATCCAAGAAGATGAAACCATAGAGACACTCTGAACTGATGAGATCACCAAGATCCTTTGAACTCCATCCGACCACTAATAACAACTTCCGATCAACCAAAAATATACTGGAGTCCTCAGCTTACTCCAGCAGCATGTTCAATACTTGGAACAGACCTATTGATTGTTATAGCATAGCAGCCTACTCAATACCCGAACATAGATCTACGAACATATACAGAGTTTCAGCATGACTGGACCGCCCTACCAGGCATTTAGTCTATCTGGACCACTCTCAGAACCATTAGCATGTCCGGACCGCCTTTCTGGGCCTTCATCCTATCTGGACTGTTCTCACTTCTCCGAGCCTTCGGTCTGACTGGTATGCCCCACTGGCCTTCAGTCTATCCGGACCGCTCTAAATTGTTGAGTGTCTCCCTAGACCACCCCTCTTGATACTCTCTCCCATGCATCCTGTTTTCACCCACTTGGGGCTTCGAACACTATATCCCCAGCCCAACCTTAGGCCTTATGTCGATCGTCCACCCTCTCGGAAAGCCGAGGTCTAATCCATGGCCCGCGTGTCTACCACACACGCTAAATAACCTGCACTCCCATGCTGAATGCACTGATGAGCCCTGGCAGCTAACAAAATCCTCAACCTATCAATCCAAAAACCCTCAGAGTCGAGCACACCCTCGACCAAATACTCGAACTGAACTCGATTCTTGACTAGAACTCCAACCTAGTTCCCCAACTTCTGCTATCAATCACCCAGAAGACATGTTCTTATGCTGGGGAGTTTTGCCGAACCCCCAATCAACACGACCCTCAAACCAAGCAGCCACTAGGGCCTCCATTCTCCCTATCGGGTTGTGAAACTTATCCCCATTTCAAAACCTCTCCCACTTCCGTATCTTGGGATAACACTCCCCCACTTAGATTCGACTAAGCCTTCATAATACATGAAAATTAGAGGATTCTCAATCCTCCTCACTTCGCAACGATCGATCCGATGACAACCCACTCTTCCCCACTAGTGCTCCACTGCTAGTTAGTCCTAATTGATCACAAATTTCTAAGAACCAGATGAACACTTCCTGAATCCCAATGAAACAGACAACCACTAACACTTGAACGAACCCACACTCATGTCCTGAAGACAAAAAAATAAATGCTCCAACTAATACCTCGGCAACGAATTACCTCTCTTGGCGCTTTAGTCTGTCAATCACTAACAGTTGCTAACCATTGAATCCTGACAATGATGAATAACCCTTCTGTGGGAGCCTATCCGCTGGCCTCCCACATAATGCCCCTTTTTCCAAAGGTGTTCTAAACAAACCTCCCACTCTCGGCTCTAGAAATCATTCTCTTCAGGGCTCGCACCCTGACTCACTTACCAGCTCAAACGCCTACAGCTGAACTGCAGCAGCTGAAACAACCTTTACCCTAAACCGAGCTACACTACTCCAAAGACATAGTCTATAATCCCAAAAGTGTAATAGATCGCACAATCAATCCTTTCCGTCCGATACAAGAGGGCCAAGGAAAACCGGACCTCACAAATACTTATGCCACGTCGACTGTCCTAAGCTCACCGGGGCTAAAATAATGTTTCCTATTCTTGCAACCACCTGACCTCGAGCTGGAATACAACCTGATCCTGGGGTCGCAAGCCTGCTCACTCCTTCGAGCTCGGAAAACTGAGAGGGCACGATCCTTTCCCTACAAAATGACGGTCCAATTCATCAATTAACCATTCCACTTCCAGCTACAAAACCCCAGTTGAACATAATCATCACTCTTTTTCGGAGTTCCCGCAACCCATATTCCGGCCTCGAGCAAACCCCCGAGCCTCAAATCTATAAACTTGCGTGCTAACCTCTCTCGCTCCACCTGCGGAAATATAACGAGTACCGATCATCTTCCGGATTCCCAAATAACTGCAACCATCTGCTCATCAGAATATGTCCCAGAACTAGGAAGCTCGACCAGCTCCCCCCCTTGCCATCGTTATAGCTGCTAAAGTTGCCGCGGCAACCGTCTCAGCAATGGATGCATGACGCTTGGCAAAATACTCAACCATGGCGATATTGAAAGACCCAGACATCTTCGAATTTTATCCCCGAACGATCTCGATCACCTCCTCCCGGATGATCTCCTGACACGATCCTCTGACAATACTGGCCTATCATGGCTGCCAGTTCTCGATCCTGATCCGAATCCGGTCTCAAAACGTCTCGAATAATCCATACCATAACTGGGAACCAACTTCTAACTAAACCCCAGGGGTTGAGACCTCCTTGCTACACGTATCCTGTGCTTTCAGTAGTACGGGCTCATACTACCTTCCACACCTACCCATATTTGTCTCAAGTATCACCACAACATCCTAGCAATATATATAGACATAGCGAGCGCTTAAATCCTCGCACCTAGAGGAATGTTAAATATCTCATAACTGGCCTCCCATCCTCTCACTACCCACCTATCCATGAAACTTCCATCAACCCCTGTAGCACAAGTGTATGCTAGCCATACATAACGCTGGACCCTATAGACCTTCAAATATCCAATCCTACTCTAAGCCCTAATTAGTAAGAACAGAACATAAGGCCAGATCAAACATTCTCAGGCTATAAGATCTTAATTATATACAACTGTGATGCATACACAAGTAAGTACAGTAATGATGTCAATCTCATATAAGGAAAACCCTAGGCTAACAGGCATCATGAAATCAGGCAATTCTATCATGCAATTCCTGAAGATCCCTAACCTAGTACTAGCATGCTATTCTAACATATCACAATATCACATAACTGTATGGTATTTTGGGGACTACTTATTGGATCCGGTTGATCGTACACTTCACATCCTCTTTTATTTACTTTGAAAACCATTTAAAACCATTTTGAAAATCTTTCCTTGATTTGAGACTGGAGTCACACGAATGTTCCTCCAATTCACTCAAACTAAGACTCTGATACCAACTTGTAACACCCATAAATTTCGAGCCAATTTAAAACTTTTTAATTCATTTGAAACCGTTCGATTATTACAATTTGTTTTCAAACTAGCTTATACATCAGAGTGCCCAAAAATCAAAATGATCAATCGAGGAAGTGTACGGTCACGCTTTCGCCTACCCGCGGCCATCCACTAAACCTGAAACAATAAACTAAAACTGTAAGCCCGAAAGCTTAGTGAGTTGCCCCCAAAATACCAACCTCATATAGTCATAATCATATCACATCAACAAATACAGAACAACCATGCATCTCGAGTCTACAGTGTGACTGGTCAGCCCGCACCGGACCTTCAGTCCACCTGGTCCACTCTCTGAGCCTACAATATGACTGGACCGCCCGCACTGGGCCTTCAGTCTATCTGGATCTATCTCAAGCCTTCGGTATGACTGGACCGCCATACGGGCTTACAGTCTATCCGGACCGCTCGTAGGGTATGTTGGCCTTCAGCACAAAGCAGGACCGCCTCAACCCAAACATCAAGCAAATGACCAGATGCACATGACTAACATATACTAGCATTACAGATTTCAGATATAACTATCTCACAGATCATCGATCATAGCAATCTTTCATAACCAGAGCACCGACCTAACCAGGTCACTAACATACCAATCCTAACGGATCATAAGAGCATAACAACACTTTCTATCCTGATACCAATCTAACAAATCATAACCACATGTATCATACTATAACCGAGATAACAACTAAAAGGGCCAACCTTTGTGCCTTAGACGCTATTGATATAGTGAGGATAACTCACCTTGCAATGCAGAACTGAAGAGGTACAATCAAATCCCCCGATCATAGCCACGAACTCCACCACCTAACACTTTGATGAAACCATATCTGTAAGTGCCCAAACTACCAGAATACCCTTGGAAGTCAAACTGGTCAACTCTTGGTCAAAGTCAAAGTCCTGGTCAATGTCAGCCTTCCTGATTGACCCTACTTGCCGAGTCAGCCCATTGACTCGCCGAGTTCCTAAACTCAGAAAATCCTCATATCACGACTCAACTCGCCGAGTCAACCCATCACTCGTCGAGTTTATCAATCCCCAAGTCCTAGCCAGTCCAACTCACTGAGTCACCACTCAACTCACTGATCCTTATCATAACTGGAGGGGTAAGGGTTTGCGACCCGACTCGTCGAGTCCAAGAACAGACTCGTTGAGTTCACTTAAATCATCCTCATTCAGACGATTTCAGTGCATACCACTGTTTCCAACTCATAGATCTGGACTCCTAGGGCTAGTTTTACACGTAAAGTTTCCAACTTTACGTCCAAGCAAGGTGATTCTGGCTCAATACAAGCTAGAGAGAAGGTTCAAGAAAAGAATGCTCACAAGCAAGATAAAGGGATGATACTTTATGCCTCCATGGACCAAGATAAGTCTAGATCGGAAGTAGAATCCCCATATCTAGTCCCAAAAACCCGAAATGGATTCCAAACATACTAAATAGCCCCAAAACATCATCCAAGAATAGGAAGAGCTCAAGGCAATGACTTGTTACCCCCAAAATGTGCCCAAGATGAAGTAGATTCTGGTTCTACACGAATTCCTTGATGCTAGCCTCTTGATCTACAAGTTTCCTTCACTAGAATCACCTTCCAAAGCTCAAAAACTCTCACCAATGGCTCACACACGATTTTAGGGTTTACTAACTCTCAAGGGGGTAACAAAGAGGCTGGGGTAAGAAAACATAAGGTCCTTAAGATAGGGTGCAAACCCTAAAATTTAGGGTTTTCTCTTCCCACCACTAACTCGTCGAGTCCCACCGCTGACTCGGCGGGTCGGATCACTTAACACGTGCCCAACACTTGCTCCGACTTGACGAGTTAGGACATCTACTCGTCGATTCTACTCGTGTCAAAAATCCAACAGACACACATCTCAAAATTCCACTTAGCATCCTAAGTTTAAGTCTAGAAATCCTACAAATTCCTAGTTCGCTTAAACTAATGCTCTGATACCAACTGTGACATCCCCAAAATCACGGCCATAAAAGACCGATTTTCATTTATGATTTTAAAATAATTTCATAGTACATCCTTTTGATTTGAAAGAGTTGCAGGATTTGTTCCCAAAACAAAACATGATAAAATAATATTTATCAAAGCATTTCATCAAGAGATGCATTTTCATTTATATAATCAAAACTCGGGATGTCATGTTCCGATACAAACCATAAAGCATAAACGATAACATTAGAAGTCATTCAAAAAAATACATATACAGACTTGTAAACAAAACAACTCGATGATTCATCCATCTTACGCCCTTGCGTCACTTCCTGTAATACAAATAAAACTGAGTGGGTCAGGCTTGGGAGCCTGGTTAGCATATAGGGTTTTCAACCCACAATAAATAAATTATATTTAATTTCGCCAACCAATCACTATCCTGATTACCCATTCCCGTTATCCTCACTTTACGTCCCTAAAACAACATCTATCTCAAGGGACCTAATCTAGGATTTTCATCAGGACGGACATTACTGCTAAGGGGTTTCCTCAACAATAGATATCCTAAAGGCAACCATGAAGGGATAGAGTACACCGGTGAACACATCGTTCACAACACCTACAGGTTATGAACCTACTAGCGTTCCACAGGACTGTCTAGAAAGAGTCTGTGGTCGTTATCCATACTCTGCTGAATAACTAGATCAACAACAACAACAACATCGATGCCTCTCATCTGTTTATTACACACCAACTATCTACCCATGTTCTACCCAACATATTAGTAGATAAAAATATATATTTTCATACATAGTTTAAAACCTATATAGCATTTTCATTCAATACATATTCCACATAACAGATGAGGCACACCCACATAACATGTATTTCATAGAAAATAAATCAGATCTATGAGATAGAAGAGAGTGAATACACATTCACACACATAACTACAAAATTATACACATAACACGTATTTCGTATAAAATACTTCATAATTATGCGTTAGAAGAAAGTAACTACACACTCACTTGATCACAAGATGACCGGACAACACTACGGCTTACAGAAGTAGTAATCCTCAGCAGATCTGGAACATCTCCACAAAAATCGAACTTCTTGCGGACAGAGCTTCGGCTCGGGAATCGCACTTCTCGGGATCTTCGGGGCTTCGACACTTGCTTTGGGGCTCGGGAATATTACCGGGGCTTCGGGTTACTTTTGGCATGCAAAACGATGCAAAACGGGAGAGAGAAGAGAGAAAAAGAGCAAATGAACCGGCTGCCCTCGCATCCTATTTATAGGAGGCTGGAGCCTCGCAGTACGTTGGGCGTACAACAGTACGCGGGGCGTACGCGTCCGAATCGTCATGGCATGCGTCATCCGAAGAACTCGAGTGCGAGGGACATCACGCTTTGTTGTACGCTGGGCGTACTTCGGATGAGTCCGATGACTTCTCTTCGGATAATACCGGATTTTATAATTAAATTTAATATTAATTATTTAATAAACTTTGAAAATTCATATCTTCTTCATACGAACTCTGTTTTCGACGTTCTTTATATCCACGCGTAGGTGAGACTACGTTCTATAACTTTCGTTTAGACTCCGTCAGCTATGTTTGATTTTATTTTTATTAATTATTTTTAGTAGGCCGGGACAGAAAAACTTCGTTATAAATTGATAACTTCTTCGTTTGACGTCCGTTCTCGCCTAACTTTTCATCGCTTTGATACCAACAACGAGATCTTCGATTCTCATTTAGATTGTTTCGGCTAAAAACCGCTCGATCTCTAATCGAGTATTCGGGCTGCATACCGCTAAGTCGAAACTTCAGAAAATCATAACTTCCTCCTACGAAGTCGGATTTGGGCGTTCTATATATATATATATATATATATATATATATATATATATATATATATATATATATATATATATATATATATATATATATTCGGAAACCTCGTTTCAACTACTACAACATTATCCAAAGATAATGAGTTTATTTTACACTTAAATTTTGACGCTTATTTTTATTCTTAATTAATCAAACCACATAATTAAGCAATTAAGTACAAAACACATAATACTCAAATAATACACTTCTATTATTTCAAAACGGGTTACAAAGGATAACCTAGACTATTATATCAACATTAATGACAAGCCCAAACACACAGGCGTTACACCAACCCTTGTCAGAATTCTTGGGTTTTATGTATTCAAGCTCGTTTGGCCAATTTTAGAAGAAAAGAGCCAAATTTTACAAATTGATCTAAAGAAAATATTTAATGCAACGGATGGATTGGCATTGAGTTTATTGGAAGTTTATTAAGTTGAGAGTCCAGCTAAAGACTCGCACAAAAAGAAGCGCTTGCGGGAGGCAACCCGTCATTAGAGTTTGCTTTTTTTTTTTTTTCTTTTTAAACTTTTACTTTATTAGGGTAATTTAGGAATTTAATTTTGATGTTTGTTTTCCTTTTTCTATTACTTGTGTGTTGCTTTGATCTTTTCAGTTGAGTGTAAGGATTGCATGCGAGAGGCTAGAGTCAAGGCTGACAAAGCGAGAAATCGAGTCTAGGCGAGAAAGGAAACGAAGTTTTGAGTTAAGCTATGAGTCCAATTGATAGAAGGGTTATAGAGTGTTTATTCCTTGAAGAAAAATGAGGGGAAGTATTAGTTTATATAACCCCCATACATCAGAAACGGACTTGGGCAAAATAAAATTTTTGTCACACAGTGGTCTACTCGCCGAGTGCATCTTATGGACTCGTCGAGTCCATGTGAAAATTCACGACTCTTCTGCCATTTACGCTTAAACTCGGCAAGTCTACATACTTACTCGACGAGTCACTCATTCTTCTTACTTTTGAGCTAAAGATTTGATGACATTCGATATGGGCATTGGTTCTATTCTTTGAAAATCATTTTCCGAGCATTTCCAAGAGTTTTTCCCTTATATTTGGAGCTTTTATAAAGACTGTACCACACGAGATTTTGACACCCAAGACATGGATGAGTTGTTCCCATGCCTAAAGTCAATTAAAGATGGAGCTGAAGAGAATAAATATCAACCTCGCCATTGCTATCCTAGGGGAGTTTGTTCCAATTCTCTCTTTATTTTATTGTTCTTTATCATGTATAATATGCAATGGGGACATTGCATAAATTAAGTGTGGGGTAGGGGGTTGGTTAAATTAGTTAAAATTTTAGTTAAAATTCGAAAATGTTGAAATTTTAGTTAATTTTGAAATTTTTGCATTAAAATTGCTAGGACTTAATTTAGAAAATTTTGGTAAAAGCAAATTAGGATTCCATGTTAGATTTGTGTTGATAATTGCATGAAAACCCAAATGTTTAGTTGAGCCTATATACGTTCTAGTGCATTTGTGTCTTCCTTATTCCAGTGAAATAATGGGACAAAAACACGACCCCGCTCAGCCTGAGGGATGCAATATGTTTAGCAGCCTAAACCTGAAATGTATCCAGGAAAATTATTAGCGTTAGCCAATAAAGGTTGAGGTTGAGCGCCTCTGCTTAAGCATGTAGGTTTTTGAGTGAAAAAAGAGAGGTACATGTAAAAAAAGGGAGAATTGCAAGAAAAGTTTGAAGAATTTTGGAGCAAATAAAGTGAAGATCAAAAGATCAAAATTCCAAGAAATTCAAAGAGTTGAAGATACCAAAAATCAATAAAGGTGGTGAATTCAAAGAGATCAAAGATCAAATTATCAAGGAAGTGAAGAATTCAAAAGAGCTCCATATTGGTATCATAAATTGTAATTCTAGATTATGTATGCTTGGGTTGCTCAACTAAAAATACCTTGAGGTTAAGAGGTTTTCTGAGGATGGATTCGGAGGGATGCATAAAATGAGCATAGTTCGGGGTGAGTAGGCGAATGTTTATGAGGATTGTGAGTATTTGGAGTATGGGGGGTTCTTTAGGAAAAATTTAGACACAAATGTATGCGTTACGGTCTTGGCATAATGGCTGGGTTAGATTGGAGTTGTCATATGTGATTCTAATGTTTTAAAATTCAGTTTTGCTTGGGGGCAAGCAAAAGTCAAGTGTGGGGTATTTTGATATGCGTATATTTAGTTCATATTAAGTATAGATTTTTATTCATTTATTAGCTAAATTATTGCATTTTATGGACAAAAGGTACTTAAAAGTGTTTGAATTATATTTTCAGTCCAAAAATGAAGCTCGGAAGCAGAAGGAAGCAGGAGAAGCGGTTGAGAGTTCGAGAATGGAACAAAGAAGAAAAACACTAAAAATAGCACCTACTCGGCGAGTAGGGTCGACTACTCGGCGAGTCCAAGTGAGGATTCGAGAAGATAAAGACTCGGAAACCCAGAGACTTATCACAATACAGGGACTGAGAGATGGACTCGACGAGTCGATTCGTAGATATAAAGATAACTCCTCAGAACGATGGGGGAGAATTCTGGAACGATTCAGAAGGATTTAGCTGCGATTAAGAAGTCAGAAAACCTTAGAAGACAAAGATAGAAGGTAGAATTCAATCCCGAGGAAGAATTGAGGCAAATTTCATCATTGCACTTAATCTTTTGTTTTGTCATTATGGTTAAACAATTAGACTCTGTTTGTTTGCTGTTATTTACTTCAATTATGAGCTAAAACCTTTAAACTTCTATTTGGGAATACAAAATTGATACTATGGTTTGATTGTTGGTAGGATTAATTCTAAGTTGGTGATTTTTGTTATTTTAGCTTGCTAAAGAACCTTGTGTGTGAATAATAATTAATTTTATGTTAATAGGAAGATAATTGATTAGCATGAACATCTATTGATTATCAACCTCATATGTTATGTGATCACTTTGCCATATGTCTAGGATTAATGAACATGAAACTAGAGTTAATAAGAAAATTGAGTAAATTCATGTGCAAGCTTGTGTGATGACCATCAACAAGAAGTTAATTAAAAGATCAAATTAGTTAACTATTGCAAGTCTAAATTAACCCGAATAATTAATCTAGTAAATTTAATTAAATTAGACAACTGGCCACTGTTTAAGTTAGTTTATTTGCTAAGGATTAGTATAGTGAATGCGAATCTAATCACTTGAATCGGTAACCAACAAAAGAATTAATCCATTGCACCATTACCTTAAAATCAACTATAGGATCAATTGAGTTGAACTAAACAGAAGTTCCTTCCCATTATTGAATCTAGTTAATTCTTTGTTTTCTAGTTATTAAATTAGTAATAGTTAGCAAGTTTCTAGTCTTGTAAAACTATAGAAGACCCCTACTTATTAATTAATTTAGATAGAATTAGTTTTTAGTTTTAATTTGTCGTTCCCTGTGTTCGATACCCTACTTATTCAACTATACCACAATTGATAGGTTCACTGCCTTTGTGTGTTATTTTACAATTAAAAGTAGGTTTAAAACTAAGTGAGTTTGCACACATCAAATAGTGAAGGAGCCTACTGAGAGAGTAGTTAGATAACCGCATGGGGTAAGGTTACTAGAGTTCGGTGACACCTCTTGAGCGTAAGTAGAGAAAATAGAGTTGCAAACTAGAGTAGTTTTATATGCTGGTGGAGGTTATTCAATGCCTGAATGTTGCTTGCTTCGTGCTATGTAGAATTCTTGATAATGGGAGTCAGCTACTAAGTGAATATGATGATTTTCAGGAGGTAGGTGGCTGGCATCAGGAGAAATTCTTCAGCAGCTGATGGCGGACAAGTGTGAGAACCTAGGAAGAGCCTAGGAAAGTGACTGAGTCAAATGAGTACGCTAATAGAGGAGAGTATTCGTTGTAGGGCGAACGTGTGTAGCGGGATTGGTGATCAGGAAATTTGAGCAACTACTTAGGAAGTCTGCGACGATCCGTGTGGAAAGTATGGGTAGATGTAGAAGGTAGTATGTGTTGGATTAATGTCTAAGTCCATAACTATAATTGGTAAGACTTGACCCGACCCGGCATGGTCCATTTGGGTTGCATGGCATCATGCATTTGGATAGACTATAATGAGAGAAATTACACTCAAGGTTTGTTAATATATTATAAGTTATAATATATTAATAAGATTATTTAATTAGTATTGATCAAGAATTAATATAGAATTAATTAAGTGATCAAAAGAAGACTAATTAAATATATGAGTTGATTGTGTAAATCATCCATACTTGTATAGTGGGCTAATGCTCCATGGATTATCAAGTTGGGCTAAAACCCATAAGATGCTCCATGGTGTATTTGAACCCATGGATCCAAGGAAATGGAAAGTCGTGACAATTAGGGTTTACCCTAATTGTAACACTATATAAAGATCATACTCTTGGAAAAATCGACCACTAAGGGAAGAAGAGAAAGGCTAGCCGATTTTAGAAGTGTTCAAAGTTTCTCTCAAGTTATTCCAAGCAATTGATGTTGTGTGAGCCATTTGAGGTGTCACACTTGCGGCACTAGGCACTCAAGCTTCTTGAGAACATTCTACACCAAAGAGGTATGTATTCTATCTTGTTATATTCATTGTTTTGTATGCTAGATTAGGATAATACCTTGGATGTTCATATTTGCATGTATAATAGAGAAAACATAGATCCAAGGTATTTAGGGTTGCATGTACACTTAGGAGTGTTAGAATGCTCAAAACCCAACAGTATGGGCCCGTACTACTAAAAGCAGAGGACCCATACTCGAAACAGGGAGAATTTCATAGGTTCTGAGTAGCAGATTGAGAAGAGAGATAACATGGTTCGAGTACCATGATTTGCGGCAAGTGAAAGGAGATAACATGGTTTGGGTACCATTGTGCTTCTGTTTTTACCAATTGTCCCGTGGTGGTTGACTAGTCTGAGATCAGGAGATAAAGTGTGGGGCCATACGGCCATGTCGAGCAAGTTTTAATGGAGTATACCTGAAAAATGGAAATCGAGTTCGTTCCCGAGGAATTTTATTGGTGAGATGTTAGTGGGAGTCGCAAGGCTCAGGGATGAGTAGAGATGATGCTTATTGGAGGATCGAGGTCTGAGTCGGGTCATCGGCTGATGGATGAGATGTCACCATTTGTGGCAAGAGTTGCATTGTTCCCATTTTCTGGGAGAATCGATGGGGATATCGATTTTCGGTTTCAGAGTTTGGAGGAAAAACCCCGTGGGGTAGCATTGGTGGTGACCTTTTCATCAGAATATGTGGGAAGTTTGTCTGCTGCGAGGTATTTCTGGTACCAGTGAGTCATTAGTGGAGGCTGAGATGGAAGAGACCCATGAAGGAGCCTATATGAGTGTAGCATGCTTTTTAGCAGCAGTTTCAGGTGGTTAAGAGGAATATATCAAGGTGGTGGCCCTCATTGTCATGTTGTGTATCGGTTGTGAGAATGAGGTTCCATGCTTTGATGATGATTCCCGTGTTGGGAGGCGGGTCGAGGAGTCAGAGACATGGTGTGTGATAGGGCATTATTTCCGGACTTAGGGTTAGGATTTTCGGAACAGTTGAGGTGTCCGGCGGAATACCGGTCCGAGATTTCTAGATGACTAGAGGCAGTCGCGCTGGGAGGATTTTGAGGTTTTTGTCTGAATTTCGGGATATTTGAAGTTGCTTGGTTTCCACTGGGAAGATCATTAGTGTTTACGTGGTATGTTCCATGAGTCAAGTGTGATGTACCTGATGGAACAGTCTATGCAGTAAATTATTGGTATGCCCACTGGTGATGGTTCGAACCCTAATTGGGGGAGAACTGGATAGTCAATTAGGAGGATCAACGATTCGTTCAAGTGCGGTTAGGGAACTGTTTATGGAGATCTGTGGTGCGGACACTTGAGACATGGGTTATTGGTGGATGAGGCAAGGTGTAATAGCTGAGATTTGCAAGTATAGGTAAAGATTGTAATATATATTGGATTAGTGTCAAAGTCCATAACTATAGTTGGTATATACTTGACCCAATTTGGCATGGTCCATTTGGGTTGCACTTCACCAGAACAGTTTATATGGATAGTCTTTTGAGAATAGTTTGTTTATGATTTATATTAATATATTATAAGATCTAATATATTAATATGGAGTCATATTAGTTAATTAGTATTGATCAAGAATTAATTTAGTGATCAAAAGGAACTAATTAAGTATGGACTCTTATATATAGTATGGGTCAAGTTCATTTAGGTTGGGCTAAGCTTGCATGGATAGTCCATGGAGTTTTTAACCCATGGATCCTATGGAAAAGAAAGGTCATGCGAATTAGGGTTTACATGGATGAAACCCTAATCCTCCATACTATATAAAGAGGTCATTGGCACATGAAATGACACTAGTGTGTGAGTAAACAAGAGTGGGCCAATTTCTAGTGTGCTTACTATTCTCTCAAGATTTGCAAGGTGTTTTTGTGATTTGTGATTCCACTTGAGGCTTCCACACTATTGGGGCTAAGCTCTTAAAGTTCAAGACTTCAAGCTTCATCAAAAGGTATGTCATCTAAAGTATTGATTTCTAGAAGTCCAGCTGATTTCTGAGTACATGTCAAAGCTAGTGGGAACATAAGTGTTATGGTGATAATTCTCATGTTAGTGAGAGCATGATAATTATGATAAAGTGTTGCAAGTTAGCAAGCCCAAATGAGATGTAACGTTCATATTCTCATGTGAAATAAAATTGTTACTAAAATGAGTAAACAAGTTTCATTGCTATAATGAGCAATCAAGTTCGTTGCTACAAGGAGCAAACAAGCTTGTTACTATAAGAAGCAACCAAGTTTGTTGCTAAAATAAGTAAATAAGTATTTAGTAACAAAAGTTCGTTGTTAATTATAGAAAACAAAAAGTTTTAATTGGGACAAGTTGTTTTGCTATAATTAAGGGAGATGAACTTGTACTTGATTTCAATTCTAAAAGCTTAGATTGTGATTATAATCATCTTTAGTCAAAGATATATATATATATATATATATATACACACACACACACACACATAAGCATATGAATTTTATGTTGGAATGACTCAACTTAAGGAAATTCTATATATATTGCGTTCTCATAAATCGATTATGATTACGGAATGTCTCTTCATAGTCGAATTATGAAAACATGGCATATAAAAAGATTGTAGCAAAAGACTGGTCTAGAATCATGTCTTTATGTGAGACATCATGAATCGTGTCCCATATGCTTCGGGTGTAAGATCGGTTGTATGTGCTAAAATATTTATCCTTTCTAAATTTTTCCACTTGTCTGGTGGTATTAAGAGGGGACCGTTTCGGAACCGGAACCAGTTTTCCTATATTAAAAGAACCGAGAACCAAACCACCGGTTCTAGCGCTGGTTCCGGTTCCGGTCCCGGTTTTCGGTTATTTTTCAAACTAGAACCGATTGAAATATTATTGATGATATATTATCTTCCAGAGCTTGTAAATGATCCAATATTTAACCAAATTATGAATTATTACATTCTAAATTGAAGCACAAACACTAAATTACATGATGAAAAAAGAATCAAGTAATTTTTGTCTTCATATGAGTGACTTATGTGCATTTTAAAAGCGGGACAGATTTCAAAAAAAAAAATGTTGAAACAGAAAATACACAACATTGATATTTTGTCTTCCAGGGTCTATAATTGATTCAATATCCAACCAAAATATATGTTTTTATAGTCTAAAATCAACTACAAACGCCAAATTACATGCTGGAAAAAAATTAAATAATTTTGATGTCATATGAATGAGTTATGCTCATTTAAAAAAATGTGACAGATTCAAAAAAAAATGTTGAAATAGAAAAAACGCAACATCAATATTCTTTTTTTTTCGGGGCATGTGTTTGATTTAATATCTAACAAAAACATATGTTTGTACAGTCAAAAATAAATTAAAAACTCCAAATTGCATGTTAGAAAAAAATCAAATAATTTTGACTTCAGTTCTGGTTCTAGCAGTTCTAATTCTCATCCCTATTCTAAATTGTTATCCAATGAGCTTTACCTGGATTTCCCTGATGATGACTGACCATACTCAAAGCAAAGGACGCATTAGGGCGAGTACATGTCATAGCATACATGATAGATCCAACGGTGGAAGTGTATGGAACTCTACTCATTTCTGTTATCTCTGCATCGGTACTCAGACTCTGATTCTTACTCAGTTTGGTATTACTCTGGATGGGCAGTTCTACTTTCTTGGAAGTTTCCATACTAAAACGTTTTACCACCTTTTCCAAATATGTATTTTGACTAGGTCCAATTAGTCTATTACTCTTGTCTCTTAGTATTCTTATCCTTAGAATATAATCAGCCTCTCCTAGATCCTTCATAGCAAAACACTTTCCATGCCAAGAGTTAACCTCTTACAAAGCTGGAATGTCGTTTTCTATAAGAAGTATGTCATCAACATACAATACTAGGAAGGTTATTATACTCCCACTAGCTTTGACATATACACATGACTCATCTTCACTTATAGAGACACCAAACTCTTTGACCTTCTCTTCGAAATAAAGATTCCATCTACGAGAAACTTGTTTTAATCGATAGATGGATTTCTCAAGCTTGCACGCTCTATTGGGAAACTTTGCATGAACAAAAATCCTTTGGCTGACTCATGTAAATATCTTCAGCCAACATCCCTTTAAGGAAAGCGGTTTTGACATCTATGTGCCAAATTTCATAGTCATGAAAGGCAGCTATGGCTAGCATTATCCTAATATATTTTATCTTAGCCACTAGTGAGAAGGTCTTATCATAGTCAATCCCTAGGGTTAGAGTAAAGCCCGTCGCAACCAGTTGTGCTTTGAATGTGTGCACATTACCATCCATGTCGGTCTTCTTCTTGAAGATCCATTTGCAACCAACTGTCTTCCGACCAGGTTGTTGTTGATCAACCAAATTCCAAAATTGGTTGTCATACATGGACTTGATCTCGTTGTCCATTGCCTCTTTCCATTTGGCTGCCTTAGGGTCTGCCATTGCTTCCATGTAATTAGTCGTTCATCAAAATATACCAGTGTACCATCACTGATAAATGTATCACCATCTATAGTTATATGGAAACCATAGAACTCGGGTGGCATGCTAACTCTACTGAACGCCTAAGAGGTAATGAATTGTCAATTGGTTCAACTGGAATCTCTTCCTCCGGTTGAACACTGGTGTCTTCAGAGGTTCCTTCATCGTTTGATTTTTAAATCTCTTTAAGGTCAATGGTACTACCACTGTCCTCTTTGCATATATTCTTGATGGGTTTTATACATAAGAACATCCTATGTGCTCATAAAAACCCTAATGCTTGGATCTAGGTTTCTCTATTGTACATGCAATTTATCCAAGACTATAAACCCTAGATCTAGCATATGATAATCAATATAACATATAATTGAGGTTTAGATCATACCTTGATTGTTATGTAGCAATAACAATCTCAAATCCTCCTTGTAATGACTTTAGAAAGCTTAGAGTCACAAATGTCACTCCTCTAATGGTTCACAAACACCAAGAGCAAGAGGATGAAGAAGAGAAGAGAAGGAGGCTGCCCAAAACGTGTGGAAACCCTAGAAGGAAGCTTGTCCACGTTTTTGGGGCACAAGGGCTCTTTAAATAGTGAGGCTATTAGGATTATCTAACAAGGAAACCCTAATTTGCATGCTTAAGCCCTAAGCAACCCATGGACTCCTTTCCTTAAAGGCCTTGGACGATTTCTAATGGGTTTCCCCATAGACTTCGTCCAACCTTATAATATAAGGCAATCCATAGCCCAATTGCAATTATCTTATAATTACAATTCTAGTCCCTTAAGTTTAATTAATCTCTTTTAGTCACAAACTTAATTCTTATTAATTCTTGACTAATATTAATTAAACAATATGATTTCTCCTTTAATATATTATTCCCATAATATATAAATAAATCATATTTAATCCTTTTTCTCCATAATTCATCCTATCAAGTTGCTTTGGTGAAGGCAACCCAAAAGGACCATGCACCATCGGTTCAAGTACATACTAAAATAGTTATGGACTTAGACACTAATCCAACAGTCTCCCACTTGGATAAGTCTAATAACTATTCTGCGTATGACTTCAGATCCTGATCTGCAATCATAGCTTTCCAAAGCCGCTGTCAACTCTGATCCTATCAGATACGCGTGTCCTTTAGATAAGGGATCATATATTTCTCCATTCTAGATATCGTATAAGACATGATTTCTAATCATTCTCTCTGTACCATTTCTCGACTTCCGATTTATGACGGCTGACTAATTGAACAAATCAAATTAGCCCTAGCCCGGCCGAGTATTTACGTTTGTCATCACTAAATCATCGAGGGGCCCAAAGATATCACTTTTATCCTTCTTTGGATAAAAGGAACGGATAAACTTTGATTCAATGCTTGCTTGCACTCACTCACCAAATCACACACAACAATATGTTTTATGACACCAAGTTACTGGTGCGTTTACATATTATTAATGTGCAACCGATTTGGAAGATACAACTCACACATCTCGGTTTCAAGAATATAAAATATTATCGTCTCACCAATCACTTGTGATACAATTCATGGAGTGATCCAAGTGAGTGTGGGTTTAATCCAATGCTCAAATCATATTCATAAGCACTCATGAACGTTGCAGCAAACATTTGTTTATGTCTAATACTCTTTAGACAATCCACACACCAATTCATGACATTCTTTATTCATACCTACTTCCAACATATGAACGACTGTGGCCCGTTCGAATAATTTGACTGTTCTAAACCAATTAAATTATTCAGGAAGTCAAAACATGCATACAAGAATAATACTAATCCCATATGGCCTCAAACCTTTGAGCATAAATAAAACACCTTTTATTTATCACCATATCGATTACTCATTATTTGTTGTTTCAGGTAATCAACTTCTTACTTGAATTATTACACTTGTCCCATGCTCTTATCATGCACAAAATGTTTACTTATGGTTCTTACTTTGTGAAATAGATCAAATGAACACATTTCCAATCATACTCATTTCACAACTCCAAATTCTTTTTCATAAGTGAAAGAATATCAAATTCTTGCCACTTATAGAATATGTTAGATTCTAACATTTTATGCAATGATCCTTTTCATAATGCCATAGCACAAAAAGTCACAAAGTCTATTGCCAACGACATTACAAAGTCCTCTATCGGAGATTGTTACAATACAATTCCTTAGATATGATGTCTCTCACTCAAAGTACATTCCTTTGAACATCCTTTTGCATAAAATTTCTAATCTAGACATAGACTCTTAATATTTAACTCCCAATATGGAAACCTTTCCATATTTCCTATATGACAACTCATTCTCAATAGAATCTTATCTATTCATAATAATGTCGATATGGTCCATCCAATACTATACTTCCAACTACCCACAAGCGACCAATCTTCGACGAACTTTGGATTGTCCTTTGATAGTTGTTTAATTATCTTAGTCAAAACCGATTCTTGTCCTTTTTCCCTCTAAATGCGCTAGACATTTGTAAAATTTTAGAATGGTCAAATATTATAGCATTTGCAATCGATCCTATACCCGAAGCGTATAGGACATGATGCATAATGTCTTACATAAAGATTTGATACTTTATCAATCTTCTGCCATAATATTTTATGTGCTATGTTCTCAAAATTCGAACTATGAAGAGGAATGCCGTAATCATAATCGAAATTTGAGAACACACTATGTACCTTTGACCAAATTTATAGCATAATATTATCTCCCTTAATTATAGAAAAACAACTTTTCAACTATTGCGACTTTGCAAAGTATAACTCTTGTTTTCTATAATTAATATTGCTAACTTGCAATACTTTCCATAATAATCATGCAATCATAACATTTATGCTCCCACTATCATGATAATTATTATAAACATAACACTTATGCTCCCACTAGCTTTGACATGTATTCAGAAACTAGCTTAACTTCCAGAAAAACAATACTTATTGAATTTCTTAAGTTCATGTTTCTAATACTTAATGCTTTAATAATCCTTTATCTAAGCTTATACACCTTTCCCTTAGATAGCTCATATGTGTGTCTAAACAATTCAGACTAATTGCCAAATCTCACAATTCGAATCATGGAAAGGGATACCGTAACCATAATCGAATTCGAGAATCCAATTTTCACAGTCACTATCCTTTTAAAATCTCTCTTAGTGAAAGCATTTCCTCACAGTCATTTTCATGAAGGAGGGAATCTTATGACACTTAGATTTTAATGGTGTATGTGTTCCTATCCATGTGAATTTGTCAAAACCAAAGTTTACGACAAATTCAAACTCATATGGACCGAACTTTCTTAATCTTGATTTCTTGCCTTATGGTAGCACAGCTACCCACCATGTTTTCCAAGTAGTTAAGCAGCTCACCTTTTCCTATCAATGTACTTTTCATTGATCAAGGTGTCTGCCTTTTATGCGTTCAAATGAGAACTCATAGAACTCACATGCATAATTAACTCAATTGGAATGGCACAGAAACAAAATAGTGTCAACATGATAGGTTGTAAACCTCAACTCGTGTGCTAGTGATGATCGATAAGGTTTATTTTGATTTGTTCTTGAAACCTTTCAAGACCATTAAGACTCCCACTGACTCCTTGACATATAAGATTCTCTTGTCAATAAACATTTCTTGACAAACAAATATTCAAGAGTTAGTGTAGTTTTTATCAAAATACTTCATAAATTGGTCCTAGCTGGTCTTTTTCTTATCCAAGACATCACAACTTTCCATATTTGATGAATGTTATAAACCTTCTTAATACTTATCACTCAATTTCACAATCATAACTCTAAGACTTGTTTTGGAACGAAGTATGATTGACTTCTTGATTTAACCATTTCTTCAATTCTTGTTTCCTCTTCTTAGACATACAATTGTACTAAGACTCACTTAGAGGATCGATTGAGATATGGTTCTTAATCATTAAGACCTATCATAAAAGGTACTCTCCCTTCTTCTTAGAATGGAGAAACTTTTATCTTTCTGCCTACTTGATTCTTCTTATTCGTTCTGCTATTGATTTAAACATTTTCAATCAATTCAGAATTACACTTAATCTTATAAGTATAATCATATTTACTAAACCTTTAGTAAATCATGACGAATATCTTGGTTACTCTTATGGTGGACTTGATCAATATGCAACTTTGTGTACTTGATCTCCTAGTCCTTCACTTGACCCTTTGTCAATGAATTAGTCTAATTTCCAAATATGAAATTTCTCATTCATCGTGCAACCAAGTTGCATGATTCCAAGTTTCTGTCCAATTGAAACTTGGGCGATGAGAAACTCTCCTTATTTGGTAAATTTTCGACATTTCCATAATTAAGAATCAAATCCATTATTGCTAATAATAGAAACATTCAAACATCAATTTTTCATACACGCCATTGCAAGGATAAATAAATAATATAAAGTCAAAATTTATTTTATTGCGGAAAAATTTTGTCCTTACAATGCAATTCATTGAAAAACTATGCTAATACATATTTCTTAACAATCTAATTCTAACTCTAAGTAGTAGTTCAAGAATCTAATCTTCAATTAATGAGATCGAAATCCATTTCTTCACGGTTAGATTCTGCTCACTTCTTCCCTTATGCTTCTTCTCTTTTCTTCGATCCTACAAAACATCAATTTTAATCTTATCACATTATGTATTAAGAATCTAGAATAGGAGCTTAAAAGAGTTAGTCAATGGATTTTACCTAAGGCAGAGCCATACGTTTTGACTCTCCCATCTCTTAGATCTCTTAGGTAAATAGGGCAGCTTCGTCTCCAATGCCCCTTTTCTTGGCAATAAAAGCAAATTGACAGGACATGGAACTACTTCAGACATTGCCTTTCTCTTATGATCTAACTTTTCGATCATAGCATGTCTTTCGTTGCCATTGTCTATATCCATAGAGGTCTTGAAGGCAGATTCACCAATCAACTTTGCTTTTTTATTGTGCCAAACCATTGCTGATTCAGCAGCAATAAGCATATAGGTGAGATCTATAAGGGTCACGTCGCAGTTCATCATATAGTACTCTCTTACGAACTCACTATATGAGTTAGGAAGTGACTGAAGAACCCAATCAACAACCATCTCCTCACAGACAACGGATCCCAACATTCTTAACCTATCAATGCGTGACTTCATCCCAAGGACGTGTGCACACACCGACATTCCCTCTTCATGTTTACATGCCAAAAGGGCTTGGGTGAGCTTGAACTTTTCAAGCCTTCGAACTTGTGGGTTAGGGAGAATAATTGTAGGAGGTGGAGGAAGTGAAGCATGATTTCTAGTTCCTCGATCGAATCATGGAATATCATCTTCATGTGGAAAGCTTGTTCCACGGGGTTTGGGAAGACCATAGTTGTCGTACTTTGACATCTACAAAACGGGAGAAAACAAATTCAAGTTAGTTGATTGATTGAGTCCTTAGTAAATCACCCAAATGAGATACTAAGGCTAGGACCCAACACAATACGCTACAACCTAGAAAAGGGATGTCGTAATCTAGTTGCAGAATATTTGAAGGTAAGTGAATGACGATTCACTAATTTCCACCATGAAAAACGAAAAAGAAATTTAATTTTAAATCTATGAAAACTCCTAGATCCTTTGAGATTCATTGAACATTTCAATGACATGTTTAAATCTCGATAGGCCCCTCTAGTTTGTGACTGGGATGCCGAGGATCACAAAGCGGGTGTGAATAACCATGCAAACTTATATGGTGCCCTCACATGTTACAGTCACCTATTCGATGTGCCGGTAAACCACACACGCTCCACCGAACTAAGACAAACATTGAGTCACCCTTTGCCACCTTTGTTTAGAACCATTTAGTGTGCCGGTAAACCACACACGCTCCACTAACGTCTTCACAAGGGCACAAAGTGTAATTTCATGGAATTGCATCAATTCACTTTTGCCTAAAATTGGGAATTTGTAAAACATTTAGTTACTTTTGTACTTCATTATACTTATAATGGAAGGTTTATCCTACCCGTTCGGCTAATGACCCTCCACTAGTCAAGAGTGCGGTGGGTAAGAGTGGATACCCATTCAATCGCCATTTTATAGGAAATTTCCTTAAACACCCCTTATAGACCAACTTCGTGAATGAGGCCTACTAACGGTAAGACTGAATTTTACTCATACATATATATAATGTTAGACTTTTAATGTTATATATGGTATATGGTGTATTTTACACTTTTAAAATACTAGGTGGTCAAATTTAACGATTATACTTTTAATTCAACTAAATGTAAACCAAAACTTTTATGGATTTATTAAACTTATTTTAATTATACACCTTAATTAATTAATAAAACCATAAGGGTGTGATTTGAACTTTTCAAAACAATACTAGTGTTTTAGAATTTAACATTCTTAGATTAAACTTTTAATCAACTTTTAAATTCCAAAACTTGAGGGCAAGTTTTGAAACATTTCAAAACATTTAGGTTTAGAATTAAATATACATTAAACTTTTAATCAAAATTTAAATTCCAAAACTTGAGGGAAAGTTTTGAAACCTTTTCAAAACATTAGGGTTTCAACTATTTAAATTTCAAAACTAAACCTTTGAGTTCAAATTTAAACGATAAAACCTAAAGGGGAAAATTTAAACTTTTCATAACACAAGGACCAAATAACAAATAATATAAATTAAACAATTAATTTCATCATTATCTATATTTGACCTAATTTCAATTTCTTGCAAAATAAGTTACCCAATTAATACAAATAATCAACTTGAATCATATAAGGAAGTTATTATCTAATCAATTGGTAATTATCTTGTGTTTTGGCAAGGATATTCTTTAAGAAACAATAAAATTCGTATTTTATAGGTTTAAAACGAATATGGTAATTATCCTTAAGCAAAACAGCAACAAAATCCAAAATTTGTTCTGTCTGACGCTCCGACTCGCCGAGTCACACTTTGGAACTCGCCGAGTAGGGCTGACTCGCCGAGTCCAAGTAGTGACTCGCCGAGTCAGGTCGAACAGTAAGCCAGATTTCGATTTTCAGCTACATAATGCATCAATACAATAGAAACCAATCTAGTCTCTAATACCACTGATGAGTTTTATACATAAGAACATCATATGTGCTCATACAAACCCTAATGCTTGGATCTAGGTTTCTTTATTGTACATGCAATTTATCCAAGACTATAAACCCTAGATCTAGCATATGATAATCAATATAACATATAATTAGGGTTTAGATCATACCTTGATTGTTATGTAGCAATAACAATCTCAAATCCTCCTTGTAATGACTTTAGAAAGCTTAGAGTCACAAATGTCACTCCTTTAATGGTTCACAAACACCAAGAGCAAGAGGATGAAGAAGAGAAGAGAAGGAGGCTGCCCAAAATGTGTGGAAACCCTAGAAGGAAGCTTGTCCATGTTTTTGGGGCATAAGGGCTCTTTAAATAGTGAGGCTATTAGGGTTATTTAACAAGGAAACCCTAATTTGGATGCTTAAGCCCTAAGCAACCCATGGACTCCTTTCCTTAAAGGCCTTGGATGATTTCTAATGGGTTTCCCCATAGAATTCGTCCAACCTTATAATATAAGGCAATCCATAGCCCAATTGCAATTATCTTATAATTACAATTCTAGTCCCTTAAGTTTAATTAATCTCTTTTAGTCACAAACTTAATTCTTATTAATTCTTGACTAATGTTAATTAAACACTATGATTTCTCCTTTAATATATTATTCCCATAATATATTAATAAATCATATTTAATCCTTTCTCTCCATAATTCATCCTATCAAGTTGCTTTGGTGAAGGCAACCCAAAAGGACCACGCACCATCGGGTCAAGTACATACCAAAATAGTTATGGACTTAGACACTAATCCAACAATCTCTCTCGCGAAAGACTCATCTTCATGCTACAAAGACCATGTTTGCACTAGGTCTGTAGAACAAATATCGAAAGGACTTATGTGGGTACCCATGAAAATACATCTCTCACTATGAGGCTCAAGCTTTTCGTGAGTCTCTTGTGTAACGAAAGTTTCACAACCCAAAACCTTGATATGTGCTAATTAGGGAACCTTCCATGTCCACATCTCGTGAGGTTTTTTGGCAACCTTCTTAGTTGGGACAAGATTAATAATATGGACGACAGTCTCTAAGGCATACCCGCAAAATGAAACTGGAAGGGAAGCTCCATTCATCACGGAATGAACCATGTCCAACAAGGTTCGATTGCACCTCTCAGCCACGCAATTAAGTTGTGGTGTCCTAGGAGGGGTCAATTGTGAAACTATTCCACATTCCTTGAAGTAGTCGCGGAACTCGATACTAAGATACTCTCCGCCTCTATCTGATCGGAGCATCTTTATCTTCTTACCCAATTGATTCTTAACTTCATGTTTAAACTCTTTGAACTTTTCAAAGGTTTCCATTTTGTGTTTGATTAAGTAAATATAGTCATATCTACTGTAATCATCTGTAATGTTACATAAAATCAATTTGCATCCCTTATGGTGGATTTGAAGGGCCCACACACATCTATGTGTATGAGGTCTGATATGTGCATATTTAGTGTGTATTTAGTATAGTTTTTATTCATATATTAGCTAAATTATTGCATATTATGGACAAAAGGTACTTAAAAGTGTTAAATTATGTTTTTCAGTCCAAAGATGAAGCTCGGAAAGAAAGGAAGCAAGAGAAACAGTTAGAAGATTGAGAGTGGAATGAAGAAGGAAAAACACCTAAAAAAAGGCTTCTACTCGTCGAGTCAGATATCTACTCGACGAGTCCGGTCGAGGAATCAGAAGAATAATGATTCGGGATCCCAGATAGTTATCGCAATACGGGGAATGTGAGAGGGACTCGACGAGTCACCACTTGACTCGACGAGTCGGATCCTATATTTAAAGATAATTCCACAGATCGAGAAGGGGGAGTTCTGGGAAGTTTCAGAAGTGCTTAGCTGCGAATAAGAAGCCAGAAGAACCCTAGAAGTCGACCAAGGAAGCTAGAATCCAATTCCGGGAGTAATTAAGGCATAATTCCACCATTCTACTTATTTCTTTTGTTTTGTCAACATGATCAAGTTTTTGGCGCCGTTGCCGGGGACGGTTCAAATACTTAATTTTATTTGCTAATTGTTATCGTTTTTATTTTATTGATTAGTTTTTTTTATTTTAATTTTAATTTTGATTTATTATGTATTTTCCAAATCTCGATGCTTTTGATGCTTTTCTTGAGGAAGTAGTGCAGGAAGATGAGGATTATGACTCAGATGATGATTTGAAGAAATTTGGAAGAAGGTTAGATAACTTCTTGTCTAACGATCAAGAAAAATTTGAGTCACTAGAGCTAAAGTTACAAGATGAAGAATTTAATCCAGAAAGAGATTTGGAGGAGCTGGAAAGGTTGCTGGCAGAAGGGTCGGACGAAGAACAAGAACAAGCTGAATTGCAGGAACCAAGCTGTGGTTTGACCATTACCACGACATGGTCCCCTGTTCTTCCGGTTTGTGTTTCGAAGCATGGGGTGACGATTCCAACTTTGGAGAAAGTTCTGAAGCGCGATCCATTTCTGATTAGTACCCAACCGGTCCCAACCCTTGTCAGAATTCTTGGGTTTTATATATTCAAGCTCGTTTGGCCAATTTTAGAAGAAAAGAGCCAAATTTTACAAATTGGTCCAAAGAAAATATTTAATGCAACGGATGGATTGGCATTGAGTTTATTGGAAGTTTATTAAGTTGGGAGTCCAGCTCAAGACTCGCACAAAAAGAAGCGTTTGCGGGAGGCAACCCGTCATTAGAGTTTTCTTTTCTTTTTCTTTCTAAACTTCTAGTGTTTAAGGATAATTTAGGATTTTTTTTATTTATTTTAATGTTTTTTTTATTACTTGGTTTTTGTTTTTGATCTTTTCAGTTTGAGTGTAAGGATGCATGTGAGGGTCTAGAGTCAAGGCTGATGAAGCAAGAAATCGAGTCTAGGCGAGAGAGGAAACGAAGTTTTGAGTCAAGATATGAGTCCAACTGATAGAAGGGTTAAAGAGTGTTTATTCCCTGAAGAAAAATGAGGGAAATTATTAGTTTATATAACCCCCATACATCATAAACGGACTTGGGCAGAATAAAATTTTTGTCACACAGCGGTCTACTCGCCGAGTGCATCTTATGGACTCGCCGAGTCCATGTGAAAATTCATGATTCTTCTGCCATTTACGCTTCAACTCGGCGAGTCTACATACTTACTCGATGAGTCGCTCATTCTTCTTACTTTTGAGCTAAAGATTTGATGACATTTGATATGGGCATTGGTTCTATTCTTTGAAGATCATTTTCCGAGCATTACCAAGAGTTTTTCCCTTATATTTGGAGCTTTTATAAAGGCTATACCACACGAGACTTTGACACCCAAGACATGGATGAGATGTTACCATGTCTAAAGTTGATTGAAGTTGGAGCTTAAATGGAAGTGATCAACCTATCCACTGCTATCCCAGGGGAGTTTGTTCCAATTCCCTCTTTAGTTTCTTTTTATTTTCTTTTATGCATTATATGCAATGAGGGCATTGCATCACATAAGTGTGGGGTAGGGGGTTGGTTACATAATAGTCAATTTAAAAAAAAAATTGCATACCGAAAGTATTACTTAGGATTTATTTAGAAAATTTTGGTAAAAATTAGGATTCCATGTTAGAATTGTGTTAATAATTGCATGAAAACCCAAATGTTTAGTTGAGCCTATATACGTTCTCGTGCATTTGTGGCTTCCTTATTTCAGTGAAATCATGAGACAAAAACACGACCTTGCTCAGCCTGAGGGATGCAATATGTTTAGCAGCCTAAACCTGAAATGTATCCAGGAAAATTTTTATCATTAGCCAATAAAGGTTGAGATTGAGCGCCCCTGCTTAAGCATGTAGGTTTTGAGTGAAAAAAAAAGTGAGGTACATGTAAAAAAAAAAAAAAAGAATTACAAGAAAAGTTATAGAATTTTGGAGTAAATAAAGTGAAGATCAAAAGATCAAAATTCCAAAAATTCAAAAAAAAAAGTTGAAGATACCAATAGTCAATACAAGTTGGTGAATTCAAAGAAATCAAAGATCAAATTATCAAGGTCCAAAAAACCTTCACCTCTTTCACAAGATCCAGTTAAAGGTGATTTTGTCATCTTACCCAACAAACAAGATTTATATGCATCATCCAACCATAAGTCAAATGATTCCAATACTCCATCCTTTTGGAGTTGGTAGATGAATTTCTTGTTAATGTGTCTAAGACAACAATGCCACAAGCATGCTTTGTCTATACCATTAGACGGATCAATTTGAAATACACTATTGCCTAAATTGTCTACACATATCATAGTTTCATACACACCGTCACAAGGTAAAGCTTTAAAATAAAAAATACCATTTTTATAAGAAGAAATTGAACCATTCAAATCATTAAAAGAATATCTAAAACCTTGTCTAAACAATGCATGAAAGGAAATAATGTTTTGTGTCATATCTGACGAGTAGCAACAATTTATTAAATCTAAACTAACACCATTACTAAGCACTAGACTATAAACTCTAATCTTGGTAACAGGTGAATATCGCATATTCCTCATGTTCAAGTTCATTGTAACGTGCTCCACCTCCTCACTTCTTCTTAACCCCTGCAAATCAGAACAAATGTGAAATCCACATCTTGTATCAAGGACCCAAGAATGAGAAGATGATGAGTTATTAGGTGATATAGTGTATATACCTACAGAAGTTGGCTTCACCTGCCATCTTTGATATTTTGCAGATACTTTGGGTAGCTTTGTTTCCAATGGCCCTTTTCGTTGTAGTAAAAGCAGATAGCCTCTTTGGGATCAGAAGAGGGTGGGTGACCAGAACGAGACTTTCATTTAGGGAAACTACTATATGACCCTGCATGACACTTCCCCTTCTAGTATTGCTTGGGAGGACCTTTCCCCTTTTTACCCTTTCCTTGTCTAATGGCTAGGATGGGAGCACTAGCAGGAGTGGAGGCAATACTTTTTCCCTTCATTCCTGCTTCAATTGTCTGCAAGAGGTTCTGCAGCTGAGCCAAGGTGGTCTCACTATTATTCAAATGATAAGTTAGAATAAACTGGTCATAACAACTTTGTAAGGAGTTCAAGAATATGTCAGTAGCCAAATCCTCATCAAAGTGCACATTAAGCCTAACAATGCACTCCACATAGCATTGCATTCTCTGCACGTGGTTACAGACAGATTCTCCCACTTTGATTTTGCACGCCATGACGGACTTTACCACCTCGTACTTTTCTTGATGGGATCGCTTATGGTACTTTTCCATAAGGTCCTTGTTCGTCTCATACGACCAGTAATCCTCATAGAATCTCTTCAACTCAAGGTTCCTCGTGGAGACAATGTTTCAAGCAACTTTTGTTGCATCGTCATAGTGTTTCTGGTAGGAGGCATATTCTTCAAGAGTAGCTTTGCCTTCTTCGACTTTGATGAGTTCCTTTTCGAGAATATACTCTTTGTTCTCAAATCGAAGGGCCATTTTAATGTTTCGCATTCAATCATTGTAACTGGAACCATCCAATAGGACTTTGGAGCAGACCGATAGCAAAGAGAAGTTATGGTGGTTGGAGGAGGAGGAACCAAAAGCATTAGTTGGAGTAGACATTTGTAACGTAAGGTAGTTTTAGTTAGATAAGAATAATCCTTAATATAATAACCCAAAATAAAATATTAAGACTAGGATCCAACTATATAACTCACAACTTAGAAAAAGGGATGTCATAATCTAATTGTAAATTTTATAAATGTAGGTAAATGAGGATTTACCAATTCCACCAAAAAAGAATGAAATTTGGAAGAAATTAAGTTAAATGAAATGCCTAGATCTTTTAATATTCATTAAAACTATTCAATGACATGTTTAATCTAAGATTATGTTCTTTTATGTATGACTGGGATGTCGAGGATCGCAAACAAGATGTGAATAACCATGCAAATATGCTTGGTAATCTCATTGTCATTTATCATCTCAATTGATGTGTTGGTAAACCACACATGCTCCATCAATAATGATAATTTATGAGATACATATTACAACTTTTTATTGGTCCCTATTAGTGTGTTGCTTAACCACACACGCTCCACTAACGACTTATAAAGTGTAATGTGCAATTTCATGGGTTAGCATACAAATTCACATTTTTCCTTAAGTAACTAGATTTGGGATTTTAATAAAAAAAATGTTCTAGTACTTTTTAATATCATTATACTTTTAATGAGAATTAATTGTCCTATCAAACCCGTTCGGCTAACAACCCTCCACTTAACAAGGAAGCGGTGGGTGAGAGTGGACACACATTCAACTACCATTTTATAAGCAATTTCCTTATACCCTCCTTATAGACTAGCTTCGTGAATGAGGCGTACTAAAAACCATCCAACGCTTTCTTGCATCAAGAGAGGCTTCCTTATACCTCCAAATGACCAGAAATAAAATAAGAATGATGAATTCGAGTTGGAACCAAGCTTTCTTGCATCAAGAGAGGCTTCCTTCTCCTTCAAGCTTCACAAAAGAAAGCTTAAACACTCAAAACTCAAGTATGGAGGCCAGGTTTTGGAGAAGAGACGTTCTCAGAGGATTGCGGCTACCAATGAGGTAACCCTAAGAGTTAGAGTTCTTAAACAGGGCTCAAATGCCGAGAATTAGGGTTTCAATCTTCAACTATGTCATGTCGTGCATAAGACATATCACACCACGACTTTCATTTAAAGCATCGCGTCATGACTAGCCCTAGGTTCAGATCGTCAATTCGACAAAATCTTAATTAAGAGATTTAAATTAAGGTGAGGAATTTCACACAGTAGGTCCAAGGTTCAAAATCTAGCTAGCACCCATACAATATTGCTAGTTATCCATGATTGACCACCCATGTAGGCCTTGGGGCAAATTTACATGGGTCGCTCAAATAGTTCGATACAACATTTTTTATATTAACCTTTCGTATCGAACGAGTTACAAAACAAACATTTTTATAAAACAAGAAAAAAGATCATTCTAAAATATAACATCTAACATCCTTTTATATAGGAGAATATATATTACTCTTAATACAACTCTAAAACTTAGATATAGATGATCCAAGTAAAAAACGTAGCTTTGAAGGACAAGAAAACTGACAGGTTGCAATATCTTTAGTGGAAGTGTCTTCCAATGGTGAAAGAAAATATTTTAAACTGGCGTATTATGCATGAAAGCATTCCTACCAGGCACAATCTAGATAGGAGAGGGCCATATATTCCCTCAACTATATGCCTGATGTGCACCAATGACCAAGAAACTAATGGCTGTATCTTCGATTCTTAGGACATTGCTCTATTTTTTTAATACAAAATAAATTACAATTAAATTAAAAATAAAATAGTAATGGCAATATAGTCCTTTTATGTCTGCAAAGGATATAGCATGCAAATTTAAACCAACGATGGATGAAACATGCAAGTTTTATACAAATGAAGAACGGTCCGAAATTTTTGAAAATAGAGACTAAATATGCATTTTGACACAACTCACATAATTTACTAAAAAAAAGCCCTTTAGTGACTATTTATGGAATGGTCGCCGTATAAAACTCCATGCATGCATTTGTGCCCGGAGCATATATAACCAACATGTAAGTTGCTATGCATAGGTACCCCACAAAACAAATCATCGGCAATGTTTCTGTTAGTTCAAATAGGAGAATTTGAACCCATCAATTTTAAGTTATCATAGACGTCTCAATCCCTTAGACAATGGTTAGGACATGGTTGTGATATTCATCATCTCTAACTAAACTAGTTGATCCTATGATTAACGATAGAACATTTGAAAAGTATGTGATTAATGAGTCGTTAGGCATGACTTTTGTGGTGTAGAATCAAAAGAGAGATTTTAATCATAACCCCAGATGAGATTCTTCAAAGGTCTACAACGGATTTAGGGTAAAATTTCCATGTTTGTACAAGGGATGTGTTGTAAATCTTTTGCTTTCTTTTCCTCTTTTGCTCATAAAGGAAATTGAATAGTAATCTTGCTATTGGATTTACTCTGAAGTACAAAACACAATGAAAGTGATTGCAGTACCAGATGGAGGACCACAAACGAAGACAACTGAGGACCGACGATGAAACTAGCTATATTCTTCTTTTTGTCACCAGATCTCATGTTTTAACAGAATATATATATACCCTACATTCCAATACCCCCTCCCCTCAATTGGTGAGCACTACTGTCCGTGTATATACATACATATAAAGTCCTATACGCATGTGGGTATCTTCAGAGAAAGAGAGAGGTCGAGCATGGGCATTGGTATCATTATTGTTTATCTATGTGTTCAGACTTTTGTTGAAAGCCTTGGGATCGAAGGCAAAGGCTGAGATTTGTAATCATGATGTTTTTGAAACAACCATATATAATTATGTGCCTGTAATTGCAGCTTATCTATATATCTCCTCAACCCATCCCAAGTATAAATTGAGAGAGGGGAATTAAGAAAGAGACATAATTTATTTCAGTTTGTTTACGTATAATATAATATATATATCAGTGAAAATGTGTAAAAAGTTTCACTGAAAAGAGAAAATAATACCAAGATAAAAGTGAATCTTTTTGTGTTCTTTCTGAGATTATATATACATATATATGTGTGTGTTCCTCTCTCTTGCTTGCTTTTTTCAAGGGTTGCTTTAGAAGAGAGCTTGAAAGAGTAAAGAGTGCAGCAGAAACCTTGAAAAAGTATGGCTAAAAGTAGGAGAGAGGTATATCCATGTCCATGTATGTCTTAATCTTTACATGTATTGATGTATGGTATGTGGGTGTCACCTGAAACCCTGTTTCGTTGAAGTTAGGGATAGATTCTTTGGTAATTTTTTGCTTTTTTGATCCCTCTCATTTAAAAAAACAAAGAAAGAAAGAAGATCTCCCTTCTTTTTTTTCCAGTTTAGTTTTAGAAAGTTGATTAAAAAGGCGTATAGAACAGCATCAGCTGCAGTGTATCACACAGTCTATCATTCATATAATTATGGAATCTACAAATTTTCATCACCAACAACAACAAGAACACCACCAGCCTCTTGTGGACTCTTCTTGTTATGGACTTGCTTGGTATCAAAACCCCATCCTGTAAGTTCCTCTCTCTCTCTCATACACACTTAATCTTCATGCTTATAAACGTAGGGTTTTATTCATACATATCTAGGGTTTTAATTCTCTTACATACTTAAAAGAAAATGCTATTTGGAGAGCAATTTATCTTTCTTATCTATGTTAAATCACTAGATCTCATTGTACAAATTTCTGCAGCAATGGTACTAGAATCAGTACAAACTCAAGAGATGTGAAGCAACACATAAATCATAGCATAGATCTCGTTCCTCCTCCCACTGTGCAAGACTTAGGATTACCCTTGAGTACGATGGAAAGTTTCATGGCTCATGAACTGCAACATCTTGCAAGAATCAAGGAGGAAGTCTCACTCTCGAGATCTTATCCAGGACTCTCAGAAATGATCATAAGCAGCAGCCCAACATCCAGCATCGAAGATTTACACTTACACCCATCCCCAACCTACATGTCAAAGAATGATCATCAACGGATTCGATACGACAATGATAACAATCAAGAGATATTTCTCAAAACTTTTTCAAATGGGTGCCAAATAAAAAGCGATCATCAGCATATGAATCAAATACCCTTTTCGGAGGAATCGGTGTCGTATTCTGATGATACGAATAGTTGTTATAGAGGGACCTTTAGCCAGATTCTTCCAACTATAAATATTTCGAGTTTGAATCAATCGTCATCAACACCACCATTGGCAATTTCCTCAAGCTCTTTTGATATCAACTTGCCTGCTTTAGATCCTTTTCGCTCTCCAACATTTGATGGGAGTTTTCGCTATCAACCTTCTTCCCTAAATATTCATAATCTTGGAGGCCTTTTAAAAGACAATTGTTTGTCTTATGGTCTTGACCAAATGCATCAGCCAAATCACAGCCAAGCCGTTTGTCATAGCAAGGTGAGTTTTTTTTTTTTTTTTTTTTTTTTTTGTCTTATGTTCTTTTTTTTTGTGGTCAATTTATAGTTTCCCTAGCTAGTATTTTATATATTTAATATTACGTGATAAAGTCAGTCCAGAAAATAAGTACTATTCAACCTAAATTTTAGCACAGTATTCAACCTAAAATTTAGCACACATTGAATGCCTGCTGAAGAAGAAGATGATGCATCCATCTTTACTTTGATACAGAAACTTTCCATTCTTCGGTTTAATTAAATAATCGAAAGTTTAACCTAAAATTTATACACATGGTTTAAAATTCATTGTAGGTATTACCACCCTTCATCGTCGAAACTACAGAAGCGAAAAGGTCAGCCAGCAATTATATGGATGCAAAGGCCATTAAAGCAACTCCACCCAAGAAATCAAAACTGGAGTTGCGCCCTTCTTGCGCACCCTTGAAGGTGATTTAATTTACATGCGCTTTCTACAATTAGTAATCACAAAAATTGTCTTTTTTTCTTTTACTTTTATAGTCTCAATTAAGTATCAAATATTCATGGGTGTGCGTGTTTTGGTGAATCAGGTTAGAAAGGAGAAATTAGGCGATAGAATATCTGCTCTTCAGCAAATGGTAGCACCTTTCGGCAAGGTATAGTGTTATCTTTCGTCCTCTCATAAAGTTGCTAGCTTTCTCCTTTCTTGCACTAATTAAAGAGCTTTTTTTCTTAAAATTTTCTGATACTGAAATATGCTTTGCGCTTTTTCAATGGGAAATTAAAACACCATTTTGGCGACTAGAATCGATGGTTACAAAATATCCATATATATATGCTATTATTCAACGATCCATGCTATATATATAGTATAGAGAAGGTAATATATATACACTTATATCCCGTACTCATATATAAATCAACTTCAAATTAATTCAAGCTCTTTTTGTTTTAAAAATTACAGAAAGTTATACATATATATGCACTTACATTAAACCCTAACATTTCGGTTCATAACATTGACTTCGTTGCTCCTGTAATATTCTAGTTATTTCTTTCTTTTTCTTCTTCTTTTTGACAGAAACAGAAGATTTTTCTTCTTTTTTTTCTACTTCGTGATTTCATGGTTCTAAATAATTGAATAAAGTAACTGCTCCCAAAAGTAAGAATAAAAAATGAAGGGAGAAACATAAACTTCAATTTGACAATTTTGAATTAAGCAAAAATCTTGAAGCAGTCACTTGAGTTATGGGCAGCTCAATTTTCTGGGAAAAGGCACAGGTCTTGCCTGAAAACGGGTTGCAGACCACCGCCCACTGTCTCTTTCTTTTCCTTCTTTTTCTTTGTTAACTCGGAACTGCTTTCTTTGATCCATACAAGCCATAGATTAATGAATTAATTAATTGTTATATTATTATCAATCAATAATTAATTAATTAACTATGGTTTTGATAAACGTGATTGTGAGGATTTATGGGGAATATTTGCAGACAGATACTGCATCAGTGCTAATGGAAGCCATTGGATATATCAAGTTTCTGCAGAATCAAGTTGAGGTACCTATACTTAATTAATTCTTCTCTTCAAAACATTCTTCTTGGTTTCTGTTCTTCGTTAGGGCTTCCAAGCTTATATTATATTATTATTATTATTATTATTATTTTCATTATTTAAAAGTCAAGAAAATTTTATTAAAATAAACAAGCTATCGATGGGTAGATTGGAATCAGTGACTCGACCAATTTATATATCTACCATTCTTATTATTAGTCGGTTTTTCCATCCCACAAATTTTTCAACTTCAATTTATTATTTAAAAACCAAATTTGTCATCTTTTAATTAACTTCAAATATGTTATAGTTAATTAATTTCTTTCGGGTAGAAATTTTGACTACTCTTTGTGAGTATATATACTTATATGATAATTTATATATCTATAACTCTCGGCAGAACCCTAATCTACAGAATGGATTTAAGATGATAATAAAACATAAAGTGATGTGTCGTTGATTGAATAGTATATATGAAACTCAAAAAGAATATTAATTTACAATTTTATGTCCTGATGATGCTGAAATTTCAAAGTGTACCACTAGATAAAACTGTAGGGTATGGAGCCCATACGTGCTTTTCACACAATCTTATGGCACAATGTAGGGCTCATGCTGATGCACACACACTCTCCACCCATGAGACTTTCTGTCTTCTGTAACTAAGAGTCTTAATTGCTAAGGATGCCATACATTTTTTCTCTACATTTTTTATTGATACACGAAAAAAAAAAAAAAAAAAAAAAAAAAAAAAAAAAAAAAAAAAAAAAAAACATATAAACCTTAAAAGGTTTAAAAGGAAGGCCAACTGACGACATTTTTCATTGGTCTAAATTAACAATATATATGCTATATATAATTATCAGCTCTTGATTGTTTGCAGACGTTAAGCGTGCCATACATGAACTCAACACAAAAGGCCACTAGAACATCGACACGAGGGGTAAGTAACTTTTGGAATTTATTGAATTCAAGTGCAGGCCTATATATATGTTTAACAAACTCGGTCTATATGGCATTGTTAAACTTTTAGAAAAAACCAATTCATGAAAGAAAAGTTTGTTTAAACGATAATATGAAACAAATGAAACAAGCTAGCCGTTTAACTTGAAATTTTTTAAATCAACATCAAAGAAATCAATTAGAAATGTGCTTACATATTATTACATCTCAGGGTTCAATAAAAAATGGAAATGAAGAGATGAAGAGGGATCTTAGAAGTCGAGGGTTGTGCCTAGTGCCATTATCGTGTTTGTCATATGTCACATATGGAGGTGGAAACATTTGGGCAACCCCCTAGCTAATAAGTTTGATGGGATTATTAGCTCATTATTGACTTGAGTCCTGAGTGACAAGAACATATTGAGCATGGGAAATTATATATGTGGCTTTAGATCGATTGTTTAATTTATCTCTACTTTTTGTTAATAAAACGGAGCAGATTCGGTAGTCTTGTAAAAGATATAAACAAGGATGCACCATGTTTGATCCATATATTCATGTATCCAATTTTTTTCTCGAACAACACTTTTTTGAGAAAATTAGATAGATGGTAGCAAAGAGAACGAGATAACCATGGAATTGCAAAGGAACCAATCATACCAAGGAGGGCTAGGAAAGGAAACCCTTGAAACCCAGTTCAAGGGTCTATTTTTACTCATATTCGAGATCCAATAGAAAGCTAAAAGAACAAAAATAGTAGCACAATATGTCATTTAGTATCATTGAAAATAATGTCATCTCGAACATTCTGCTAGAATTAAAGCATGGTTTGGATCACCATGGTGAAGCAATGCTCTTCGAAATGACCCATATTTGAGAGAGTATTAAGTTTCATAACTATGCTCAAAGGCTCTAGTTGAGGTATGTGACCAGTTAAATCAAAGCTTAAAATGTAGAGCATGTCGGTAGAGCCTTTCTTATTTTTTAGTCTCAAAAACGTTTTATAAGTGCAGTTCTACACACTTTTATCTTTTTTAGGTTTTGTTATTTGGCTTGTGTTCGGCCCATGACCTTTTTCGGGTTAGCTTAATTCTTTGCTTCCTATTGAAATAGTGATGTTGTAATTTGGATGGTCATTTATCAATTTTATAAAAGTTGAATTTTTCTCTCCAAACTTTATGATCCCCAAATCTATGATATTCGTTTAGTTAATGCGGGATTAAAAGAGATTGTATTGGATATTCTGAGAATCAACAGGGTTAATTTGTGTTTAGGAGTTGTACACTACATCAAGGGTTTTGAGGTGGTATTAACTACAAAATTATATGGTCTTTGGAAGTTTCAGAACTCTTGTGCTTTTGAGGATAATAAGTTGAGGATAGATTACCGTTTTTATTCTATTATCGTATAATATTTTATATGGATTGTTAACATGAGGTGTTGAAGTAAGTTGGATTGGTTGATGGGGATATCATGTCCATATCTAGCTTTTTATCATTTCCAATTTGGCATTTTGAGTTAGCTTCTTGTTAGTTGTGTTGTTTTTAAAAGAAAGGAAAATATCTAGCTTCTTGCTAGTTGGTGATAGTAGTTTTGTTGCTCAAGCAATGGAAAAACAATTTCCATCTGTTGTCCACAAAGCCGAAATTTATGTGAGGTAGAGATAGCAAAAATACATTCGACTAATAAGTGAGTTAAGAATTGTAAATAACCATCATATATTTTGTTGGGTTTTTATTCAAAAACAAGATTTTAGCAACGGAAGACTTGAGTATTTTTGAACAATTATAAACTAGTTATAACCAACCATAGATCTTCTTGCAAAGTTTAGAAAGAAAACAAACATCAAAGAAAATAAGAGTTTAACAACCTTTGTACACTTTGGATCCTCTAAGGGGGGCTTAGAATTTGATGGAGAATGTAGAACCTTTGAGACACCAACCAATTACCAACTTGATGTAGGATGCTAGTCCTTTTGATGTACTCTTAAGCTTGGAAATAAAATACAGACGTATTTTATCCAAGAGAGAAAATACAAGCAACTTATAACACTTGAAACAATGCAAGAGAGTAAGAGTGAGAGAGGGAGAGTGATTTTCGACCAATGCATGCAAGAGTGAATGATTTAAATGCAAGCCTCTAGTCTTAATCATAAAGTAAAGTCCTTAACCATTAAGTCTTTACACTTTAAGAAAACCATGTCCCTATGTCATGAGCATGTCTCTCTTAGGCTTAACTCTTTTAATTTAACAATTGAAGAGATCATACTCTCCATCCCTTTGACTATTTTCATCTATGGGAAGAAAAAGAAAGAACTAGTTTCAAATTTTATAAAACAAGTTTATAAACTATAAACTTCAACTTTTAGATAAAAGACAAAATGATTTATCTAGTCCAAAAAGTTGTGTATGACTTATTAATTCATACCATATGTAATAATATGTTACTTGTTATTGTAAAATAATTAATTCCATGAAATAATGTTTTCCCAATTTATTATAAGAGTTTATGAATATTTATTAAAATCAATTTCTAATAAATAATCAATTATATCAAGTTAAATTAGCAATATCACTTTAATACGACTCTGGACCATACTAGATCTTTCAATCTCCCACATGTGCAAGACTCATATTAGACTGATATAGACATTGGTGAACGTCTAGCAACATTTCACTGCCCTTATCAACATACAACTTTGTGCCATTCTATCAACGCCCAATTCCCCATTATCCCAAGGCTACAATTGGTGTATAAGGTAAGTTATTAGTTATCTCTTTGTCACAGACATCATGTTGAACATGAGATACGGATCGCAATCAATCTCATATGATGTTGAACTTTTGGTAAGGTATCTTAAATGTCTAACTCTCAACACATAAGAATAACAAATCTCATCTTGACTACATAAGCCTCTTGTAAGCTCAGCTCGTGTAAAATTGATTTCAAATCGAACTCTTAACGAGTAAATGTCAAATAACTTACTAAATAATTTTGCTATTTGCATCCCTAATTTTTTTCTTTTTTTAACCGACAAATATCTCCTATTATAATAAAAGTGTACCAAACTGCCACGTGGCAATCTCTCAGCCTCCCCCAATCTAATTTTCCCGCTCACATTACCAAGTGAATTTCTGAAACTGCCCGTTTGGCCAATTCACAGTAGAGAAAAATTAGGAACGAAATCTGCATTTAAAATGGAAACACGGTTCCTTCATTTCGATTATATCTTTACACGTTTTCTCTGATTTAAACCCATGGAGTTGTATTCAATGACAAATCAACAAGTAGTCGTCCTTAAAATTGAAATCGATTGCTTCATATATCCTCTTAGTCCCTGTGTATTTTATATAGACCTCATGATGCACGTTTGATATTTGGTGTTTGTTTTCTTCATCCCAATCGGTTCCCTGTAAACCCCTCCCCTTTTATGTACACTCGATTGAATAATACCAGGACCAAACGAAAACGAAAATTACATTTATTGGTGTTTGGAAGAGGTGAAGAAATGGTTTATATCCCACGAGACATTCAAAAGAAATTTATCCCAACTTTTAATTTCAAGATCTATTAGATTATCGTTACATTTTGATGATACAATCTCGCTATTTCCAGAGTGGTCGAGAGTTTCTTGCTTCATCATATCCAAAGAAGAAGAATGCCTAAGTACTCTTTCATAAGCGATCACAGGCATTGTTAAGTCTGCAATTATGAGCTTCTTGATATTGATCTCAAATGTAAGATGTACTTATTTCAATTGTTATTTTCATTATAGAATTTTGATTTCACTTTCATTTGACTGATGTGGCTCATGTTAGATTACCAAAGACTCGGTTTCATAGAAGGTGGTAGTTAGTTACATTACATCTTTTATTTTAGTATGTTGGTTTTTTTAGTTCCTTTAACTTGATGGTTTTAGAAAATGATTTCAGGATTGATGTTACTTTTATTGGAGTAGATAGAACTAGCTTGATGATGGCTCTCCTAACATTTGTGAGTACATTACCTGAGATGAAGATGCATTCCTCATTTTCTTTAACTAAACGATTGTCACTACTACAAAATTGAATGCTTGTTATGAAAAAAAATGCCACTAAACCAAGAGACTACACTGATGGTTTTGGAAGAAACCAAAAGTGATTTTGTTACTTTTCTTCCACTGACATTATTTGTTGCTTTTCTTCTAATGACTTTTTTTGCCTTTTATTTTATGGGTAAATGTCACTGTAACCCAATCAACTATCGGGTTTTGTATTAAAAGCTCCTTAATGTTATTTTTTAATACTTTAGAGGCATAAAATCAATTTTTAACTGCTAAAAAGGGACCTTTACTTATAACTATCGTCTGCTAATGATTTAGCATTTTTCACTAAAAGAAAATTAAAACTATAATACACCTCACTCACGTCCTCACCCACCAGATAAGACGTATGTTCGTATTCAAGCAAGACACCCACCTTCCCCATTCCCACTCATAGATATTCTTATGAATGTTCTTCTCTCCGAGATTTCATCTTATTCTGATTAGGTTTCTCTCTTTGCTTGGTATCCTAGGTTTGAATCTATTCTCCATTCATACTTCTATAGATATACAAGTCGGTGAAGCATCACAACAACCCAACAAGGATGTACGCAGAGGCTGAAGAAACTAATGGTCGGTCTACGATCGGAGTTTGGAGGGCCTGAGTCTGCGATAGTTTTGATTCTATTCTTCATTCCGATTTCATGTGTTTTTTCATTGATAATCTTGCTTGGAAGCTATCTGGAATCATTTTTCTTAAACCTAGAATTGCTTTTCAGGTAGGTGGACGATTATGGTGACAAATGATGGTGATTAGTTGTGGTGTTGGAGGTTGAAGATGACAGTAGTTTTCCAAATGCCTTTGTTCTTAATTCCTTACCAGCGATTGAAGGGAGAGGGTGAGATACACACGCAACAACAACACATAGCTATGTTCTTGACTCGAAGGGGAATAAACTATCGGAACCCCTGTATCTCGATTTCCAATTTCTTTTGGGGCTTATATACAAGATACATATTGCATCTATATTGTCAACCAATTTAGCACAACACATAACCATTCAAAGAAAACTTTGATGTTCTACCAAGTCAAGTCCCCAAAACGGGTCTAAAACCAATTGGACCATGCATGAATACAAGATTGTCAATTCTATTCGGGTAAGATCGAAAAGAAAATCCACATATATAATTTACGGCTTGTAAAACATCCCAAAAATATAGTCCAAAATTTTTGTTTTAAACCATTTAAGAAAACCCATAATTCATAAAACAACATAATAAAATCTCAAATCATGTATCTCAAACATCATATCAAAAGATAGTATCAAAACCATGTATCAAAATATCAGAGTCTAAAATATCCCAGGTTGAAAATTGTGGTGTGTGCCATGAAATCATCCTGAGCTCTTCCCCTTGCTACCGGAAGTACCTGAAACCAAAACTGAAAACTGTAAGCACGAAGCTTAGTGATTCTCCCCAAACTGCCACATACCATACACATAATAGCATACATTGGGCCTTTCCCACTACATTGTGCCCCACCCAGCATCGGACGAATCCGGCATCGGGCCCCGCCTGGCATCGGACCGAAGTCCGGTATACATATAACATATCAACAAACATGTAATATAACAAATAACATAAACATATAAACTAAACCTTCCTCAGGCTTGCCCCAGCATCAGACCGAGATCTGGAACAAATAACACATAGCATATAACTAATCATTCATCGGGCTTGCCCCAACATCGGACCGAAGTCCGGAACACATAACAATACATGCAAGAATCACAAAGACATCAAGCATGGAGACCTTCATCCGGCCCCGCCAGACATCAGACCGAAGTTCGGCATACGCTAACATATATAAACGGGTCGGCCTTGGTGCCTTAGACCTGGTCCTACTGGAAGAAGACTCACCTCTTGTAACACCCAAAATCTGGAAGGCCAAGAAAGGAAAGAAACCCTAATTTTTAAGGGCGACTCGGCGAGTCCAAGGAGGAACTCGGCGAGTCCAAGGAGGAACTCGGCGAGTCCGAGTGAGATCCGAGTCGAGGAGTAAGTGACCGACTTGGCGAGTCGGCCAAGGTGACTCGGCGAGTCTGGTCTTTGCGAGGAAAACCCTAAATTCGGGACTTGGAGCCTTTATAAACGCCTTAATCTCCTTCCTAGGGTCCCTTTACCACCTCTTACACCCAGAGCATCGAACCCCAAGCCCCATTGTTGCCCATTCAAGCTACCAAGCCATATTGAGTGATTTGAAGGAAGAAGAAGAAGGGGAAATCATTGAGGCTTCAAGAGTTGGTCTTGGATCTGAAGATTGGGGAACATTTCTGAGCATCTGAAGGTAATAAGTCGTTTCTCTCTTTTAGATCTTCTATGGTTGTGAGATTTGGGGCTTTTAAGCCATGGTTTGCCACCCAATTGAGTTAGAAGCCGGATCTGGAGTTGCTACTTCAGATCCAAGTGTGTTATTGCCTAGAGAAGCACAAAGTATCATCCATTGAGTCGATTTCGGAGCCTCTTTGTCTTAAACCCTAGTTTATGGTGGATTGTGCCTAGATCTCCTTCTCTATACGTAAAGTTTGCAACTTTACGTGGGGAATAGGCTTGGGAAGGGTAGATCTACAGTTTGGACTCCATGCATGACTCAAAAGTCCTCTGCATGTATGTAGATCTGAATGGACTCGACGAGTCCTTCGAGTGGACTCGGCGAGTAACATGAAGATGAGGATGAACTCGACGAGTGGGATGAACAGCTCATCGAGTCGGATGAAGATGGGCATGAACTCGGCGAGTTGGATGAAGATTTCCTTGTGCTCGGCGAGTTTGTTCTTGGACTCGGCGAGTCAGGTCGCGTAGCCCCAAACCCATCGAGTTGAGGTTCAAATCAGTGAGTCAGTGGAGACTCAGCGAGTTGGACAGGTTAGGACTTGGAAATTGTTGGACTCGGCGAGTCATGTCGCGAATGGAAGGACCCTGAGTATATGAACTCGGCGAGTCAGTATGTGGACTCAGCGAGTAGGGTTGACCTGGAAAGGTTGACTTTGACCAGGACTTTGTCATTGGCAAGACTTGACTTAGTTGACCTTGGAGGTCAGTTAGACTAAGTGTTATGTTGATATTGGTAGCTCGGGGAGCTAGTGGAGCAGTAGTTCGGAGTCAGTGGTCAGGTAGCGGTCAAAGGGATTAGCAGCAGCAGTTCAGCAGTATCAGGCGAGTTTCTGTAACGCCTGTGTTTCTGGGCTTGTCATTAATGTTGATATAATAGTCTAGGTTAACCTTTGTAACCCGTTTTGAAATAATAGAAATGTATTATTTGAGTATTATGTGTTTTGTGCTTAATTGCTTAATTATGTGGTTTGATTAATTAAGAATAAAAATAAGCGTTAAAATTAAAGTGTAAAATAAACTTGATATCTTTGGATAATGTTGTAGTAGTGGAAACGAGGTTTCCGAATATATAAAGAACGCCCAAATCTGACTTCGTATGAGTAGGTTACGATTTTCTGAAGTTTCGACTTACCGGTATGCAGCCTGAAATACTCGATTTGAGATCGAGCGGTTTTTAGCCGAAACAATCTAAACGAGGATCGAAGGTCTCGTTGTTGGTATCGAAGCGATGAAAAGTTAGGCGAGAACGGACGTCAAACGAAGAAGTTATGAATTTATAACGAAGTTTTTCTATCCCGACCTATTAAAAATAAATAATAAAAATAAATTCAAAATTAGCCGACGAAGTCTAAACGAAAGTTGTAGAGCGTAGTCTCACCTACGCGTGGATATAAAGAACGTCGAAAATGGAGTTAATATGAAGGAGATATAAATTTTCGAAGTTTATTAAAGAATTAATAATTAAATTTAATTATTAAACCCGGTATTATCTGAAGGGGAGTCACCAGGCATATCCGAAGTACGCCCAGTGTACTGTTGTACGCCCCGCGTACAGCGAAGCATGACGACCTTCGCACTCGAGTTCTTCGGATGACGAACACCATGACGATTTCGGACGAGTACGCCTCGCGTACAGGCATACGCCCTGCGTACTCCGAGGCTCCAGCCTCCTATAAATAGGATGCGAGGGTTCCGGGCTTATTTGCTCATTTCTCCTCGTTTTTGTGCCGAAGCTCTGCGCGTAAACCCCCGAAGCCATCCCGACACCCCGGATCTCATATCCAAGTTAAGAAGGAAGTTTTACGATCCCGAGATCCCGAGAAGTGCGATTCCCGAGCCGAAGCTCTGCCCGCGAGAAGTTCGATTTTTGTAGAGATCTTCCAGATCTGCTGAGGATTACTACTTCTGCAAGCTGTAGTGTTGTCTGATCATCTTCTGATCAAGTGAGTGTATACTACCTTTCATAAACACGATAATAATACAAGTATGGTTTGAGTGTATTAAGTATATTGTGGTTTATACGTGTAAGTGTGTGGTTACTTTCTTCTAACGCGTAATTATGAAGTATTTTATACGAAATACGTGTTATGTGTATAATATTGTTGTTATATGTGTGAATGTATATTCATTCTCTTCCATCTCATAGATCTGAATTGCTTTCTATGAAATACGTGTTATGTGGGCGTGCCTCATCTGTTATGTGGAATATATTTTGAATGAAAATGCTATATAGGTTTTAAACTATGTATGAGAATATATATATTTTTATCTACTAATATGTTGGGTAGAACATGGGTAGATAGTTGGTGTGTAATAAACAGATGAGAGGCCTCGATGTTGTTGTTGTTGTTGATCTAGTTATTCAGCGGAGTAGGGATAACGACCACAGACTCTTTCTAGACAGTCTAGTGGAACGCTAGGAGGTTCATAACCTGTAGGTGTTGTGAACGATGTGTTCACCGGTGTACTCTATCCCCCTCATGGTTGCCTTTAGGATATCTATTGTTGAGGAAACCCCTTAGCAGTGATGTCCGTCCCGATGAAAATCCTAGATTAGGTCCCTTGAGATAGATGTTGTTTTAGGGACGTAAAGTGAGATAACGGGAATGGGTAATCGGGATAGTGATTGGTTGGTGAAATTAAATATAATTAATTTATTGTGGGTTGAAAACCCTATATGCTCACCAGGCTCCCAAGCCTGACCCACTCAGTTTTATTTGTATTACAGGAAGTGGCGCAAGGGCGTAAGATGGATGAATCATCGAGTTGTTTTGTTTACAAGTCTGTATATGTATATATTTGTTGAATGACTTGTAATGTTATCGTTTATGCTTTATGGTCTGTATCGGAACATGACATCCCGAGTTTTGATTATATAATGAAAATGCATCTCTTGATGAAATGCTTTATAAATATTATTTTATCATGTTTTGTTTTGGGAACAAATTCCGCAACACTTTTAAATCAAAAGGATTTACTCTGAAGTTATTTTATAAACCATAAATGAAATCGGTCTTTTCTGGCCGAGATTTTGGGGATGTCACAGTTGGTATCAGAGCATTAGTTTAAGCGAACTAGGAATTTGTAGGATTTCTAGACTTAAACTTAGAATGCTAAGTGGAATTTTGAGATGTGTGTCAGTTGGATTTTAGACACGGGCACTAGTTTATTTTCAGGAAAGTTGCCTAAAATGCTTTTATGTGCTAAATGTTATATGTTGCCATATATGATATTATTTGTTCGGATCTACGGTCTGTTGCCGGCCGGATCTGGAAACCTTAAGTGTGTAGGATTCTAAGCGTATGCCTACGTTATTAGAACTAGCATGTAAACGTTTTGGAGTAATAAGGATGATTTGAATATCTATCGTGAATGAGGATCTAATTTCACCTTATTCGGTGTGTAGATCAAAAATGGTGAGAACAAGGAGTGACGTTGGAAACGCGGATGAAAACAGGAATCAACCGCCAGTGATTGAGCAAATACCTGTTGTAGCAGCAGCACCGGAACCGATAACAATGGCTGCGGTGCAAGCCTTGATTCGGGCTATGTTAGCCGAACAAAGGGATGAGATGCGATAGATGTTGTATGATAATAGGGATGAACCTATCCTACCTATTGAGGAGCCCGAATTGATTCCCGAGCAATCGGAGGAAGGGAACAATAGTCGCATTATGAGTCAAGTTGGGACTCAAGGAGAACAAAGGAACGATCCGGAAAGGAGAAACAACAAGGATGGGCGAATGTACAAGAACTTCTTGGGCGCCAAGCCGCCAAGTCTTTCTGGAAGCTCAAAGCCTGTTGAGATAATGGATTGGATCTCCGAAATGGAGATGGTATTTGAAAGTTGCAACTGTAGCAACAAACAGAAGACCATCTTCGCAGTTAGACAACTGAAGACTGGAGTCTTGAGTTGGTGGAAGTTGTTGGCAGATACTATGCCACGAGGAGAAGCCCTGAAAATGTCATGGGAGGAGTTCTTGGAACAACTAAGGGTGCAGTATTGTTCAGAGATAGGTCTTATTGATCTGAACAATGAGTTCCAAAACTTGAAGATGGGGAAAATGAGCATAGACGACTATGCTATAGCATTTACTAAGAAAATGAAGTTATTTCCGTACCTAGTGCCAACGAAACTCTCCAAGATTGAGAGGTTTGCTAATGGACTGCCTGCCGACTTTGGTCCGACAGTCAAGATGGCAACTACTCTGAAAACGGCTGTTCGTGCAGCTAAGAATGTGGAGGCCCAGCAGAAGGAAAAGGGTCTGGAAAGGATAGAAGTTGGTGAAAAGAGGAAGTTCGATGGAACTTCAGGGTCCAATAAGATAAACAAGTTCTCGAAGTCTGGTTCGAGAGGAGGAGGAGGTGAAGCGAAATGGTGCGACAAATGTAAGAAGAAGCATCATGGAAAATGTGAGGTAGCGACCACATGCTACAAGTGTGGAAAGCCAGGGCACTATGCCAATGAGTGCACCCTCTCTAAGAAGGTTTGCTATGGTTGTGGTGAGGAGGGACACATGTCGAGGGACTGCCCGAAGAAGAAGGAGGCAGCTAGACCCAACATTCCGCCAAAGCTAAAGGCGAGAGCATTCCAGATGACACTAGAAGCTGCTAAAGATGAAGCTGATGTCGCTTTAGGTACCTTTCTCGTAAACACATTGCCTGCCCAAATTTTATTTGATTTTGGAGCCAACTACTCCTTTATATCGCATTAATTTGGTAGAAAACTAGCTTTGCCTGTTGTTAGACTAGATAATGCCTTATTAGTCGAAGTTGCTAGTGGCAAGTTTGTACCTGTTAGCCATCGTATGAAAAACATCTTAATTGATCTGAATGGGAATAAGTTCCACGAGGAATTATTGCCTATCGAACTTAATGGTTTCGACATCGTATTGGGAATGGATTGGCTTAGCGCCAATGATGCCGAAATTTTATGCAAGAAGAAAATAGTCAAAGTAAACCCGCATGGGAAAGAGTCGTTTATGGTGTATGGAGATAAATGCAGAGTAAATTCTGGAATCATTTCATTGATGAAAGCCAGAAAGTGTTTGGCTAAAGGATGTACGTCGTATCTAGCATTCGTGATAGATGCTAAGAAGGAGAAAAAGGTGATGCAGAGCATTCCTGTCGTATGTGATTATCCGGAAGTATTTCCCGAAGATCTTCCTGGATTACCACCTGATAGACAAGTGGAGTTCAGAATAGACTTGTTGCCAGGAACAACGCCAATTGCAAAAGCACCTTATCGATTAGCACCGACGGAGATGAAGGAGCTGATGATGCAACTTCAGGAGTTATTGGACAAAGGTTTCATTAGACCTAGTTCATCGCCCTGGGGAGCTCCGGTGTTATTCGTGAAGAAGAAAGATGGAAGTATGAGAATGTGCATTGATTACCGAGAGCTGAATACGGCAACAATAAAGAATAGATATCCGTTGCCAAGGATTGATGACCTGTTTGATCAATTGCAAGGTTCGAGCTATTTCTCGAAGATCGATCTAAGGTCAGGATATCATCAGCTAAAAGTAAGAGAGCAAGATATCGATAAAACTACATTCAGAACTAGATATGGACACTACGAGTTCTTGGTTATGTCGTTTGGACTAACCAATGCTCCGACAACATTCATGGATTTAATGAACAGGGTTTGTAATCCGTTCCTAGATAAATCTGTGATAGTGCTCATAGACGACATTCTGATTTACTCAAAAAGCCAGGAGGAGCATGGCAGACACTTGCAAGAAGTGTTGGAAGTTTTGAAGAAAGAGAAGTTGTATGCAAAGTTCTCCAAATGTGATTTTTGGATTCGTGAAGTCCAATTCTTGGGTCACGTGGTCAACCAAGAAGGAATAATGGTTGATCCAGCGAATATCGAAGCTGTGATGAAGTGGGAACAACCGAAAAGTCCCAAGGAGATCCGAAGCTTTTTGGGATTAGTCGGATATTACCGAAGGTTTATCCAAGGCTTTTCTTCGATCGCTACTCCGTTGACAGCTTTGACCCACAAAGGAGCTACTTATGCTTGGAGTGATAAGCATAAAGAAGCATTCGAGAAGCTAAAGAAGAAACTATGCGAGGCACCGATACTTTCTCTACCCGATGGAGTTGATGATTTCTCTGTTTATAGCGATGCGTCTGGGGTTGGATTGGGTTGTGTTTTGACCCAAAGAGAAAAGGTGATAGCATATGCGTCTCGACAGCTGAAGGAGCATGAAAAGAATTACCCGACTCATGATTTGGAGTTAGCAGCGGTAGTTTTCGCTCTGAAAATATGGAGGCATTACCTCTATGGCACGAAGTGCAAACTTTTCACTGATCATAAGAGTCTCCAATATCTCTTTAATCAGAAAGAATTGAATATGAGGCAACGACGCTGGCTAGAGTTACTCAAGGACTACGACTGTGAGATACTTTACCATCCCGGTAAAGCTAATGTTGTTGCTGATGCTCTCAGTCGGAAAGTCAATCTTGAAAGGAAAAGGCCAAGAGCGTTGAGAATAGAAGTTGTCTCAACAATTGTGGAAAGTATAAAGAAAGCTCAAGAGGAAGCTTCTGAGAAGAATGACCGAAAGGAGGAACGTTTGGGAAAAACGTTGGTGTTTGGTACAAACGGTCATGGACTGAAGGTATTCCAAGATCGTATTTGGGTACCTAAGTCAGGAGGAATTAGGGATCTTCTGATGGAAGAAGCTCACAAAACCATGTACTCGATTCATCCTGGTAGCACTAAAATGTATAGGGACCTGAAAACCTACTACTGGTGGCCGACGATGAAGCTTGATGTTGCAAAGTATGTGGCTGAGTGTGTGACTTGTGCGAGAGTAAAGACACAACATCAGAAACTGTACGGGAGTTTAGAACCATTGCATGTGCCTATGGGTAAGTGGGAAGACATTGCTATGGATTTTGTCACTAAACTGCGCAGAACAAATAATGGTCACGACATGATTTGGGTCGTCGTTGATCGATTCACTAAGAGTGCGCATTTCATAGCAGCCAAGGAGAAATGGTCTATGGAAAAGCTTGCAAATTCTTACGTAAAAGAGATTGTGAGGCTTCATGGTGTTCCGTTAACGATTGTGTCGGATCGTGATAGTCGTTTCTCCTCGAGGTTTTGGAAAAGTCTACAAGAGGAATTGGGTACCAAGTTGTGTTTAAGTACAGCTTACCATCCGCAGACTGATGGTCAGAGTGAAAGAACAATACAAACACTTGAAGATATGCTAAGAGCATGTACCCTGGAATTCCTAGGTAATTGGGATGAACATTTACCATTGGTAGAATTTTCCTACAATAATAGTTTCCACTCGAGCATTAAGATGGCACCTTACCAAGCTTTGTATGGACAGAAGTGTCGTACGCCGTCTTGTTGGTTTGAGGCTGGGGAAAAGCAGTTTATGAGACCGGAGATGGTTCATCAAACTGCTGAAAAGTTGAAAATAATTAGGTAAAGAATGTTAGCAGCTCAAGATCGTCAAAAGAGCTATGCTGACAAAAAGCGAAGACCGATGACTTTTGAAGTTGGAGATTCGGTTTTGCTTAAAGTCTCGCCGTGGAAGGGACTTATAAGATTTGGTAAAAGGGGAAAGTTGAGTCCAAGGTTTATTGGACCGTTTAAAGTTCTTCAGAGGATTGGGAACCAAGCTTACAAGCTCGAACTACCAGAAGAACTGAATGGAATTCATAACACTTTTCATGTGTGTTATATGAGGAAGTTCACGGGAGAAGTTCCCGATGTAATTCCCATTTCTGAATTGAGAATTGATGAGAACAAAAGGCTGATTGAAGAACTAGAGGCAATTGTTGACCGAAAGACTAAGAAGTTGCGACGCAAGATGGTCGAGTTAGTGCTTGTCCGATGGAAACACACGAATGGGCCGAATCTCACCTGGGAGACGGAGAGTGACATGATGGGTCGTTATCCGCATTTGTTTGTTGATGTGTGATTCCAGGGACAGAATCATTCTAAGGTGGAGAGAATTGTAACGCATGTGTTTCTGGGCTTGTCATTAATGTTGATATAATAGTCTAGGTTAACCTTTGTAACCCGTTTTGAAATAATAGAAATATATTATTTGAGTATTATGTGTTTTGTGCTTAATTGCTTAATTATGTGGTTTGATTAATTAAGAATAAAAATAAGCGTCAAAATTAAAGTGTAAAATAAACTTGATATCTTTGGATAATGTTGTAGTAGTGGAAACGAGGTTTCCGAATATATAAAGAACGCCCAAATCTGACTTCGTGTGAGGAAGTTACGATTTTCTGAAGTTTCGACTTAGCGGTATGCAGCCTGAAATACTTGATTTGAGATCGAGCGGTTTTTAGCCGAAACAATCTAAACGAGGATCGAAGGTCTCGTTGTTGGTATCGAAGCGATGAAAAGTTAGGCGAGAACGGACGTCAAACGAAGAAGTTATGAACTTATAACGGAGTTTTTCTGTCCCGGCCTATTAAAAATAAATAAAAAAAATAAGTCAAAATTAGCCGACGAAGTCAAATAGAAAGTTGTAGAGCGTAGTCTCACCTACGCGTGGATATAAAGAACGTCGAAAACGGAGTTCGTATGAAGGAGATATGAATTTTCGAAGTTTAATAAAGAATTAATAATTAAATTTAATTATTAAACCCGGTATTATCCGAAGGGGAGTCACCGGGCATATCCGAAGTACGCCCAGCGTACTACTGTACGCCCCGCATACAGCGAAGCATGACGACCTTCGCACTCGAGTTCTTCAGATGACGAACGCCATGACGATTTCGGACGAGTACGCCCCGCGTACTCCGAGGCTCCAGCCTCCTATAAATAGGATGCGAGGGTTCCGGGCTTATTTGCTCATTTCTCCTCGTTTTTGTGCCGAAGCTCTGCGCGTAAACCCCCGAAGCCATCCCAACACCCCGGATCTCATATCCAAGTTAAGAAGGAAGTTTTACGATCCCGAGATCCCGAGAAGTGCGATTCCTGAGCCGAAGCTCTGCCCGCGAGAAGTTCGATTTTTGTAGAAATCTTCCAGATCTGCTGAGGATTACTACTTCTGCAAGCTGTAGTGTTGTCTGATCATCTTCTGATCAAGTGAGTGTATACTACCTTTCATAAACACGATAATAATACAAGTATGGTTTGAGTGTATTAAGTATATTGTGGTTTATACGTGTGAGTGTGTGGTTACTTTCTTCTAACGCGTAATTATGAAGTATTTTACACGAAATACGTGTTATGTGTATAATATTGTTGTTATATGTGTGAATGTATATTCATTCTCTTCCATCTCATAGATCTGAATTGCTTTCTATGAAATACGTGTTATGTGGGTGTGCCTCATCTGTTATGTGGAATATATATTGAATGAAAATGCTATACAAGTTTTAAACTATGTATGAGAATATATATATATATATATATATATATATATATATTTATCTACTAATATGTTGGGTAGAACATGGGTAAATAGTTGGTGTGTAATAAACAGATGAGAGGCCTCGATGTTGTTGTTGTTGTTGATCTAGTTATTCAGCAGAGTATGGATAACGACCACAGACTCTTTCTAGACAGTCTAGTGGAACGCTAGCAGGTTCATAACCTATAGGTGTTGTGAACGATGTGTTCACCGGTGTACTCTGTGACATCCCCATTTTCACGGCCAGAAAAGACTGATTTTGCTTATGCTTTGTTTTATAAAATCAGAGTAATCTTTTAAAGATAACGGTTGCGGAATTTGTTCCCAAAACAAGACATGATAATAACTTATCAAAACATTTCTCAAAAGGAATGTATTTTTCATTTAATAATAAAACCTCGGGATGTCATGTTCCGATACAGACATATAAGCATAAACAGAACTTACATTTAATTACACAATTGATTTATATCTCCTTTAAATCTCTCTGTGAAATATGTCTTCGTATTAATACCTGTGATACAAAGAAAACTGAGTGGGTCAGGCTTGGGAGCCTGGTGAGCATATAGGGTTTTCATCCCACAATGTTATATCATATATTTATAAATATAGAACATTCAAACTTGCACAATTTCACCATATAAAGGCAACTCTTATCCCACCCCATCGATCCTCACAATGACACGATCTAAACTCTCGTATCTAATATTGTCCTCTTTACCTGATCCCTACTCATGGATCTAAAACTATCCTCTTCACTCGATCCATACTCACGAATCTACAACTACCTGATCCATACTCACGGATCTAAAACTGACCTCCTGATCTGATCCATACTCTCGGATCAATAATTGTACCCAATCCATACTCCCGGAATAAGGACAATTATCTATACCCTAATCCTGATCTGATCCATACTCCCGGATCAATAACTGTGCTCAATCCATACTCCCGGACTAAGGAAAATTATTTATACCCTAATCTTGATCTGATCCATACTCCCGGATCAATAACTGTGCCCAATCCATACTCCCGGACTAAGGACAATTAACTTAGTCTTAATCCACACTCCCGAACTAATAACAAGTTTTATCTCTCTACCTGATCCGTATTCCCGGATCTAAAATTAACCTCTTGGTCTAATCCATACTCGCTGAATAACTAGATCAACAACAACAACATCGGGGCCTCTCATCTGTTTATCACACATCAACTATCTACCCATGTTCTACCCAACAAATTAGTAGATAAAAATATATTTTTTTATACATAGTTTAAAACCTGTATAACATTCTCATTCAATACCTATTCCACATAACAGATGAGGCACGCCCACATAACACGTATTTCATAGAGAATAAATCCGATCTATGAGATAGAAGAAAATGAATATACATTCACACACATAACAACAAAATTATACACATAACACGTATTTCGTATAAAATACTTCATAATTATGCGTTAAAAGAAAGTAACCACACACTCACTTGATTAGAAGATGATCGGACAGTACTACGGCTTGTAGAAGTAGTAATCCTCAGCAGATCTGGAAGATCTCTACAAAAATCGAACTTCTCGCGGGCAGAGCTTCGGCTCGGGAATCGCACTTCTCGGGATCTTCGGGGATCGGGACTTGCTTCGGGGCTCGGGAATGATACCGGGGATTCGGGATATTTCTAGCACGCAAAACGATGCAAAAACGCAAGAAAAAGGGAAGAAATGAGCAAACTACTCGGCTGCCCTCGACACCCTTTTATAGGGGCTGGAAACCTGAATTACGCGGGGCGTAATCTTAGGTTACGCGGGGCGTAACGACGATAAGGTCGCTGACTCCTCCCATGGATAATATCGGCCAATATATATTTAAATTTAATTTCGAAAATATTTAATAAACTTCAAAAATTCATATCTTCTTCATACGAACTCCGTTTTCGACGTTCTTTATATCCACGCGTATGTGAGACTACGATCTACAACTTTCGTTTAGACTCCGTCGGCTAATTTTGACTTTATTTTTATTATTTATTTTTAGTAGGCCGGGACAGGAAAACTCCGTTATAAAATTCATCCGACGTCCGTTTTCGCCTATCTTTTTATCGTTTTACTACAATTAATGAGATCTTCGATTCTCATTTAGATTATTTCGGCTAAAAATCACTCGGTCTCAAATCGAGCATTCGGGCTGCATAACGCTAAGTCGAAACTTCGAAAAATCATAACTTCCTCATACGAAGTCAGATTTTGGCGTTCTTTTTATGCACGCTCTCGGTTTAACGTATTCTACGACTTTCATTTAGATTGCTAAGGCTAAATATCGCTCTAACGTAAATTCACTTTTTACGTCGCGCTGTGTCGTGCGGTTCTGTCGCGAAACTTCGACAGGTCACAACTTCTTCGTTATAACTCGGATTTCGGCATTCTTTATATGCACGGAAACCATGTGACATATACTACAACTTGGTTAAGACTAATCCTTCTAGATAATCTTCCATCAAAAATTCATTTTTGACGCCTATCGTCTCTAAATTGACTAGCCCTGATCTACGGGCGTTACAATTATCTCCCCCTTAGGAAGATTACGTCCCGGAATCATCAACGAAAATAGAACTTGTATAATGATTCCACACGTTATTTATTCATCCTAGGTAATAACCGTAACTTCTATGTTTCCTCGAAAGAGTATTTAACTCTATGGCTTTCTTGACCACAGAAGATGCCAAATCTTGCATCTGTTTATCGTACTATGTTGTACTTTCAATCGTAACCCTCGAGTTACCAAATAAGTCCTCATTGTGGACTCCTTCTTCTTCTCAGGATAAATACTTTCCTTTAACTATTGTAAGAAACCGATGTGTAACACCCAAGATTTTGAAAGCCAAGAAAGTAAAGGAAACCCTAAATTTAGGAGGGACTCGGCGAGTCCAAGGAAGGAATCGACGAGTCGGAGCGGGATCCGGGTCGAGGAGTAAGTGACCAACTCGGCGAGTCGGCCAAGTGGACTCGGCGAGTCGGGTCTGTGCGAGGAAAACCCTAAATCCGGGGCTTGGAGCCTATTTAAACGTCTCAATCTTCTTCCTAGGGCTCCTTTACTGCCTCTCACGCCCAGAACGCCGCACCCTAAGCCTCCATTGTGATGATTTATGCTTTTGGCCATTTTTGAGTGATTTAGAAGATGAAGAAGAAGTGGGAATCTTTGAAGCATCAAGCAGTGGCTTTGGATCTGAAGTTTGGGGAGCATTTCAGAGCATTGGAAGGTATCAATTCGTTTCCCTCCTTTAGATCTTCTTTGGACATGAGTTTTGGGGCTTTTAAGCCATGTTTAAGGTCAATCTCGAGTTTGAAGTCCAGATCTGAGGTTGCTACCTCAGATCCATGCTTGTTGTGGTCTAGAATCCCGTAAAGTATCAGCCATTGGGTGGGTTATGGAGCCTCTTGGTCTTAAACCCTAGTTATTGGTGCATTTTGCCTAGATCTCCCTCTCTACACGTAAAGTTTGCAACTTTACATGGGGAATAGGCTTGGGAAGGGTAGATCTACAGTTTGGAGTTCATGCATGACTCGAAAGTCCTCTGCATGTAAGTGGATCTTATTGGACTCGGCAAGTCCTTCGAGTGGACTCGGCGAGTAGCTTGAAGATGAGGAGGAACTCGACGAGTGGGATGAACAGCTCGTCGAGTCGGATGAAGATAGGCATGAACTCGGCGAGTTGGATGAACAACTCGGCGAGTTGGTTGAAGATTGCCGTGTGCTCGGCGAGTCTGTTCTTAGACTCGGCGAGTCAGGTCGCGTGATCCCAAACCCTTCGAGTTAAGTCTCGAGCCAGCGAGTCGAGCCAGGACTCAGTGAGTTGGACAGGACAGGAATCGGGAATCAGTAGACACGGCGAGTCAGGGGCTGACTCGGCGAGTAGAGTCGCGAGTGGAAGGACTCTGGACTTATGAACTCAGCGAGTCAGTAGGGTGACTCGACGAGTAGGGTTGACCTGGAAGGTTGAATTTGACCAGAGTTGACTTGGTTGACCTTTGGAGGTCAGTTAGACTAAGTGTTATGTTGATATTGGTAGCTCGGGGAGCTAGCGGAGCAGCAGTTCGGAGTCAGTGGTCAGGTAGCGGTCAAAGGGGTTAGCAGCAGCAGTTCAACAGTATCAAGTGAGTTTCCCTTTGTATGAATGGGTCTACGGCCACAATGCCGGCCCATGTAGTTATGAGTAGAAGACCCGGGGGTTAGCCCTAGGCACAATATGCTAGTATGATATTCGGACGAGGTCCAATGATAGAGGGCGGGTGCCCAAGGAGCGGTTTATGTGATAGTTTATACTTGTTGTCTGTGTGATACTTGTATGTGCCTGGTAGGGAGGTGAGTGTAGGCGAGGTCCCGTATCTCACCAATAATAGAGTGTGGATGGTGTTCCACATCTCAGTAGCAGAAGAGCAGCGGCGAGGCCCCGGTTAGGAAAGGAGTGAGGGTGGGTTGGGCCCGTATCTCACTATCAGCAGGAGTATGGACGAGGTCCCATGACTCACCAGTAGCAGGACACGGGCGGGGCCCAGAGATAGGCGAGGCCTTAGAGCAAGAGTTGTTAGTATATGTTCAGTTTATGTAATGTTATGTGATATGTTTATGTGCTATTATATGTTAGTGGGCGAGGCCCTGTGACAGGTGAGGCCTAAGTGAAACAGATCTGTATCCGAGCGGGGCTCGAAGCCAGGCGGGGCCGGGAGCGGCGGGGCCGTTGTAGCGGGCGAGGCCCGAAGTAGGGGGCGAGGCCCCGGATAGCGGGCGTGGCCCAGTATGTGCAGTATGTGGTTATGTATGGTATGTGGTAAGGTGGGGAACTCACTAAGCTTCGTGCTTACGGTTTTCAGTTTTGTTTTCAGGTACTTCCGGTAGCGGAAGGAGGAGCTCGGGGTGATCGCATGGCACACACCATAGATTAGTCAGCCTGGGAACGTTTACTCTGATAATAAACATGTGTTTTGAAAACTTATACTCAGATTATGTTTTGGAATGATATCTTTGGTTAAAGTAATGTTTTATTAAAAAGAAATTTTTGGTCTTGAATTTTGGGATGTTACAAGTTGGTATCAGAGCCTTGATTTGAGGGATTCGGGCATACTCTTAGGTGTGCCTGAACTCAAACTGAGGGGTCGGATAAAAGTTTTCAAAAGTGAAAAGACAGTTTTGTAAAAAGAATTTTGAGAATGAAAAACAGTTTTAGAAAAGCAAAAAGAATCCAGAAAGAGAAGAATTTTGAAAAGAGAAAAAGGGGTGTGGTGCATGCAATCAGCCGAGCTCAAGTAAGTACCCCAAAATACCCATACAAGTTTATGTTATGATTATCAGTTGATAGAACAGCATGCTAGAATAGGACTAAGGATCTAGGGATGATGCCTTATGTGCCTGTTATTTGTGCTTTTGAGCTGCATGATAGTGCTGATTAGGCAGTAGTAGGATAGCCTGTTTAGGTTATGCCTGAGTTATGAGTTTGTGTTGCATGCTAGTTCAGATTCTTGCTATGTGGAGATGATTGCTTGAGTATATTATGGTTAGATTTTTCCCTTGTTCGAATGCTACTTGCTTTATGCATTGTGGGATTCTGAGTGATGGGAGTTAGCCATTAGGTGGATACGTTACGTCACATGTGATCAGGGTTGAATAATCTCAGAGTACTGGAATTGGTCCTATTGTGCAGCTCTTGTCTGAGTCCAACCGTTGTAGGAACGAGTCTTTTACTTGAAGGATTATCTGAGCCTCGTCGCATGTGATGGTATCCAGGTGATGGCTAATTGGCATCGTAAGGAGGCCTTCAGCAGCTGAGGACCGCTTGAGATGAGTCAGAGGCTTCCCTAGGGTAAGCCTAGGATGAGATAGTGCTGGGAGCAGTAGTAGTGGATGAGGGACCTGGTGGAGTCAAAGCAATTCCTGAGGAAAGTACGGATAGATGTGGAAGGTAGTATGGGCCCGTACTACTGAAAGCAGAGGATCCGTACTCGATTTGGGAAAGGCCGAGACAAGACCGGGAACCTGGTAGTGCATGTTTGGTCTCGCATCAATGATGACTATTCTGATAATGGTTGTGGTATATTTTCAGCATGGTGACATTGCGAGAGAGACCAGCGGGCGGATCAGGCGCCGGAGAGGGATCAGGCTCGGGTTCAGGGGCCGAGCAGCTCGAGGAGCGGATGAGAGAGTTGATATCAGCTGAGGTTACGAGCAGTATCCTAGCTCAGACTCCTGTGATCTTTGGCACGGTCAAGGAGGGTATACTGGAGATCTTGGATGAGAGGCTGGGAGCCTTCCGTACTGAGATGATGGCATTGATGGGAGCCTGTACTCTGACGTTTCGAGAGTTCAGAGCCTACGGGGCACCAGATTATCATGGGGCTAGGGACCCCATTGCTAGCAGCAGATGGTTGGCTGATGTTGCCAACGCTTTTCGTACGAGAAAGTGTCCTGAGGGGGACAAGGTTAGACTCGCCTCCTGTCTTCTGAAGGACAGAGCGAGGGATTGGTGGGAGGAGATTGGTCATGCTTTGGGGGATGATGCCGCGTTGGACGCGATGACTTGGAGCGATTTCTCGGCCAGGTTCAGGGCGGAGTTTTCGCCGATTATTGAGGTGCAGCAGCTGGCACGAGAGTTTCAGGATTTGACGCGGACTACTGAGACTGTGGCGGAGATCACCGCCAAGTTCAGGGAGGGGGCTCTTCTTGTACCGCAGTATGTCACGGATGAGGAGATGAAGAAGGCTCGGTACCATGAGATGTTGAGGGATGACATCAGGGAGTTCGTGAGCAGATCCAGCTGTAAGACGCTGGAAGATATGATTTCTCGGGCTAGAGAGAGGGAAATTGATTTGGAGCAGATCCAGAAGAGGAAGCCGAATGAGGTTCAGGTAGCTACGGGTTCGGGCAAAAGGCCCAAGGGATCGGATTCGAGATCGAGGGATCATCAGGACCGCAGTCGGTGCGGAAAGTGTGGCAGGGCGCATAGGGGCGCGTGCAGGAGTGGTAGCGGTGGTGAGTCTGGCTGTTTCAAGTGCGGTCGGGCTGGTCATTTCAGCAGGGATTGTATTGTTACCGCCGCGCAGGGATCAGACTTGATATGTATTCATTGCAATCAACGGGGCCACAAGAAGGCCCAGTGCCCCAGTTTGTCTTCGGCAGGACGGGTGATGGCACCCGCCCCTGCAACTTTGAGGATCACAGATGGCCGTCAGGGCCGGGTAGAGGCACCTGCGGCAGGGAGCAGGGCTTTTCAGATGACGACCTTAGAGACGCGAGCAACGCCGAACATTGCAGGTATGCAATTTCCCATTTTCAGTTCTTTTATTTGTGCATGATTTCATTGTTATGGTTCTGCATCATTAGCGGTAAAAGTATTTTATTTTGATTGGTTGATTGTGATCGAGTTATATGCCATCTGCATACCTTGGATATTTGTATAGTAGTTAGGGGATGTGCCCTATTGAAGAAGGTTTCGAAGGATGCAGTAACTGTAGCATGCTTGGGAGGGATTTGGTACGTTTCGCCAGTTCGGAGTGGTGCAGTGATTGTGATGGATTGGCTAAATCCCTAGCTATGGCGGGCTTGGGTTCCTCAGTAGATGGGTTATGGAATGGTAGCAAAGATCGGATTTCTTTGAGTATTGAGCAGCAAGGGGCAAGCAGGATCGAAGTGGGGGAGAATCCTCCGGGTGTGCCCAGAGGGGAGCACGCAGACCCAGAATGAGTACGTGACCTCCTAGAGGGAAGAGAAGTAGTTCAGCGTTTGATGGAGTGAGGATTTCAGGGTTGGGAGTTTGAGAAACTCCACGACAGCTAGTGCGTGTGATGGTAATGGTTAGTTATGGTTGAGAATTCAGGTTGTGGATCGCCCGAAGGACTCGTGGGAGTCGGAATAAGGATCTTGAGAAGCTGATGGCATGTGGGTGCCTTCGTATTCGCAGTCAGTAGTGGAAGTGTTGTAAGACTACAGGGCAGCTGTAGCATTCACTAGAGGTCAGCAATGGATGGTGATGTAAGTCTATGGGTAAGCCGTAGCAATCATTAGTAGTTCCGTTAGTGGAGTTGGGGCGAGGCCCTTATCTCCTAGTGATCAGGTAGGGATCAAGATTGAGTAGTGGATGAGAATGATAGGGAGTTACCTGTATAGCTCTAGAGAGGTGAGACCTTGGGAGAGGCCGCTCCAGGTTATAGTTGGGTGAGACCCGTGGGCGAGGCCCGTATGAGATTAGCAGTGTAGATGAGACCTGGGAGTAGGGTTGCTCAGTAGTATGGTTGGGTGAGACCCGTGGGCGAGGCCCGAGCGAGAGTGACTAGACTAGTGAGACTAGAAGGATAGATGCGGGTGGGACCCGTGGGCGAGGCCCGTGAGTTTTAGCAGCGCAGGTGGGACCTGGTAGGGACCTTAGTGTCAAGTTGGGGGGTTGGGGACCCCAGGTTTGTAGTGCCTGGATGGCAGGATTGATTGAGCAGTTATAGGTGGTCGAGGTTTCTTTGGAAGTCGCTGAGAGCGACCAGTGATGGTGTTGGGACTAGCTACCGGTGGGAGTCGGTAATCCAGTCATTGATAGGCTGGTAGGGACCAGGGCGGTCCCAGTTTATCAGGGAGTCAGGCGAGGAATAGCAGAATTGCCAGTCGGTGGTAGTGCAAGTATGCAGCGTATGGTGGAATTCAGTTAGTTGAGTCGAGGGGTGCTCAACACCAAGTGTTGGCAGAAAGGAGTGTCAGTGAGTACTGACGGTGATGACCCATTCTGGGAATAGCGGGGGGTGATGGAGTTAGTGAAGGATAGGACCTTCACAGTGTTAGAGGAAAAGATGGTTATGAGGCTTTGCCTTAGGAAGGCAAGGAAATTGCGCAAGGAAAGAAGTGGAGAACCTCTGCGGGTTCAGTGCAGTACTCGGTGAGTATCAGAAGGATTATCGGTTGAGTAAGTTCTGTTTCTAAGAAGTTCAGGGTCAGGTTTGACCCGAGGTTTACCCGCGAGGTTGATGTTAGTCAGAATGACCAGCTGGAAGACCAGCGCAGGTAGGCGGCTGGTGTTGGGTATTGGAGGCAGATCGCAGGCGGTGGGCCATCGTAAACTTCGAGGACGAAGTTCATTTTAAATGGGGGAGAGTTGTAACACCCAAGATTTTTAAAGCCAAGAAAGTAAAGGAAACCCTAAATTTAGGAGGGACTCGGCGAGTCCAAGGAAGGACTCGGCGAGTCGGAGCGGGATCCGGGTCGAGGAGTAAGTGACCAACTCGGCGAGTCGGCCAAGTGGACTCAGCGAGTCTGTTCTGTGCGAGGAAAACCCTAAATTCGGGGCTTGGAGCCTATTTAAACGTCTCAATCTTCTTCCTAGGGCTCCTTTACTGCCTCTCACACCCAGAACGCCGCACCCTATGCCTCCATTGTGATGATTTATGCTTTTGGCCATTTTTGAGTGATTTAGAAGAAGAAGAAGAAGAAGTGGGAATCTTTGAAGCATCAAGGAGTGGCTTTGGATCTGAAGTTTGGGGAGCATTTCAGAGCATTGGAAGGTATCAATTCGTTTCCCTCCTTTAGATCTTCTTTGGACATGAGTTTTGGGGCTTTTAAGCCATGTTTAAGGTCAATCTCGAGTTTGAAGTCCAGATCTGAGGTTGCTGCCTCAGATCCATGCTTGTTGTGGTCTAGAATCCCGTAAAGTATCAGCCATTGGGTGGGTTATGGAGCCTCTTGGTCTTAAACCCTAGTTATTGGTGCATTTTGCCTAGATCTCCCTCTCTACATGTAAAGTTTGCAACTTTACATGGGGAATAGGCTTGGGAAGGGTAGATCTACAGTTTGGAGTTCATGCATGACTCGGAAGTCCTCTGCATGTAAGTGGATCTTATTGAACTCGGCGAGTCCTTCGAGTGGACTCGGTGAGTAGCTTGAAGATGAGGAGGAACTTGACGAGTGGGATGAACAGCTCGTCGAGTCGGATGAAGATAGGCATGAACTCGGTGAGTTGGATGAACAACTCGGCGAGTTGGTTGAAGATTGCCGTGTGCTCGGCGAGTCTGTTCTTAGACTCGGCGAGTCAGGTCGCGTGATCCCAAACCCTTCGAGTTAAGTCTCGAGCCAGCGAGTCGAGCCAGGACTCAGTGAGTTGGAAAGGACAGGAATCAGGAATCAGTAGACTCGGCGAGTCAGGGGCTGACTCGGCGAGTAGAGTCGCGAGTGGAAGGACTCTGGACTTATGAACTCAGCGAGTCAGTAGGGTGACTCGACGAGTAGGGTTGACCTGGAAGGTTGACTTTGACCAGGATGTTGACTTTGACCAGAGTTGACTTGATTGACTGTTGGAGGTCAGTTAGACTAAGTGTTATGTTGATATTGGTAGCTCGGGGAGCTAGCGGAGCAGCAGTTCGGAGTCAGTGGTCAGGTAGCGGTCAAAGGGGTTAGCAGCAGCAGTTCAACAGTATCAAGTGAGTTTCCCTTTGTATGAATGGGTCTACGGCCACAATGCCGGCCCATGTAGTTATGAGTAGAAGACCCGGGGGTTAGCCCTAGGCACAATATGCTAGTATGATATTCGGACGAGGTCCAATGATAGAGGGCGGGTGCCCAAGAAGCGGTTTATGTGATAGTTTATACTTGTTGTCTGTGTGATACTTGTATGTGCCTGGTAGGGAGGTGAGTGTGGGCGAGGTCCCGTATCTCACCAATAGCAGAGTGTGGATGGTGTTCCACATCTCAGTAGCAGAAGAGCAGGGGCGAGGCCCCGGTTAGGAAAGGAGTGAGGGTGGGCTGGGCCCGTATCTCACTATCAGCAGGAGTATGGACGAGGTCCCATGACTCACCAGTAGCAGGACACGGGCGGGGCCCAGAGATAGGCGAGGCCTTAGAGCAAGAGTTGTTAGTATATGTTCAGTTTATGTAATGTTATGTGATATGTTTATGTGCTATTATATGTTAGTGGGCGAGGCCCTGTGACAGGCGAGGCCTAAGTGAAACAGATCTGTATCCGAGCGGGGCTCGAAGCCAGGCGGGGCCTGGAGCGGCGGGGCCGTTGTAGCGGGCGAGGCCCGAAGTAGGGGGCGAGGCCCCGGATAGCGGGCGTGGCCCAGTATGTGCAGTATGTGGTTATGCATGGTATGTGGTAAGGTGGGGAACTCACTAAGCTTCGTGCTTACGGTTTTCAGTTTTGTTTTCAGGTACTTCCGGTAGCGGAGGGAGGAGCTCGGGGTGATCGCATGGCACACACCATAGATTAGTCAGCCTGGGAACGTTTACTCTGATAATAAACATGTGTTTTGAAAACTTATACTCAGATTATGTTTTGGAATGATGTCTTTGGTTAAAGTAATGTTTTATTAAAAAGAATTTTTTGGTCTTGAATTTTGGGATGTTACACGATGGGTCATGCTCTATCGACCTCTCATTGCACGATGCGACGCTTAGACTCGGTCTTTAATAAAGTCAAATTCTAGAATGGAATATACCTTCCTTCATATTCTAATGTGATATAATCACATTTCAGCATGTAGCACTTTTACCTGCAAACTTCTTTTAACAGCGAGCGCGACACTATCAATCACATTAACTCCAACCTTCTGACTTAAGTCAGATGTTACATCTAACTTGGTCCTCTAGACCACGTAACATACTCCTCGTAGTCGAACTAAAATTTAAATATGACCACTAGGGTCGGAACAAGAACCATATTACTAGTCATTACCGAAACAATGGTAATGACATATCAGAATAAAATGGAATCAATCACTAGCTTCTTGGTAACCTTGTGACTTTCCCTGATCCAAGTGCGAGTCCTATGCTTCCGGTAGTATATGCATCTACTACCTTTCACACCTACTCATACTCGTCCCAAGTATTGTCCCGTAGTCGACCAAGTCACCATACAAGAAAATCAAAAAACAATTTAACACATACGAATGTGTCCAAGTAATCATAAAAAAATTTCCCTAGACTCTACTAAGACTTCTTCATTGCTCAATCTTCAATCATCAACTCTACTTCAACTCGATTGGTGATGAAAATATCAGACGATGAGACAACTTCAAGAACTTCACCAATCGTTCCATCATCCTGCCAATCGAAGGTGTACTTTAGACGTACCGTACTCCTCTAAACGTACTTTTCTTTCATAAGACATACTCTAAAGGCAAGATACCACTCTTTCGATATCTTCCAATAGGTGTCATTCACTATTATAAGCCTTCTTTATTTCCTCCATTTACTCAATTCTCTACAAGTCTTCACCATGACCTTTTGTACATCCAAGCAGACATTCGGTGTACCAAGCGAGAATTTTAAGATAAGAAAGCTTTAATTACGATAAACGTATAAATCTCCTTATCACCCCGAAACGTTTACATGCTAGTTCTAATATCGTAGTCGTACGCTTAGAATCCTAAACACATAAGGTTTCCAGATCCGGTCGGCAACAGACCATAGATCCGAACAAATAATAGCATCAATATAGCTATCACACAAAACATTTAGCACATAAAAGCATTTTAGGCATCACTCCTAAAATAAACTAGTGTTTCTGTCAATTTAGGTGTACTACCTAACATATTTTAGACACACTCTTCACAATCATTACTTAGCATTCTAAGTTTAAGTCTAGAAATTTTCTACAAATTCCTAGTTCGCTTAAACTAATGTTCTGATACCAACTGTGACATCCCCATTTTCACGGCCAGAAAAGACTGATTTTGCTTATGCTTTGTTTTATAAAATCAGAGTAATCTTTTAAAGATAACGGTTGCGGAATTTGTTCCCAAAACAAGACATGATAATAACTTATCAAAACATTTCTCAAAAGGAATGTATTTTTCATTTAATAATAAAACCTCGGGATGTCATGTTCCGATACAGACATATAAGCATAAACAGAACTTACATTTAATTACACAATTGATTTATATCTCCTTTAAATCTCTCTGTGAAATATGTCTTCGTATTAATACCTGTGATACAAAGAAAACTGAGTGGGTCAGGCTTGGGAGCCTGGTGAGCATATAGGGTTTTCATCCCACAATGTTATATCATATATTTATAAATATAGAACATTCAAACTTGCACAATTTCACCATATAAAGGCAACTCTTATCCCACCCCATCGATCCTCACAATGACACGATCTAAACTCTCGTATCTAATATTGTCCTCTTTACCTGATCCCTACTCATGGATCTAAAACTATCCTCTTCACTCGATCCATACTCACGAATCTACAACTACCTGATCCATACTCACGGATCTAAAACTGACCTCCTGATCTGATCCATACTCTCGGATCAATAATTGTACCCAATCCATACTCCCGGAATAAGGACAATTATCTATACCCTAATCCTGATCTGATCCATACTCCCGGATCAATAACTGTGCTCAATCCATACTCCCGGACTAAGGAAAATTATTTATACCCTAATCTTGATCTGATCCATACTCCCGGATCAATAACTGTGCCCAATCCATACTCCCGGACTAAGGACAATTAACTTAGTCTTAATCCACACTCCCGAACTAATAACAAGTTTTATCTCTCTACCTGATCCGTATTCCCGGATCTAAAATTAACCTCTTGGTCTAATCCATACTCGCTGAATAACTAGATCAACAACAACAACATCGGGGCCTCTCATCTGTTTATCACACATCAACTATCTACCCATGTTCTACCCAACAAATTAGTAGATAAAAATATATTTTTTTATACATAGTTTAAAACCTGTATAACATTCTCATTCAATACCTATTCCACATAACAGATGAGGCACGCCCACATAACACGTATTTCATAGAGAATAAATCCGATCTATGAGATAGAAGAAAATGAATATACATTCACACACATAACAACAAAATTATACACATAACACGTATTTCGTATAAAATACTTCATAATTATGCGTTAAAAGAAAGTAACCACACACTCACTTGATTAGAAGATGATCGGACAGTACTACGGCTTGTAGAAGTAGTAATCCTCAGCAGATCTGGAAGATCTCTACAAAAATCGAACTTCTCGCGGGCAGAGCTTCGGCTCGGGAATCGCACTTCTCGGGATCTTCGGGGATCGGGACTTGCTTCGGGGCTCGGGAATGATACCGGGGATTCGGGATATTTCTAGCACGCAAAACGATGCAAAAACGCAAGAAAAAGGGAAGAAATGAGCAAACTACTCGGCTGCCCTCGACACCCTTTTATAGGGGCTGGAAACCTGAATTACGCGGGGCGTAATCTTAGGTTATTCGGGGCGTAACGACGATAAGGTCGCTGACTCCCCCCATGGATAATATCGGCCAATATATATTTAAATTTAATTTCGAAAATATTTAATAAACTTCAAAAATTCATATCTTCCTCATACGAACTCCGTTTTCGACGTTCTTTATATCCACGCGTAGGTGAGACTACGATCTACAACTTTCGTTTAGACTCCGTCGGCTAATTTTGATTTATTTTTATTATTTATTTTTAGTAGGCCGGGATAGGAAAACTATGTTATAAAATTCATCCGACGTCCGTTTTCGCCTATCTTTTTTTACTACAATTAATGAGATCTTCGATTCTCATTTAGATTGTTTCGGCTAAAAACCGCTCGGTCTCAAATCGAGCATTCGGGCTGCATACCGCTAAGTCGAAACTTCGAAAAATCATAACTTCCTCATACGAAGTCAGATTTGGGCGTTCTTTTTATGCACGCTCTCGGTTTAACGTATTCTACGACTTTCAATTAGATTGCTAAGGCTAAATATCGCTCTAACGTAAATTCACTTTTTACGTCGCGCTGTGTCGTGTTGGTTCTGTCGCGAAACTTCGACAGGTCATAACTTCTTCATTATAACTCGGATTTCGGCGTTCTTTATATGCACGGAAACCTTATGACATATACTAAAACTTGGTTAAGACTAATCCTTCTAGATAATCTTCCATCAAAAAGTCATTTTTGACGCCAATCGTCTCTAAATTGACTAGCCCTGATCTACGGGCGTTACATACTCTATCCCCCTCATGGTTGCCTTTAGGATATCTATTGTTGAGGAAACCCCTTAGCAGTGATGTCCGTCCCGATGAAAATCCTAGATTAGGTCCCTTGAGATAGATGTTGTTTTAGGGACGTAAAGTGAGGATAACGGGAATGGGTAATCGGGATAGTGATTGGTTGGTGAAATTAAATATAATTAATTTATTGTGGGTTGAAAACCCTATATGCTCACCAGACTCCCAAGCCTGACCCACTCAGTTTTATTTGTATTACAGGAAGTGTCGCAAGGGCATAAGATGGATGAATCATCGAGTTGTTTTGTTTACAAGTCTGTATATGTATATATTTGTTGAATGACTTGTAATGTTATCGTTTATGCTTTATGGTCTGTATCGGAACATGACATCCCGAGTTTTGATTATATAATGAAAATGCATCTCTTGATGAAATGCTTTGATAAATATTATTTTATCATGTTTTGTTTTGGGAACAAATTCTGCAACACTTTTAAATCAAAAGGATTTACTCTGAAGTTATTTTAAAAAGCATAAATGAAATCGGTCTTTTCTAGCCGAGATTTTGGGGATGTCACAGTTTCCCTTTGTGTGAATGGGTCTACGACCACAATGTCGGCCTATGTAGATATGAGTAGAAGACCCGGGGGTTAGCCCTAGGCATCGTATGTTTGTATGTTGTTCAGGACGATGTCCAATGATAGAGGGCGGGTGCCCAAGGAATGGTTTATGTGATAGTTTATACTTGTTGTTTGTGTGATACTTGTATGTGCCTGGTAGGGAGGTGAGTGTGGGCGAGGTCCCATATCTCACCAATAGCAGAGTGTGGATGGTGTTCCACATCTCAGTAGCAGCAGAGCAGGGGCGAGGCCCAAGTTAGGAAAGGAGTGAGTGTGGGTTGGGCCGGTATCTCACTACCAGTAGGAGCATGGACGGGGTTCCGCGACTCATCAGTAGCAGGTCAGGGGCGGGGCCCAGAGATAGGCGAGGCCTAAGGACAAGATCCGTTAGTATGTGCTTAGCTTATGTGACATGTTTATGTGCTATTATGTGTTAGTGGGCGAGGCCCTGTGACAGGCGAGGCCTAAGTGAAACATATCTGTATCCGAGCGGGGCTCGAAGCCAGGCGGGGCCGTTGTAGCGGGAGAGGCCCGAGGTAGGGGTGAGGCCCAGGAAAGCGGGCGTGGCCCAGTATGTGTAGTATGTGGTTATGTATGGTATGTGGTAGGGTGGGGAACTCACTAAGCTTCGTGCTTACGGTTTTCAGTTTTGTTTTCAGGTACTTCCGGTAGCGGAGGGAAGAGCTCGGGGTGATCGCATGGCACACACCATAGTTTAGACAGCCTCTGAATGTTTACTCTGATAACGAATATGTATTTTGGAAACTAATACTTTGTTTATGTTTTGAAATGATGAATTTGCTTAACGTAATGTTTTATTAAAAGAAATTTTTAGTCTTGAATTTTGGGACGTTACACCTCTCAAGCTGGTTGCTGATATCTCAAGTGAGGAATCTCCAATGGTTGCTCCAACGACTCCCCGGCTATAAATTCACAAGGAAAACTCAGTCAAAAACTGAAAATCCTTGGGTAAAATGACCATTTTACCCTGGTCAAAGTCAACGCTTTGGTCAAAGTCAAAGTTAATGTCAACTTCTACTTGACCCAACTCGTCGAGTTCCTATATTATTCAGACTCGTGGTAAACCGAGTCAACTCGTCGAGTCCCTTGTAACACTCGTGTTTCTATCCTAGGCATTTATATTGAGTTGATAGTCTAGGTTAACCTTTGTAACTCATTTTGAAGAAATCAAAAGGAGTTATTTGAATATTATGTGAATTATGTGTTTTATGCTTAATTATTAGGGCTTAATTAATTAAGAATAAAAATAAGCGTCAAAATTAAAGTGTGAGATAAGCCCGATATCTTTACATAAAGTTGTAGTGGTCGAAACAAGGATTTCGGGGATATAAAGAATACCAAAATCCGAGTTATAACGAAGAAGTTATGACCTGTCGAAGTTTCGCGACAAAACCGGCACGGTGCTGAATGTCGTAAAAAGTGAGTTTTTGATAAACTACTTTTTAGCCTTAGTAATCAAAACGAAAGTTGTAGTATTCGTTAAACCGAGAAGTTCGATAAAAAGAACGCCCAAATCTGACTTCGTATGAGGAAGTTATGATTTTTTCGAAGTTTCAGCGTAGCAGTAGACAGCTAAAAACTCGAATTTTAGATCGAGCAATTTTTAGCCGACACAACCTAAACGAGAATTGAAGTTCTCGTCATTAGGAGCACAACGGTAAAAAGTCTGACGAAAACGGACGTCGGATGAAGAAGTTATGAATTTTTAACGGATTTCCTGTCCCGGTCTGTTAAAAATAATAATATAAAATTTAAAGTCAAAATTAGCCGACGAAGTCTAAACGGAAGTTGTAGATCGTAATTTTAGCTACGCGTGCATATAAAGAACGTCAAAAACGGAGCTCGTATGCGAAAGTTATGAATTTTAGAAGATTTTGGCACAAAATTCGAGAAATTCCGCATAAATAGGCTTCACCCGGAAGTGCCACGTGTCCTCGCTTCGCATGTGCCACGTATCCGGAACCTGCTGAGTCACCGAAGCCACCTGGCGAGGCGTGTCATTTCCTTCCGAGTCCGAACTGCGGTCCAATCCGCTGACTACACGTAGAAGCCTCGGTGGCGAGCCTCGCATCCGACGCGTGTGTAGTGACTCATGAGTCCGAACCCTCGCAGGCGCCACGAACCCCCTACTTCGGACCCTAGACCTCGGTCCAATCACAAGCCGCCAGAGAGCCCTTCGCACGCGCAGCCCTCATGGGAGCCTCCCCCTCTGCGAGCCTTCTCAGCCGTCGGATCAGAAGACTCCTGACTGTCCGATCAGAAGCTTCCCCCTATAAATAGGAGGGTGCGAGACCTCCCGGGTATTTTTGGAATTTTGCCATATTTAGCCCCTAAACCCATATTTTCTTCATATTAACATCCCGCAAAGCCCCAGTATCGATTGTAAAGCCCGGAATACCCCACGAAGTGCCCGAGAAGCCCGGAAAATTTATCTTTTCGGTTTCGAAGCCCGACTTTTACAAAGCCCGGTTTCTCAATAAATCCCGGTTTTATTAGAAACGATCGTTTTAGGAAACGAATTGTTGCCCGATTATCATCAAATCATGTGAGTGTATAGTCACTTTCATTTTACACATAGATATGAAGTATTTACCTTATAATACGTGCTATGTGTAAATATATTAATTATTTATTTGAGGTGATTGTTGTGTTGATGTTTTATACAAGTTTTAAACTGTATAAGTATTTTTATCTATAAATATGTTGGGTAGAACATGGGTAGATTGTGATGTGTGATAAAATAAAATTGATGAGAGGCCTCGATGTGTTTTGATATCCAGTCATCTAGCGGAGTTTGGATGACGACCACGGACTTTCTAGACAGTCCAGTGGGAAACATTAGCAGGTCCGCAACCTGTAGGTGTTAATGAACTAAGAGTGTTCATTCGTTGTACTCCATCCCCCTCACGGTTGCCTTTAGGACATGTATGGATGAGGAAACCCCTTAGCAGCAGTGTCCATCCCGATGATATTCTTTAGGCTAGGTCCCTTGTGATAAGTGTTTAGGGACATAAAGTGAGGATAACGGGAACGGGTAATCAGGGTTATTGTTGATTGATGAACTTAGTAAGTTTATTATTATTGTGGGTTGAAAACCCTATATGCTCACCAGGCTCCCAAGTCTGACCCACTCAGCTTTTTATGTTACAGGTAGTGGACCCCGAGCATAGTCGGAGGACAACGAGAGATTTTTGGATTATAGGCCAGTAGTTGTAAATAACTGTTGAAAGGCTTATAATGTCTTGTTTATGCTTTTGGATCTGTATCGGAACATGACATCCCGAGGTTTTGATATATATATGGAAAACATATACCTTCTTAATGAAGGGTTTTGATAAACTTTTATCATATTTTGTTTGGGGACCAATTCCGCAACATCTTTTAAAAAGATTTCTCTGATTTTATTTTAAAAAGCATAAATTAAATCGGTCTTTTCTGGCCGAGAAATTAGGGGATGTCACAGTTGGTATCAGCAGGTTCCGGATACGTAAAGATATCGGAAGCATGAGAACTTATGACACAACTTATCGATTAGCGCCAACCGAAATGAAAGAACTTATGACACAACTTCAGGAGTTATTGGACAAAGGTTTCATTCGACCTAGTTCATCACCCAGGGGAGCCCATGTGTTATTTGTAAAGAAGAAAGACGGAAGCATGAGAATGCGCATCGATTACAGAGAGCTGAACAAAGTGACGATAAAGAATAAGTACCCGTTTCCAAGGATCGATGACTTGTTCGACCAGTTGCAGGGTTCGAGCTATTTCTCAAAGATCGATCTTAGGTCGGGATACCATCAACTAAAGGTGAGAGAGCGGGATATCGAAAAGACTGCTTTTAGAACGAGATATGGACACTATGAATTTTTGGTTATGTCGTTCGGACTAACCAATGCCCCAGCAGCTTTCATGGATTTGATGAATAGGGTTTGTAAACCATTCTTAGATAAATCCGTGATAGTATTCATAGATGATATCTTGATTTATTCGAAAAGAAAGCAGGAGCATGAAAAGCATCTGCGTGAAGTGCTAGAAGTCCTGAAAAAGGAGAAGTTGTATGCAAAGTTCTCCAAGTGTGAATTTTGGATTCAAGAAGTCCAATTTTTAGGTCATGTGGTTAACCAAGAAGGAATAATGGTTGACCCAGCAAAGATTGAAGCTGTAATGAAGTGGGAACAACCAAAAAGTCCTACGGAGATTCGAAGCTTTTTAGGATTAGCTGGATATTACCGAAGGTTTATCCAAGGCTTTTCTTCGATTGCTACTCCATTAACAGCTTTGACCCACAAAGGAGCCACTTATGCTTGGAATGAGAAGCATAAAGAAGCCTTTGAGAAGTTGAAGAAGAGATTGTGTGAAGCACCGATTCTTTCATTGCCTGAAGGAGTTGATGACTTTGCAGTTTATAGCGATGCATCCGGAGTTGGGTTAGGTTGTGTTCTGACCCAAAGGGATAAAGTGATCGCGTATGCATCGAGGCAATTGAAGGAACATGAAAAGAACTACCCCACTCATGATCTGGAGTTGGCAGCGGTAGTATTCGCCCTAAAGATATGGAGGCATTATCTTTATGGCACAAAGTGTAAACTTTTCACTGATCATAAGAGTCTCCAATATCTCTTTAATCAGAAGAAATTAAACATGAGGCAACGACGCTGGCTAGAGTTACTCAAGGACTACGACTGTGAGATACTTTACCACCCTGGTAAAGCAAATGTTGTTGCCGATGCTCTCAGTCGGAAGGTAAACCTTGAAAAGAAAAGGCCAAGAGCGTTGAGAATTGAAGTTGTCTCAACAATTGTGGAAAGTATAAAGAAAGCTCAAGAGGAAGCTTTAGAGAAAAATGACCGAAAGGAAGAACGTTTGGGCAAAACGTTAGTGTTCGGTACAAACAACCAAGGGTTGAAGGTATTTCAAGATAGAATTTGGGTACCTAAGACGGGCGGAATAAGAGATCTTCTGATGGAAGAAGCTCATAAGACCATGTACTCAATTCATCCCGGCAGTACGAAAATGTATAGGGATCTAAAACCCTATTATTGGTGGCCGACGATGAAGCTCGATGTTGCTAAGTATGTGACCGAGTGTGTAACTTGTGCTAGGGTTAAGGGACAACATCAGAAACCGTATGGGAGTTTAGAACCTTTACCCGTACCCATGGGTAAATGGGAAGACGTCACCATGGATTTTGTGACTAAACTACCAAGAACAAGGAACGGTCACAACATGATTTGGGTGGTCGTTGATCGCTTCACTAAGAGTGCGCATTTCATAGCGGCCAAAGAGAAATGGTCTATGGATAAACTTGTGAATTCTTACGTGAAGGAAATTGTGAGGCTTCACGGTGTTCCGTTAACGATTGTGTCCGATCGATACAGCCGTTTTACCTCAAGGTTTTGGAGGAGTCTACAAGAGGAATTGGGTACCAAGTTGTGTTTGAGTACAGCTTACCATCCGCAAACCGATGGTCAGAGCGAGCGAACGATTCAAACATTGGAGGATATGCTGAGAGCATGTACCCTAGAATTCCAAGGTAACTGGGATGAACACTTACCTTTAGTAGAATTCTCCTATAATAATAGTTTCCACTCAAGCATTAAGATGGCACCTTATCACGCTTTGTATGGGGAGAAGTGTCGAACGCCATCATGTTGGCTGGAAGCTGGGGAAAAGCAGTTTATGGGACCTGAAATAGTCCATGAGACTGCTGAAAAGTTGAAAGTGATAAGGGAAAGGATGTTAGCTGCTCAAGATCGACAAAAGAGTTATGCTGACAAGAAAAGACAACCGATATCCTTCGATGTTGGAGATTCGGTTTTACTTAAAGTCTCGCCATGGAAAGGACTTATAAGATTTAGTAAGAGAGGGAAGTTGAGTCCAAGGTTTATTGGACCATTTAAAGTTCTTCAGAGAATCGGGAATCAAGCTTACAAGCTAGAGTTACCGGAAGAACTAGAGGGTATTCATAACACCTTTCATGTGTGTTATTTGAGAAAGTTCACAGGAGATGTGCCCGACATAATTCCGATTTCTGAGTTAAGGTTGGATGAAAACAAGAGGTTGATCGAAGAACCTGAGGCAATCGTTGACCGTAAGACTATGAAGTTACGACACAAGATGGTCGATTTAGTGCTTGTGCGCTGTCAACATACGAATGGACCAAATCTCACTTGGGAAACGGAGAGTGACATGATGAGTCACTACCCGCATTTGTTTGGTGATATATGATTCCGGGGACGGAATCATCCTAAGGGGGAGAGAATTGTAACACTCGTGTTTCTAGCCTAGGCATTTATATTGAGTTGATAGTCTATGTTAACCTTTGTAACTCATTTTGAAGAAATGAAAAGGAGTTATGTGAATATTATGTGAATTATGTGTTTTATGCTTAATTATTAGGGCTTAATTAATTAAGAATAAAAATAAGCTTAATTGATTAAGAATAAAAATAAGCGTCAAAATTAAAGTGTGAGATAAGCCCGATATCTTTACATAAAGTTGTAGTGGCCGAAACAAGGATTTCGGGGATATAAAGAATACCAAAATCCGAGTTATAACGAAGAAGTTATGACCTGTCGAAGTTTCGCGACAAAACCGGCACGGTGCTGAATGTCGTAAAAAGTGAGTTTTTGATAAACTACTTTTTAGCCTTAGTAATCAAAACGAAAGTTGTAGTATTCGTTATACCGAGAAGTTCAATAAAAAGAACGCCCAAATCTGACTTCGTATGAGGAAGTTATGATTTTTCGAAGTTTCAGCGTAGCAGTAGACAGCTAAAAACTCGAATTTTAGATCGAGCAATTTTTAGCCGACATAACCTAAACGAGAATTGAAGGTCTCGTCATTAGGAGCACAACGGTAAAAAGTCTGACGAAAACGGACGTCGGATGAAGAAGTTATGAATTTTTAACGGATTTCCTGTCCCGGTCTGTTAAAAATAATAATATAAAATTTAAAGTCAAAATTAGCCGACGAAGTCTAAACGGAAGTTGTAGATCGTAATTTTAGCTACGCGTGCATATAAAGAACGTCAAAAACGGAGCTCGTATGCGAAAGTTATGAATTTTAGAAGATTTTGGCACAAAATTCGAGAAATTCTGCATAAATAGGCTTCACCCGGAAGTGCCACGTGTCCTCGCTTCGCATGTGCCACGTATCCGGAACCTGCTGAGTCACCGAAGCCACCTGGCGAGGCGTGTCATTTCCTTCCGAGTCCGAACTGCGGTCCAATCCGCTGTCTACACGTAGAAGCCTCGGTGGCGAGCCTCGCATCCGACGCGTGTGTAGTGACTCATGAGTCCGAACCCTCGCAGGCGCCACGAACCCCCTACTTCGGACCCTAGACCTCAGTCCAATCACAAGCCGCCAGAGAGCCCTTCGCACGCGCAGCCCTCATGCGAGTCTCCCCCTCTGCGAGCCTTCTCAGCCGTCGGATCAGAAGACTCCTGACCGTCCGATCAGAAGCTTCCCCCTATAAATAGGAGGGTGCGAGACCTCCCGGGTATTTTTGGAATTTTGCCATATTTAGCCCCTAAACCCATATTTTCTTCATATTAACATCCCGCAAAGCCCCGGTATCTATTGTAAAGCTCGGAATACCCCACGAAGTGCCCGAGAAGCCCGGAAAATTTATCTTTTCGGTTTCGAAGCCCGACTTTTACAAAGCCCGGTTTCTCAATAAAACTCCCGGTTTTATTAGAAACGATCGTTTTAGGAAACGAATTGCTGCCCGATTATCATCAAATCATGTGAGTGTATAGTCACTTTCATTTTACACATAGATATGAAGTATTTACCTTATAATACGTGCTATGTGTAAATATATTAATTATTTATTTGAGGTGATTGTTGTGTTGATGTTTTATACAAGTTTTAAACTGTATAAGTATTTTTATCTATAAATATGTTGGGTAGAACATGGGTAGATTGTGATGTGTGATAAAATAAAATTGATGAGAGGCCTCGATGTGTTTTGATATCCAGTCATCTAGCGGAGTTTGGATGACGACCACGGACTTTCTAGACAGTCCAGTGGGAAACATTAGCAGGTCCGCAACCTGTAGGTGTTAATGAACTAAGAGTGTTCATTTGTTGTACTCCATCCCCCTCATGGTTGCCTTTAGGACATGTATGGATGAGGAAACCCCTTAGCAGTAGTGTCCATCCCGATGATATTCTTTAGGCTAGGTCCCTTGTGATAAGTGTTTAGGGACATAAAGTGAGGATAACGGGAACGGGTAATCAGGGTTATTGTTGATTGATGAACTTAGTAAGTTTATTATTATTGTGGGTTGAAAACCCTATATGCTCACCAGGCTCCCAAGCCTGACCCACTCAGCTTTTTATGTTACAGGTAGTGGACCCCGAGCATAGTTGGAGGACAACGAGAGATTTTTGGATTATAGGCCAGTAGTTGTAAATAATTGTTGAAAGGCTTATAATGTCTTGTCTATGCTTTTGGATCTGTATCGGAACATGACATCCAGAGGTTTTGATATATATATATATATATATATATATATATTTGGAAAACATATACCTTCTTAATGAAGGGTTTTGATAAACTTTTATCATATTTTGTTTGGGGACCAATTCCGCAACATCTTTTAAAAAGATTTCTCTGATTTTATTTTAAAAAGCATAAATTAAATTGGTCTTTTCTGGCCGAGAAATTAGGGGATGTCACATCCCTTCACAGACTAATCGAGTTCCACCTGGTACGAAATTGGGACAAATCGACTCAACTCGTTGAGTCCCCCTCTGGACTCGCCGAGTTCCCTTGTCTGTTAATCCCCTACACTTCAGATCCAAGCACCATACTTCACATAAACCCCGAAAATGTCCTTTTAATGGTAAATTTTCCAACTTTACCCGTCAATACCTCTTATTAATGGGTTTAGCTCAAACCCTAACTCCTTGGGACCTAAAACTTGGTCCTTAAGCCATCCATACACCGAACTAAGACTTACAACCACATATCTAAACCCCTAACACTACTTAGACACATAAAGCTCCCACCTTTCTCTACATGCATGCCCTTTTGGGCTAAAAGGGCCAAGATGACACTCTATGGCTTGCATGGGGGCTCTAATGGCATAAAGTTTGCACCTCTATGCCATACTAGCCCTTCAAGGTCTTAGATATGGAAGATTCCCACTTAGGTCGTCCATTCTCCAAAGGTTATCATTCTTGGGCCAAAACCTTCATAAAAGAGGAAGGAAGAGATCTAATGAACTAGAGGTCAAGATAGAAACTTGATTACCATAAAATGTAGCCAAAGAAGTGTAGTTTCTGTATCTACTCTCTTCCTCTTGAGCCTTCTAACTCCTTCTTCTTCTTCAAGCTTCAAGAACACACAAGATTGCTTATAACTGGATCACACACTCACAAAATGCTCTAGGGTTTCGTGGATTAGGGTTTGGGACTTCGAGGCTAGAAATGAGGCCATAAGGTGGGGATTAAGTTGCTTAAATAGGGTGCAAAACCACGAAATTAGGGTTTCATTCTGGCAGACCTACTCGTTGAGTTGAGAGCTCTCAACCCGTCGAGTAGATGGCTTTAAACCCGCGTCCAATCCCGCTTCTACTCGACGAGTCTAGGGCTCTCAACTCACCGAGTAGCTCTACAAAAATAAATAAATTACTATTAAATGCGTACCAGAAATCAGGCGTTACAGCTTGTTTTATAAAAATTATGATGATTAAATTCATTTCGAATTCAAGTTTTGTCTAGGGCATGGAGAATTGGTGATTTTAGGATGTTTTTGAAGAAAATATGAAGAAAAAGTCGTGAGAACAAGGTTAGATGAAGGTGATCTCTCATGGTAGATGAAGGTGAAGAGTTTACTTATAGTGGTTTAAGTAGTAATATAAAGTTAGGTTTTTTTAAACCCCAAGAAGCTAGTTGAAGTCAGTAATCAGAATTTTATGATGATAATCAGAAGTTTTTTATGATGATAATCAAAAGTTTTTTTGTATGTAGTGTTCGTGAAATTAAATCTAAACTTGAAGACAAATAGAGAAGAATAAGAAAGAGGTTGATGAGATGGCAAGTTCCATTAAATGACGTTGTAGTTTATATTACAGATACAGAAGTGGTTTACTGGGTGAACCTTCATGTTCTTAAATGGGACCTTTTAAAACCGTAAAATAAGTTGGTTAGGCTACAGTAATAATAACTCTTATTTCATAATAAGATAGAAAAAGTTGGTAGTACAGAGTTAGAAGGATTTTGATTTGAGTAAATATGAAATGCTAATGCATTTGGATAATCTATTTTTGTAGGTTACCGTGAAACAATAAACCGTTAAAGTTGAAATTCTATTCAAGTTGAAGTTATATTAAGGGTTTATGTCATTTTTGGTTACTTAGCTTTTAAGTTTTAAAAGGTCGTCAAACTTTTAGCTTTGTGTTCATTTAGTCACTTAACTATTGTTTTGGTCACATTTAGTCACCTAACTTTTAAAATTGTGTTCATTTAGTCACTAAACTTTTAAATTTTTTTAAAATTTTAGTGACTAAATAAGCATAATTTTAAAAGTTAAGTGACTAAATGAACACAAATCTAAAAGTTAAGTGACCAAACCAAAAGTTAAGTGACTAAATGAACACAAAATCAAAAGTTAATGACTATTTAAAACTTAAAAATAGTTAAGTGACCAAATGAGCACAAAATCAAAAGTTAAGCGACCAAAAATGACCTAATTAAACCCTTATATTAAAGTTCATTCAAAGCACCAATGAAAAAGAAATACTTGATAACATTAATATCCGAGTCTTATTTTTCTTATAGGTAAATGGGTAAATTTGTCTTTCCGTAATAGTCTTTCAGACTAAAAGTGAATTTAAGAAATGCACGTAATAACAACATAAATTTGTTTTCGAGTTTGACAAATAATACCTCATAATAAATTGACCTAGAGCTCATTACCTAAAATTTGAAGTCAAACTTGATATACAATATTTACTTGTGACTCAAAATTATGATTAGAACTTATATACGTTTAGTCCTTTGTGCATTATATTGATCAATTTCTAACATATATAATTGTATTTGGCCAACTAATGTCAAGAACCTTTTATCCTAAAAAACAAATTTACTCTTAGCAATTAATATTACATTTATGTAAAGAAAGAAGTGGATAAAAGGTCAGGGTGGAAAATAGTTACCAAAGTAAAAAACTTGATTTTTGTTATCTTTACAGACAACATGAACTTTTATTTTAAAAGAAAATTGAACAGGGGATTGATTATATGAAATTTCTAAAAATATGAATATGAATTTCGGTACTATTTGATTCACAGGGTATTTTCGATGAAAGAGTTAAATTCAAAGAGAAAGAAATAATCAATTATAAATAATCGTCTATTCTATTCAATTTGTTATCATTTTTTAAGATTTTTATAAATTTATTTAAAATATTTTTGTTACGATTATTATATATGTTATTTTAATTTATCAACCGTATAGTATATAAATTAAGAAATGCAAGTAAATGGGTAAATGGGTAAATTTGTTTTTCCGTAATAGTCTTTCAGGCTAAAAATGAAATTAAGAAATGCAAGTAATAACAACATAAATTTATTTCGAGTTTGACAAATAATACCTCATAATAGATTGACCTGGAACTCATTACCTGAAATTTAAAATCAAACTTGATATTGACTCAAAATTGATTAAAACTTATATACCATTGTTTCTTTGTGCATTATATTGATCAATTTCTAACATATAAAATTGTATTAGGCCAACTAATTTCAAGAACACTTTATCCTAAAAAACAAATTTACTCTCAACAATTAATATTACATTTATGTAAAGAAAAAAATGGAAAAGGCCAGTATGGGAAATAGTTGCCAAAGTAAAAAACTTGATTTTTGTTATCTTTATAGACAACATGATTTTTTATTTTAAAAGAAAGTTGAACAGAGGATTGATTTTATGAAATTTCTAAAAATTTGAATATGAACTATTTGATTCATAGGGTATTTTCGAGAAAAGAGTTAAATGCAAGGAGAAAGAAATAATCAATTATAAATAATCTTCTATTCTATTCATTTTGTTCTTATTTTTTAAGATTTTTACAAATTTATTTAAAATATTTTTGTTACAATTATTATATATATGTTTTTTTAATTTATCAACTGTCTAATTTATAAATTATTATGACCTAAAAAATATATAATTTACTGTTAAACTAACTCATACGATTTACAAATAACATAACATCTATCATATGAAGTTTAATAAGCAAAGTGATTGTGGTAGATGAATGGACCACCGAGGGAAAAGGGAGCACATATAGTTCACATTCAGAATGGATAATTTTACCCGGTCTGAAGTTTCAGCCTTATCCGGATGGTCCTCAAGCCGCAACTTCGAAACACGTGTACACCTCTTACGCAAGTTAGTTTAATCACCGAACCGCCGGCTGTAAAATTGCGTAAGTATCTCAATCCTTTCTCATGGTCGAAATTACCCTCCAAATACCACCTTCATATCTTTGGTGGATCAAATTACAACTTAGATCCCTTAAGTATCTTTATATAATAGTCTAGACCCCTAAAGTTTCAATGATTGTCTATTTACTATTTTACTTTGTGTTTTTTATTTAGGTATCAACGGAATTTCAATCACGAAAAAATTGAGGACCAAATTGTAAAAATAATTGTGTTTTTAAGTGCCAAATAGTCCAAATCTACTCTAATAAATAAAGGGTTTTTTTTATGGGAAATCTCCAGAAAAATCCTAAAATTTTAGTTCAATTTATGAAAAAGTTTCAAACTAAATTTTGTTTACAGAAAAGCACAGAATACTGGCTAAAATTTCAAAAATACCCTTTTTGGCCGGTTTCGTAGATTTAGCCGGTATTCTGTCATTTTTTGTTTGTTTGCTCAAAATATTAGCATTTTTTTTTAAAATTACCCGATAACCAAAATATTGGGACTTTTCTGAAAATTAATATGAAATTAATGGATATTATTATTAATAAACCATTTATAAACATAACAAATGTTTTTTTATAAACAAAGGAAATACATTTGTTTCTAATTTCTAAGAATAAAATGGTCGATTAGGTACTCCTCTATTGTTTTCTGACCACTTCAAATTTCCTATGTTCCTCCTATGTATCGTTGTGGGTGTCATTCTGAGATATATTTTGTATGTTTCTTCAATTAAATACAAGAGTTGATAATATTTACTAATACACAATCAATAAGTGTCTATTTGCTATTAGGTGTGACGCTATAGGATCACATGTTATTAGAAAATATCATTACACAGTTATTCTTGGACATATAGATCTTTCATTATGTTCTTTAATCTAAATACCACCTAACCTCCATACACTACTCGGTAACAACCATCAAATTACACACATAGTGAAAAGTAAACATTGAATGACAATTTAAATAGATAATCACCATTTACTTGTTTCCATATAAACTATCATTCACGATTCACTTTTTCACATTTGATAGATGTGTGTTAGTCTATGGTTGTTACCATGTGAGGTATGGATGTTGGGTGGTAGTTAGGTTAAACAACATAAGAGGAACACCAATATTAGAGGAACACTCACTGAGTACATCTCACCATCATACCAACAACGATGTATCGGAGGAATGTAGAGAGTTTGATGTGGTCACTAAGCAATAAATGAGTACTTAGACCACCAATTTATTCCTACAAATTAGCAACAAATGTATTTCATTTTTTATAATAAAAATATTTGTTATGTTTATAAATGATTTGTTGGTAATTTTCAGAAAAGTCCCAATATTTTGGTTATCATGTAATTTACGGAAAAGTCTCAAAACTTTGAGCAAACTAACGAAAAAGGACAGAATACCGGCTAAATCTATGAAACCGGCCTAAAAGGGTTTTTTCGAAGTTTTAGTCGATATTCTGTGTTTTTCTGTAAACAAAATTTAGTTTGAGACTTTATCATAAATTGGCCTAAAATTTAAGGACTTTTCTGGAGATTTCTCTTTTTTTATCACATGTCCCCTTCTCATTCATTTAGACACATGACATTTTGTAGAATTTTTAAATTTTCTATTTTCTACTTATCATTTTATTGTATTTTTCATTTTATTAAATTAAATTTTCACATTTAATATGTAAGATAATATATATGTAAAGTATTTATTAAAAATAGTGTATATATGTAATGTATTTAATACATTAAAGTCTCATTCATTTTAATAATTCAAAAAAAAATTCATTTTCTTACAAATTCGAACTTTTCAAATTATTAAAATTTCATATATTTTTTAAATAAATACATGTAATACATGAGGCTCACACCTAATAATTATAAATGGGTAGTGATCTATGTGGAATTGTTAGCGGATATATCCTCTATTTATGGTTATTATATATGTTCCTTTATTAGTTCAATTGTATAATCATATTGTATTTATTTTGTATCGGGTGTGAGATCGTTCTATTAAATGGGTTAAAAAAAATCAAATACCAAGATATAAACATTAAGTATTTTGTTAAATTAAATTTTACAATAAGAAAGGAAAAAACATATTTATTGCAATTTATGATCATATTTATTACATTTAATACTTTACTTTATATAACTACATGCATTATGTGGTTTTTTGATTTTAAAAATTTTTAAAAAAAAACTAGAAATTGACATGTGGATATTATTATTTATTTCAAAAATACTATAAAGTGACAAGTGTTAAAACTAATGAGAGATTGACATATGACAAAATGAATCTTTATTTATTAGAATAGATATGTCGGCTCATGGCTTTGTATGATATCTTGTATTTAAACCTTTGCTAATGTATGAATGAGACAGCAAATTATTACTGAAACATGGTATCAGTATATTATTAAAAGGCAAGTTAGTAAAATGTTTATTTAAAAACTATCATCGTTATCTTGTATACTCTATTTTTATCGATTGATTGGCTATATAAAACGTTGTTGTTTACACCCTACATTAATTGAACTATTAAAATTGTTCAAAAATCACCCTTATATGATTGAACTAATGTCGTAAATAAATAACAAATTAAAAACACATGTGTCCCTAAATTTCAAATTTACTCAAACATCATTCACTACACTCCATTATTCTACAAGCATTTTTATGTAGATGGCTTGCAAGTGTAACCATTTTTTCATTTTTGCTTATCCTAGTTGAGTATAACTTTTTTACTAATGTGTCTGATAGTCAGGATGGACTTTTCTGATCTTTGCTTATGTTACTTCTTTTTTGCTTAGTTATTTCATTCGATCCTTAAGTATGTTGTGCATTTAAAGTGTTTTGTTCAATCGGGTTGCTATCATTGCCAAGGTATCACTTGCCTTTTGCGAATTATGTTCTTCCTTTATCATATCTTGAGATGAATATTGGGATGACATGGTCAAGATGACCTCATCGGGGTGTTGTTTTCCCCTTGTAAATTATGTTGTTTTGAATCATGCTTTGATATGATCTCATCAATGTGATGTTGCATCCTTGTCGGGGTATCGTTTGCCCTTTGTAAGCTATGTTGCTTCGAATCATACTCGGTTATGATCCTATCAAGGTGATTTTGCATCCTTTCCAAAGTGTCGTTTGCCCTTGTAAATTATGTTGCTTCGAATCATGCTCGAATATGATCCGATCAAGGTGATTTTGGGGTGTCGTTTGCACCTTGTAAATTATGTTGCTTCGAATCATACTAGGATATGATTCGATCAAGGTGATGTTGCATCATTGTAGGGGTGTCGTTCTCCCCTTGTAAGTTAGTTGCTTTGAATCATACTCGGATATGATTCGATCAAGGTGATGTTGCATCCTCGTTGGGATGTCGTTTGTCCCTTGTAAATTATGTACATACATCTTCTTGTTCTTGCTTCAAATTTTATTGTCATATGTATTATCGATTCTTTTATACATAAGATTTTCGCAAGTTCTTTATGTGCCACAATCTTGGGACTTCCTTCCCATCTATCATTTGTAGGGTGTATAAACTGTCTCTATTTGTTTCGTGTATCATATATGGTCCTTCCTGTATTAGCCTTAACTTTCCCTATGGCTAGCCTTTATTGTTTCTTAGTACCTGTTCGCCCACCCGGAAAGACCTACTACCGACTCGTTGCTTATAGAGGATTTATGTTTGTGTTCTATAGTGTTCTTGTCGAATTTCCGTTACTTCTCATCTTTTCATGGATAGTTCCTGGTTCGTTCTTAACGTTTCATCGTTGGTTTTTTTTGTCATAGTTTGTTGTTTTTTCTATGAGAACCATCAATTCTAGCGGTATTACAGCTTCCAAGCTGTATACTAAACTTAATGGTGTTTCTTTGGTTGCCGTTCTTGGTGTTGTTATGTATTCCCACACCATGTTGGGTAGTTTTTCTACGTAACGCCTCTTTACACTATCCAATCTTCTTACTACTACATGAACTATCATTATGTTAGTGACTTATGTCTGACCATTCGCTTCGGGGTGAGCTATCGATGTGAATCTTTGGTCTATTCGCAAGTCTTCGCACCATTCTCGGAATGGATTGTTAGCGAACTGTGTTCATTTATCCGATATGAGATTGTGTGGTAACTCGAATCGACATACTATTTTGTTCCAAAAGAACTAGATAATGTTCTGCCCGATAATTGTGGCCAACAGCTCGGCCGCTACCTATATCGTAAAGTAGTCGATTGCAAAAAATAAAGATTTTACCTTTCCCGATGGTTCCAGGAAGGGGCCTGCTATGTCAATTCCCTATTGCACAAATGGCCACAGTCTAGTGATGCTAATCATTGATGTTGTTGATCTTCTTGGAATTGGGGAATACTTCTGGCATTTCTCACATTTATAAATAATATCCTTCGTGTCTTGGTACATTGTCGGCCAATAGTACCCTAGCGTGGCTATTTATGGATAATAATTCTTACTCCTTCGTTTGCTTCTACTATCCCTTCATGCATTTCACTTATTAAGTATGAAGTCTTGTGTAACACTCGCAAATTCGGGATACGCATAATAAGTAATAATTATTAAAATTATATCCTTGAATAGGATAATCTGTAGTCATGTGCGTTACAGACTATATAATATGTCACACCCCCGAACCAGACGGTGGAAACATACGGGGGTTGGGTGACTTCATCTTGTAATATCATCACAGTGTATATAATTGAATCAAAGACAACATCATCATCACACATGAAATATAACAACCACCATAGTTTACATCAATGTGTTGGTTTACAAATTACAATTCCAAATGTCAAATGTATGATGATAACAAAAATACACAAAAAAGAAATCCATGTGTTCTTAATGACCAACATGGTTAACAATTCACTGAGAATACAAGTTATTTTGAAAACGGTCAACATATATAATGTTGGTGAGTTCATAAGCATGTTTGTGAGAAAGGTTTTGTATCATTTGTAAACTCTGGAAAATCCGATATTTTCCACAAAAATTGTTTGAGCGTTTTGTTTCAAATCTTGTATTATAGCATGTATGTTCATATTTTGAAAATGTATAAAGAGAGAGTTCCAAAATTTTCTATATTTTCTGTTGTAAGTAAAATGTTAGGTATCATGTTTGTTTCCCAAAAAATCCGATATTTTCTGTCTGTAAAAGAGTTGTAGTCTTTAAACCATAAGACTCGAGTGTTATAAAGATGAATAGCTCATACGTGTATCAAAAGTATAGTATAGGTATTCTGTAAATTTATCGTGTTGTTAAACTCTATGTGAGTCGTTATAACCATGTTAGATATGATTGATCTGTCTGTCATGATGTTTTTAAGGCGTCGACTTGTTTAAGGTAAGACATTTGTCACCCTAGACTGGCCTAATTTAGATGTAGGGAACCCCGTATAGATCTATACACAAACTCTTGCTCTCCCTCCAGGAGACTCTGGTTATAACTACAAGACTTAAGGTTGTACACTAGGTAGGTACAAATGAAAGAACGTCTCACAAGAACCTTAACTAAATTTACGCGAACAGTGTATCACATTATTTACCGTTTTAAAATAATGTTTCGAGTATGCATTTGATTACAAAACATTGGTGATGAAAATACCATTTGTTTTTATCAAAGTGTCAAGTATTGTTTGTTATTGGTCTGATTAACATAAAATGTGTCGTGAGGCCCAATAAGAAAATCAATGGGCCTATAAGGCCCAAATAACATGTAATGAGAACACAAAGCCCAATAAGCATGTAAAAAGGTATTTAAGGCCCAATAAACATGAAATGAAAATACGAGGTCCATCAAATGTGTAAATGGGTCAATAAGGCCCAATAAACATGTAATAAGTATACAAGGCCCAATTAAAGTGAAAATTACGTAATTAGTCCATTTGTTATTATAATGCTTGTTTTGGCTCAATTATTACCAAAGTGACATAAAAGGCCCACTTTCCTTAGATATGACCTTTTTGGCCCAAATAATCAAAGATTTTTCAATAAAAGCCCATTTTTGTCAAATTTTAATTATTTGGCCTACTAAAACCAAAATCTATAACAAAGGCCCATTTTCATTTCAAATGACATTTTTAGCCCATTAAAAACCGAAAGTTTGTAAATAAGGCCCATTTTGATAAAAATGACATTTTAAGTCCATTAAGGCCAAAATTTACATTTCAAGCCCATGAAACCGTGAATTTCCACATAAGGCCCCTTTTTATGAAAAATGACCATTTTAGCCCATTAAAACCATGAAGGCCCAAAATAAGCCCATTTTGTCAAAAATAACACTTTTGACCCATATAAAACCGTGAATGTCATATTAAGTCCTTTTATAAAAAATTGACTCTTTTAACCCCTTTAAAACCGTGAATGTCTTAAAAACCCATTTCTATCTAAAAATGACTCTTTTGTTCCTCTCAAAACCATAAGTTGTCACAAAAGGCTCACTTTTTGTTTATTTGTCAAAAATGGCCCCTCATTAGGTTTTTCTTTTGTTTTAAAGTATCCTTTAACATGTTTTATCTTTTCAACAACATAATGAGTTACATAGAGTAACTTATTTTCTTAAGATCTTCAAGACTTGGAAATATATCAAGTTTATGAGGGTTTATCATATATTCATAACATATTTGCACAACACATCATGAAAATACACACAAGCCTGCATAAATACATAAATCTAACACAAAACCAACTTGTATTCTCCCCCAAAACATAGTAAAACCGAAAACAAGGGGGTATGAAGCTCACCTTGCTGATGGATTCGGTTTTGATGAAGAAATGAAAGAGAATGAAGGTGTTTTCGGCCTTGGATGCTTCTTTGAGACGATTTTTTGGATCTATGGAGTTCTAGGGAGCTTGAACACAAAATGAAGTGTTTATGAGTAGAAATCTTAGCTTATAATTGAGACAAATCATTTTGAGGGTGATAATAACTTACCTAGTGAATGAAACTTGATAAAAGCCTCTTGGATCACCCAAAATCTCAGGGTTTTTAGGGGGGAGGAGGGGATTTTTAGAGAGACTTGAGAGGAATGAAAAATATAGATGAGTTTGATTTGCAAGATGATGGAGGTGGTGATGGATCTTGGCCGAATTTAGAGAGGAAGAGAGAGATTAGTGGTTAATACATTATGGCTAATACTTTGCATTGATATATGAAGTGTAAATTGCATGGATAACCTTTAAGTAATAACGGGGTGTCAACAAATAACCGAGAATGGAGATGGGGTGAAAAGAAAAGGAATGTTGGGCTAGTATTGGATATCAACCGAAAATATAAGGTCCAATAAGGAAATTTCCAGCCAATTAGGCCCACATATGTGTTTACAACCCAAAGCAGTGGAAGGAATGGGTTTTCAACCCATATAATTAAAGAAGATGGTTTTTGGCCCAATAAGGCCCATGATGAGCCTTATGGCCCAAGATGCTATTGTTTATTGAATGTGAGTCCAATTTGGGCCCAAATGAGGTTTATTAGCCCAAAAGAATCAAGCTGAGGGTTTATTGGTCCATTAGGCCTAATAAGAGGATCTTGGTCCAATAAAAGTTTGAACCAAGAAGTTAGGGTTTCAACCCCAAAGTTGAGTGAGTTTAGGGCTACACGTGTGAATTTTGATTTGAATTGTTATTGTTGAATGAATAACATGTATAACATAATACTTAGGATTACAAGAATTCTCCAAAACTAATTACACATGGACAAAATTTTCTAGCCCTAAAGTACTAGTTGTGACATAATACAAGTTTCGTATTAAGGAAAAATAAGAAAAGTCAGTCGAATCACCTGTAAATCATAAAAATAAGTGTGCTAAAACAAATATATATATATATATATATATATATATATATATATATATATATATTTCATAGAAATCCGACTCTGTATGAATTAGATATGATTTTTATAAGATATAAAAGTCAGCCGCACATAAGGAATGTATGACGTAAAAAGCTACAAAGAGAATGGTTGACGTTTAACTAAAGTCACCAAAAGGAAAATCGTAGTACTCTTTAAGATAGAAATTTTGAGAAAAATAATGTCAAAAACGATATCCGTACGAGAGAGTTATGATTTTAGCAAAAGTATTTAATTTTATAAAAATAAGGACGGAAAATAAATTAAGAATTAGTTGTTGTGGTCTAAATGGAATTTGTAGATCTTGTCGAGAGCTTTCAGAGGATATAACGAACGTCAAAAACGAAGTTCGTATGAAGAAGTTATGGAATTTATAGAATTTGCATTTTGCGTTGCACAGGGTGCGTGCCGGTTGCGCGACGTGTGTTTCTAGAAGGTGAAAACGCAGACCACAGAGAGGTCGACACGTGGCACAAAGCGGCTAGCGATACGTCGCATTAAAACACAACGTGCACCCCATTTGCATGTCGTACACCTAAAAAATCGCCTATAAATTGCGCTCAATAGCTCATTCATTCTCCACATTTTCTGCCAGTGCAATCTCCTGACTTTTGTCTAGGAAATCCCTGTAAGTTAAATTACACTCATCCTTATTTTAGTGTAATTTATCAATAAGATTTATCAGTAATTCCATTTCATTATATTGATTGTTCTATTTACGAGAGAGGTGTCTAGAATGGTAATGTTGGTTTGGTTGTTAGATTTCAAAAAAGGTTATTATGCCGAAATGATCCTGCCTCCCAGCTATCTTGTCTGGATGATCCTTATTTGATAGAACTCTTAGTATTCATTGGGATTAGCGAGGAATCTAGAGTATAATTATTATAGTCACCAGGATTACGAAACTAGATTAAGGCTTAGTACTTAATGTGTCTAGGTCTTTTCAAAGTACAAAGCGAAGCACTGCCGAAATCGTTAGTCACCCATTTTCATCAAGTGAGTGCATAGTTACCTTCATCCTGCACATAGATATGAAGTATCTAGATAATCACATGCTTTATGTGCTTATTATCTGTGCTGAAAATGTTAGATGTTAGATAAGATATTATGAGATGATATTTAACTGATTTAATCATATAAGTATTATACTCTTATAAATATGTATTAGGTAGTAATATATGATGGTAGATAGGAGATGATAGATAAGTGATGATCGACAGGTAATGACAAATATGAGCAGCCAACCTGACTGGACCGCCTCGTAGGGCCTACAACTTATCTGTACTGCTCTACGAGCCTTCGTCGTGATTGGACCGCCTCACAGATCCTACCGCCTATTCGGACCGTTCTACAGGCCATCGGCCCGACTAGGCCTACGGCCTATCCAGTCGTCCCCGAGTGTCCTGACCTACAACACAAAACATGACCGCGTCAACCCAACACAATATGTCGACATATGTAATAGATAAATATAAACACAGAGCCAACAAATACAGATAATAATATGGATCTACTGAATAGCTACAAACCAGCACAACATTACCCTAACCATGATAAATAATCTAGTGGGCCGACGTTGGTGCCTTCGACCCATGGGTACAGTGAGGAAAACTCGCATCTCATTCAAAATGCAAGCTGAATAAATCTCTGCTCTGAAAAATCAGCTCAAAGATCACCTAAACAAAACCAAGGACCTAATCTTAATTAACAGCTCAAAATACCTAAAATACCCCTAGGTCACACTTGGTCAAAGGTATGGACAAGCCTTGACCGGGATCGGGCGGTTGACCTCGTACGTATAGCGTACATAGAGTTATGCACTTTGTACGCATCAAAGCTTCTTTTCCATATTAATAGCTTAATGTGTTAAGCTCTTACGTTCCAATTGTAGATCCATGGTCAAAATACCACTAAGATTCATAAAGTTTCCAAGTTTATGACTTTGCATGCCCATTAAGTGCTTAATACCAACAATCTTAACTTCTTAACACCTAAAGGCCTTCTAGAGCATGCACGGTGAAGAACTAAGCATCGAGATCTCATTTTTATGACTCAAGACCCGTCATTGGGTCTGAAAGGACGACTTATTTGGTTAAGAGCATGCCATGCTAAAAATCACAAAGGTTGGGACCAAAAATGCCCTAAATGAAAGAATATCTATATCTACAAGAAAAGATGATCAAGCTAGGAGCTTTTTACCTCCTGAAGGTTGCTAACAAGGTGAGAATCCCAGATCCAAACTTCTTTCAAGCTCCAATGTCCTTCTACCACCTTCTTCTTCTTCAAGAACACCACCAAAATACACAAGTGAGGTCAAGGTGCACTCTTCACACTTAGGGTTAGCTAGAGGGATGATTTTTTGGACGGAGGTTGATGAGTGTGAAGGTCTTGAGGCCATAAAGGGAATTATATAGGGTGCAACCCTCAGAAGGGTTTTGATCTGAACAACGTACGTGTGGTGTACCTGTTGAGTACGCATGGCGTACGCGTGCGAGTCCTGCTTTCCCCATGCATGAGTATGTCATGCGTACAGCTCAAGTACACACGACGTACATACCAAAATGGAAAGAATTAAAATGTTTTAGGGTTAGAATTAAACCTTCTCGGAACGGGTGTTACATATGACATATCTCATTCAAAACTTTAAATTTAGTAGAAAGGAAAACATTGTTGCATATGAGGATTAGACTCAATTTTAGATTATTTAAATGATGTAAGACAATATCGTGTGCAACATAAATATACAATTTCGTTTAGAATGCATATATAGTTATATTTTGTTATCGTTTGAAGAATTTTGTCACTCTTTCATATTTTGTAAATTATTTGACCCATCTTAGAATAAAATCCTAGCTACGCTACTGTAGTGTATATTGATATCTTGTATATAATATTATTAGTAGAGACTCATGTAGTATCACTAGGTTACAACCCGTGGGAACCACGGGTAAAATAAATTTTACTTTTCAGTCATATTTATTCTTATAAATTTATTTCTCCAACTTTCATCTATGATTTCTTATTAAAATTGGACGGAAATCCATACCGACAATGTTGTGAAGGTGCCACACAATCACAAAAGTTTTGTTGAAGTTGAGATCATAACAAAAAAATTCTACCAAAACAAAATATGTTAAAAATAACTATTTTTTACCCTAAGAGAATAATTATTTATTAGTTAAGTGAGAATGACAATAATTTTAAGTGAGAATGACAATAATTTTAAACATTAGTACATTAATATATAACAATTTATGTATATTAATTCTTGTATTAAATCACAACTTTATGGTTAAACCATTTGTAATGACTGTTTTAACTTTTAACCAAAAAAAATGAACAAAACTGATAGTATTATGCTCTAAAATACACTATTTACAACCATACATATTTTATTACATATAAACAATATTATCATACACAAATGGTAAGTTATAGTCTTTTTGTAATTGTATTCATATCATTTAATTAAAATAATGTTTGATTTAGTAATAACATTACAATATTATCATACACAAATGGTAAGTTATAGTCTTTTTGCAATTGTATTCTTATCATTTAATCAAGACTAGTGTATTAACCCGTGGTGAACCACGGGTCACGTTTTTTTGCACCGTTTTCAAATGGTAAATGTATTATAGAGTTATTGTTGCGTATTCTATACATAATGAGGTTGTAAAGGGCACGTTATAGTTGCTTTCTTTGAGTTGGAGCACATTTACTATTGGTTCGTAAATATCATATTACGTGTTGGTGGCTGCTTTTATTTTATTATATTTGTTTCAGTTAATTGTTATTCTATACGTTTGTTGTGGTGTTGTGCGGACGAAGAGGGTAGCGAAGAACAACAATACCCGACTTACAACATTTTGTATAATGCGGATGATTGGCCTGAGATAAGTACAATACTCTCTAATGATTCCAAAAAAAAAACACCCCGCAATACTCACACATGCATGAACAATTCCCACAGTCATAACACAGGTATGTTTATCAAAAGGGAATTCCTGATCGTTGTGGGACTATTGTAGCGGAAGTGGAAGCCCATTTACACCGTTTGGGTGCCATCGCACAGAAAAACAAAAGGAAGAGCAATTGAACAGAAAATCAAAAACAAATATAAACAACATAAAACATACCAAACTCCAAACAGCAACAGAGCATAGACGGTTGTTGGCAACAACAGAGCGCAAACGGTTCTTGGCGAGAGAGTTTTGTTTACCCCATCTCCACACTATTCCACCACTCTCATGTGTCGTTTGGTTTGTTGCAATCTATTGGAATTAGAAGGATTTGGAATCTAATTCCATCACTTCCCTTTGTTTGGTTCAAGTTTTCAAAAGGAATTGGACAAAACCTTAAGGAATTAAAATTCTTTTCAAGTGAGAATGTTGAATGTTACCATATTACCCATTTTACTTTTAACACTACATGTGAAACCCTTCTGAGGCCACCATTACCACCACCGTTACACACCACCACCATCACCTCCACCACCACCCACCATCATCACCACCGGTACCTCTGCTACCACCACCCTCTATCAGTTAGCACTGTCACCTCCACTACCATTGACCACTGCCACCGCTACCCATCACCACTATCACCACCTCCGCCACAACCACCACCACCTCCAACACCACATGTCACCGCTGTCATCACCCGCTACACACAACCTTTACCACCACCGCCAAAACCACCCACCACCACCTATACCACCATACTACGTTCTGCCTCCACCACCACAACCATGTCATTACTGCCGCCATTACCTCCACCACCACCACCAACACCTTCGCCACCACCTTCATCACCACAATTGTTACTAACACCATTGTCACCTCCACCACTACACTACCCACCACCTCCGCCACTAGTCATGACCGCCACTGTCACAATTACTACTGCCACCACTGTCATCACCTCCACCACTACCCACCGTCACCACTATTGCCACCGTCAACATTACAACCACCAAAGAATGAAGAATACGATCCTGGAAACAGATATCGGTCACTTATATATATATATATATATATATATATATATATATATAATACACTGTGTGTGTATATGTACACGCAAAACTAAAATTGTTCAAGGATAAACAAAGAATGAAGAATACGATCCTAGAAATAGATATCGGTCACTTTTAAAACTATTAAACACAGTGAATCACGAATATGATGATCAAAATAGCGATTGCAATCAATCAAATTGATTCAAATATAAACTATACAATAATTTATAATAAAGTAATCACAAAATATGGAAATTTTACCTTATAAGCATTACAAAAAAGATCCAAATTCTGCAGAAAGATCCAAATTTGCACACGAGAGAAAAAGCTAGAATTTAATATGTATTTGGATTTTGGGTTGCCGCCTTTTAGGTTTCCTCCCTGTTTCCGCACAGGATTATATTTCGTTCCAAAAAAGCATATTTACATTAACACCACTCTAAATCTGGATGAAAATCGGTTGGAAACGTCAATATCAGAGAGTTGGAAACGGAGAAAGAAAGAGTCCAAAGAATTTGGAATAACATCTGAAAAGCGATGGCGGTGGCGATTTCGGTTTGGGCAAGAAAGACTGCGGAAACATAGAAGGATGAAAGAGTCAATGTACAAAGTTATGTGGTGGAAATTTGAAACCCTTGAAGTTTACTATTCATAAACATGTTGGCTTTTAATATATGTATATAATAATGTTTGATTTAGTAATAACATTTGACTGTCAAAAATCACTTAAAAAACGTTGAAAATCCCCATTAATAGAAAGTTGAAATATTTCAAAGTTTGACTTAAAAAGTCCTATAGGACCTTGTTCTTTTATTGTATGATTAGTTCCTGGAAGTTGATGAAAGATGATTACCACTGTTATATTGTAAAGTTCATTCTTCCTTAGGTTCAAAACTTCTTATGGTTTCCTTTCATGCTTGTATGGTATTTAAATAAGTAGAACCATAAGGATAATATTGGTAAAATAGTTTCTAAACAAAATAAAATCAGAACCCATCTTGTGGTGGTTATTAAAACAACCAATTTGCGAAATAGGGGTCGAAAAATCAAGTAACCCAAACCAAAACAATGGAATTTGATCCCAATGATTTGGTAACTATATTGCCAAAAAATTGCATCAACCAAACTGTTGTGACGCTTATAGACTATTCACTCAAAAAACATGTGTTAGTGATTATTAGTGACATCTTTAGATGATACGTAAGTGCAAGTTACAAGATGATGACCATCAATTCCAATGTGGAATCCAAATCATGAGGGCATTGCTTATAATCTCATCACCAAACTTCCACCACACATGTTTACACGACGATTAATGATTTCCCTCTAGAACATATGTACAACCCTAAATTTATATAAATAAAACATATGCTTTTGTTATTTCATGAAAAAAGAACATTGGTTATCGAAGTTATTGGAAGATTTATTGAACTACCTTCCTAATCCATTGTATAAACCTATCAAAACAAACCTACAAAAAGAAACAAATGCATAAAGTATCAATAAATTGTATATTGAGATGATATAAGAAAGGTGATTTGGAGAAAAAGATGGATATAATAAAATGAAAGTCTAGGGCTTATTGATCTGAATCATCAATCAGTATGATCCCTAAAAAGGGGGTTTAACCATAGCGATGTCGACGAAAAATAAAATCTATAAAGCCAATAACTAAAAATTAAAAAGGTAAGAAAAATACCTAAGGAGATTCATGTTGTCATTAATGTAGTATCAACCAAGAAGAAGAAAAGATGAAGAGTAATGGAGCAAGGATGTTTGTTGAACAAAAGGAGATGATGGCTTTGGAGTAAAGGGTTTATGGTTGTGGCGATGGAGATGACGAAGGGGTGATAGACAACCACGTTATTGCTGAAAGTCATCTAGGGTTTGGGATATAAGAGCAGAAAATTGGGATTTAACATGAACGGGATTGCATTGAAACCGAAATGCGACTATGAAAGAAGGAATAAAACAAAAGATGGATGAACGGATAGAGGAAGAAGGTGAAGATAGCATAATCCAAATCTAATTGACTGATTTTCAGGGATGGAAAATATTGTTTGAATTCGAAAGGCAACAAGGACATAAAAGGAATTTCAGTTACATTGAAAACTGATGCTCGAAAAGACACATGGCATTAGGATTTTTTTATTAAGAAGGAAGATTCTTAGTTTATGGAATATAATATACAATTTACAAATAGTCTATTGGTATTAAAAGTCGAAAACAAAGGTAGGAAGTACAAATAAAGAACAAAATATATAAAAGAAAAGAAATTTGGAAGACAACTTTTACATTGGATTACATTCCGTACTTGAACCACAGCATCCGTTATTCCACCTCACGTTCCCGCGTTTATTTGTACTATATCAAAAACTAGGAAATATATGAAGGGTTCCTTGTAGGATATCAATATTTAATAAAGGCGTTAAAATGTAACTTTCCTTCGATAGTGACATTTTCGTCTTTTCAACACAAATAATTCACAAAGAGAAAAAGGGGACACCTTAAAAGTCCTACTCTTCCGTAAATATCCATCAACGCTTTCTCCTCTCTCTCCCTCAATCGCCATTAAAGAAGAAGAATCTCTCATCTTCTTCCATCTTTTCTTCTCTTTATCCTGTCCGCGTCATCTCCTCGTAATCCTTTCACTCTTGTTGGAACTATCGTTTTTCTTGTGAATCTCGAACTGAATCGTTTGTATTCGAATAATCCATGGCTATTTGATGTGCAATCACTTTGATCCGTTTGATTTCTGGTTCCAATTTTGATTGGAGGCGTTTGGATTTGGAAGTGTAGTGGCTAGCTTCGATCGGTGACGGAAGGTTTTTCCTATTTATTTTAGTCATACTGTTAAGGTCAGGGCTTTTTTTGATTATAATCAGATTTTGGTAATCAATTAATGCCGGCTTCTTGATTTTTACATGTATATGTGATGGTGATGATGATGATCCCTATTTCAACAGATTTATGCAGATTGCTTGTAAAATAGTTCGAGTTCTGTGTTTCATATGATTGCTATTAAGATGAAATGATCTTGTGGTCGCATTTAAAAAAAAAAAAATCAAAGCAAACATGAGCTTTTAGGCGTTTCGTTTGTTCTCCAGAAATAAATTCGTATATTTTGATTTTTTTTGTTTGAGGTTATGCTTGGGAAATTATGATTCATGGTTTGTGATCGGAATTAAAGTAAAGCCTGCGATTCATACAAAAACTAGGAAATATATGACGCATTGATTTGTTTTGATAATGAAATTTATTAAGAGCAATTTTGTCATCCATGTGATAATCGAGGAAGACCTGAAATATACTTTAACAGTTCTTCCAGAAAAATAAAAAAGGAAATCATCATCCCACCTAACATTTCCCAAATCTGTAGCAAATAGATTCTAAAAAGTCAAACACGGGGTAGTTGTCAATTGTCATAGTGCACTAGATTGTTGTCTGATAGACATCACATGAGAATTATTTACACTATTTAATGCTTATTGATCATTACTTCTCAATGATGTACTACGATGGCATGTGATCAAATAAATATATCCAGAATTCAACAATTGTACCACTTTGTTTCTTGAGTCTGATCAAGAAATGATTACCTTTTTTTATCGGATTAGTCAATTGAATGATTGTTTATATGTTTGGGTTTTGGTAACAGGCATGATGAGTTCTCTACAAGGTCCAGTTGTTTGCCCTTCTGTCCAAAGGAAGCAAGGAGGGATTCATGCAATTCCTGCCATTAATGGGAGTTTGACAAAGGCTAAAGGTCTTAGAAGTGGGATGTGGGGATTCAGAGGTGTTTACAGTCATCGGATTCATATCCATAATCAATCAAGATCAAAGACCAATTCCATTACATGCACCTTCAGTTCATCCTCAAATGGCAATGGTAGCATGGCAGAGAGTTTCAATGAGAATGACTCAGATTATGTTGATTCCAGTGTAGTTGAAGCTGGTAAGATAAACAAAATCTATCATGTTGTTTTAGTGAGTTTAAGTAAGTAATTTGAATTTATGTTACATTGGTTTCCTACAACACAGTTGAGGTGAAGAGTGGGCCAGAGGGGTTTATGATTAAGATGAGGGATGGGAGGCATCTAAGATGTGCACATAACAATCCTCAAGGTGGCCATGTGCCTGATTATGCTCCACATCCTGCAATTGTATTGAAGATGGAAGATGGAACAGGGATTTTACTTCCAATTATTGTTTGTATGTGGATTCTTTAATCTCAAAAGTGTTTGATTTTGTAGTGATGGAAGATAGTTTTTTGAGATTTTTACATATATAAAGTCCTTCTCATTTCTCATTTCTCATATCTCAAATTGATTTTCGTTTTCTTGTAGTGGAGATGCCAAGTGTATTGCTCATGGCTGCAATCCGCAATGTTCAAATTGTATGCTGATTTTGACTTTTTTTGTTGACTTTTCTTTCATGTTTTTCTCTAGTAATTGAAATTGTTGTGCTTTGTTTTGTTTCAGGCTAGGCCAACTATGTATCAAGTAGTGCAGGAAATGGTTGATAAAATGGGATATAAAGTAAGGCCCTGTTTCTTTTTTTATTATTTTTTTCTTTTTTCAATTAAATAAAGTGTTGTCTATATAAAATATATATAATGTTTGATGAAAAATTGTTTTCAGGTGAAGCTTGTTCGAGTAACCAAGAGAATACACGAGGCGTATTTTGCTCGGTTATATCTCACAAAGGCAAGAAGAAACTTTTCAAATAACCAACAATTTAATTGATTATATAATCCAATTCTCATATGTTTTTGTAAACAAAATAATGATTATTTTTATTATTATTGTTATTTCAGGTGGATGATGAAACAGATTGTCTTAGCTTCGACCTTCGTCCATCAGATGCCATCAATATCGCTGTGAGGTGCAAGGTATCACATCTTAATAATAAAAACATTATTTTACCTTTTATTCATCTCTTAAAAAAGTATATATCATTATTGGAAATAAAATATTTATTGTTAATTTGTTATTATCATTTGTGTTCATCAGGTGCCAATTCAGGTGAACAAGTTCTTGGCATATAGTGATGGGATGAAGATTGTTGAATCTGCAAAACCTTCACTTCATGGATCTTCTTCTTCAGATGGTTTGATATTTAAAGAACTCGATAGGTATTCACCAAATCCTTCCATTTTTAACAGTGTGGAAAGTATGTGAATTTTAGTTCCAATGTAGATTTGTTTCCATTTTTAATTGATAGATTTTTTTTTTCTAAAAGAATTATAAATTGTAATGGTTACAGACCAAGTGGTCAGCCTTGTGTGGAAACCAAGGAGTTTAATCTTATTCGGAATATGCTTATTGCTGCGGTCGAGGAACGTTACAGGGATGCTGGTATGTTTTATAAATAATTAATGTATCAAAATATTATTACAAAACTATATTATTATTATTATTAAAATAATAGTCTAATATTTTAATGGTGAAGCTCTTATATATTTTTATGGTTTGTTACAGCACAATGGAGGGATAAGCTCACTAAACTTCGATCCAAGAGGAACTGGGCATAACAGGTAACATGACATAATATTTTTTTTAAAGTTTATTTAAAAGAAAAAAAAAACTGAAAGACCAGTAAAATATTGGTGGTTATTTAATTTATTGCAGGAGGATGTTATTTGTGTACATAATTGGTCTGTTGTGTTGGTGTCTCAAGTAATTATGACCGGGGTTTCTTTAGTTGAAAATATGTATGTGTATGAAACATTGTAAATATGTGGTTATTTCGTGTAGGGCTATGTACTTTTATGGACGTTTATGTTTCATGTTTTGTTGATGATGCATATTTGCATGGTTTCGACATATCATTTTAAGAAATGAAATATACACCAACCAATTTAGTCAGGTTAGTTTTTTAAGGATTTTTTTTGGCATTCTCTGAGTTATTTAACAATAGGCTATTCAGAGGTTTGAATAATTCAGAAGCTCCGGATGAGTTTGGTTGTGAATGAAAACATGTTCGCTAAAGCTGTGAATGAAAACATGTTCGGTAAAGCTGTTGAATAGATATATGTGTTGCGAAAAATACCAACAAACCATTAAAAAAAACGTAACTCCAAAAGTTTCATGATTCCTATTTTCCCAGCTGACAAGATATGTCTTGTGTGTCGTAAGGCATGTTTGGACTATTTTGGAGAGCATGCAGTTTACTGTAAAGAACTCCCGGGATTTAAATATAGGCACGATATGGTTATGGATGTTTTGTTTGACATATTTAAACGTGCCGGAGTTTCTGCTAAGAAAGAGACACATGTTAATTTCTTGACTGATCCGACAGAAGGAAGGTCAACCCTCAAACCAGCTGACATTTTGATTTTTGGATGGGTCGGAGGGAAACACGCATGTGTCGTTCTTACAAAGATATCCCCTCTCGTGGGCCTGAGGGTTGGGGGTTTCACAGCGGGACATGCTGCTTTAAAAGCAGTCATAAGCAAAGTCATCAAACATGAGAGATCGTGCATGGAAAATCAACATGTGTTCATATCATTTGCATTTGATACGTTTGGTTTCCTCGCACCGGATGCGGTAGAGCTTCTTAAAAGAGTACAACGAATCATGCATAGTAATGTTATATCCCCTAAATCTTCGGATGTAGTCTTTAAAAGAATTAGCTTTACCATTCAAAAAAGTTTTAGCGGCACAGTTTGTTGTCCGTTTGCCATCTCACTCATTGTACGATAACAATTAAACTTGTAGTTTAATTTAATGGTGTAAAGTGTCTCAGACTGTTTTCTGAACACTAATAGTGTTTTAGTGTTTTTAGACGATAGTGTTTATTGATTTATAATGATTGTAAAATTAGGTTTTAAAAAACGTTTGAAATATGCTTTCTACGGTTGAAAAGCTATAATAAGTCAATTTGACTTAAAAATTGTTTGGCTTAAAAAGCTATTTGAAACTATTTAGGTTAAAAATCAAATGCAATTTCAAAAAGTCAAATTTTATTTGTTTTTTGAAGCTTTTTTGAAAAGTGCTTTTAATTTGCTATATATATATATATATATATATATATATATATATATATATATATATATATATATATATATATATATATATTTTATTTATTGATTTTTCAAAAAGCTAATAAACTAATAAGTTGCACTAAAAAAACAGAGTTTTGTATCAAAGTATAGGACTTTTAAAAAGTATTTACCAAATGATAGTGTTTCAAAACTTAATTACTAAAAGACAGTAAGTTAACTTTTAATATGTTTTTATCTCTTTTTAATTTTCAAATAGATCTTTATCTTTACCGCAACCAATCATGCCGACGGCTACTACAAACATTTTCCGGTGACCAATTTCTTTCCTTCTAACAAAACTAAATAAAAAAATCTTACGAAACCCAAATGGAAATCCAAATCTAAACTGTTAAATCAATAGAAAGTGATCTATCGTTTATTCGTTTATGCCATCAAATTGTTACTAAGGCCTCCGGTCTTCTATTCGTTCTAATACGACTTAATAAGATTATGTAGCTTGTACTGTATTAGGATTCTCACATTGTCACAACAAATGTGATTCAATCCGGAAAGAACCGGGCCCCACCGAAAGGGGGTTCGGGGTGTGCAATTGCATTGAGGGACTCACCGAAACTCGGAGATGCAAGGAGGCGGTAGAGCACCCGAAGACGGATGGATGAATAAGATTGAAGGAAGAAGAAGTGAAAGAGGAACAAACATGTAGACCAGTCACCAAAAATGGCAGATGCAGGTGGTGGTATGATGGTTAAACGGGTGGTTAGTACTTATGCCTACAACTATTTATCCCTTTAAACTCCATGAGCAGTATAGACAAACCGTGAACCATTATTAACGACATCAGTAGCATCTACAATGGTGACGATGGTGACATTCCTTCACTCTGTGCGAAGTCACCTCTCCTAATTACAATCTTGGAAAAACTGAGATTTAAAATTTTTAATGATGGAAGCAACTGTTGATTTTAAAATAAAGCACAAAAGCATGTTGGAATTACAAAGACATAAGACATTTGAAGAAAACTATACGTATGCTTGAATGGTTTATGCCATTGGCTTCTTCCAGAGTTGTTGCAGATTTGCTATAAGACATGCATGTCAAAAACAACCATCTTCTCCATTGGTTGGTTTAAAAGTATAGATTTTACCAAGTGAAATTGTTGGAGTAGTCATTTTATCCATTTTACCAAGTTAAACTGTTTTTTAAGTGGACTTTGTTACTATGAGAGAAACACAATAAGATTACCCAACTATGGGTTCTTTTCGGATATGGAACTGCAAAACTGAAACTATACACTACTCCCCGGTTCAGTTATTGGTTCCTACATTCCTATGAAATTGGTTTTCGGTTTTTCGGAAAAGGTAAATTGCCAACAAAAAAAACTACATGAACCAAAATATCGTGCTAGTATTCATGTGAACCAATATATTTGTTCCTTCTCATATCTGGGAGCCAAAATAACCAGGGGGCTGTAGGCGGTTCCAGCAATGAAAAAAGCTTATAGTGGCCTAGCGGGTTGTGTCGATGGAAAGCGTGGGGGATTGGGAAGGAGGAATGTGTGCCCGAAAATGAAGGAGGAGGAATGACATGTGGGAAAAACGCGTGAGAAACAAACATCATTTGGGTTTTTTTTATGTAAGATAAAAACTACAATTATTAAGTAAATAAATTTTAAAATACCATTACTTGGTAATTATATTTGTCAACTACCGCGTTTCAGTAAAAAAACTCCTAAAAAACAATAACAAACACCTTAATGAAACCATTAAAATGCTTAAGAGCACATAATATGGGTAATGAGAAGTGATATTATTGTGGATGTGACATCTTATAACAATCTGATCATACCAAAATGAACACCCCCCTCCCCCCCCCCCCCCCCTTTCTAGTTAAAGGGGTGTTAAAGCACAACTCATAATGATGACAAGCAAAAACGAGAAATATGATTGACTTTTGCTTTCATCAACCAACCAAATTCTTTTTTTCTTCTTCTCTCTCTACCTCTTAATATGTTATGACATATGCACACCACCCCCACTTCTAGTTATTGATGTGTTGGCATATGATGTGGCAAAATCATGTTATAACATTGGACCCATACCTAATGCTCTAAAGAAAGACTCTTTTACTTGGTTAGTGGACATTGTATCATAATTGTATTGTGTTCTCTAAGATATAGAGTACCAAAAAGAAACAAAAATGTGTACCTTGTTTGAGTCCCTATGTCCAACCAGCTGAGTCTCTTACTATTCATGGTGGTAGACATGATATCTTAAGGGGGTGTTTGGCTAAGCTTATTTTCCGAGCTTATTTTTTATAAGCTCATTTTTTCTGACTTATTTTTCATGAGTTCGGCTTATTTTCTTAGTATAAGTCATAATAAGCTCAGAAGTTGAAAAATAAGTAAGAAAAAAATGAGCTTATAAAAAATAAGCTCGGAAAATAAGCCATAAATAAGCTTAACCAAACACTCCCTAAAAAGCCAAAAAGCCAATAAGTTTAAAAAGTCATGATGGTAGTCATGATATCCTAAAAAGCCAATAAGCCAATAAGTTTAAAAAGTCGTATTACGGTTGAACTTTGAGACTTGGTCGTTGAAGTTGAAGTGTTATTTGTTAGTCTTATTTTAATGTAATCGTGTGTGGTTTTAGTTCTATTTATCATAATTATATTTGATTATTATTGGATATAAATGCATTAGATCTAATGGATAATGGATAACCAATCAAATATATCTAATGAATAAAACTAATCCAATCAAATATCTAATTGGATCGGTTCATTGTTAACGAATTGAATTGAATCGATTGACAAAATCCAACATCCAATGGATAATTGGATGTTATCAATTCCATCAAAATCCATTGGATTTCAATCGATGAACACTCCTAATAACACCCATTGATGTGACAATGAATCGGGTATCGAGTCTTGGCTATGCTACCATGAAAAAGCACATTAAAAAGTGTTGAGTGGTGTTGTCATGCAGTGTTGCCACGTTGTCCTGATATGCGGTCAATGTTCTAGATAATATAAGACGTGATTTTGGCGGCAATGTCAAGCCTCAAACTTTTACGACTCGTGACGGGCTATGTTGTTTATAAGACGTAACTTAAGGTGACAATATATATATATATATATATATATATATATATATATATATATATATATATATATATATGACTCAAGGCTCAAACTGCTATTGTTATTCATTTTTATATAAATATATAACTCAAGATGACATTTAGTTAAAACATGACGACAAGTACAAGCATTCGAGCCATGACGCGCCATGACATATTTATTTAAAACTTTGCATGCGGTGTTGTCAAACATATAAACGTATATGAAGGCGATGGAAATAAAATCAGAAAGAAAATATTTCTTTCATCGATGACTAAAGCTTTCAAGCCAGTATGCTATAAAATATAGTTTATAAGGTTTAATAATGATACCATTCTAGGTTATAGGGTTTAATAGCGATACTATAAATTTTTTAGCAAAAATTGCGACTTTCATTGATACCGAGTACAACATATGTAAAATGAGAAAACAACTCACAAATTCTATAATCGTGGAAATCTAATCCTATCTAAACATACATGATAAGTATACAATAAGAGAAATTAAATATCATCCTATATTTTGTTCATACCAATCATTCTATCCATTTAAATGATGACACATGTTATATTTTTATCCTAAAATATTATTAAATTTCATTAAATGAGCATTAAATGTTACACATGCCATCATTTTATTGGGTAAGAGGATATGTAAGAACAAAAAATACGAAGATATTTAATTTCTCAATACAATAAATACACTGTCTATAATAACTATCATTTCAAGAGTATTTCAAACCTAAAAAAATGCATATTATAATTTGTAATGTCTAAATTCTAATAATTACTTATCCGTTATATATTTATTTACCACCTTGATTTTTGAAGTTTTTATTCTTTAACTTTGACCGTAAATATTTTTATTTGTATTATAAATTACTTGATAAAACTTATAACAATGAAAACACAATCATTTTATATATTTTGCATCAACAATATTGATATTAGAGTAAAGAATTAAAAAAAAAAAACATCTCAAAGATCTTTTTATATTAAAAAAACAAAAATATTTAAGTTTAAAATTAAATAATAAAAACTTGAAAAATAAAAAATAGACGGTGCATATAAGAAAAACTATAATATAATATCTTTAATATATTAATAATTTAATATTTATACATAATATCTTTTGACTCAGATCATGAAAACCTAAAGATGCTTGTTCGCATGCGCATATTCCAATAAGATCATCAAAGGAGTCGCAATTTCACCCCCCACGAAACTTTATATGCACTAAACACGCAAGCCATTTCTAGTTATAATATTTTCTTCATGTAAATTTATAATCGACGTTTATTATTTTTTTTTCAGTTATAAATCATCAATACTTAAAATTAGTAATTGACCAACAAATATGTCTTTAAAAAGGAATTAAAGATGTCCCTCCCATATAATTCTTTCTTCTCTCGATTGTTTTCTAATATGTTTATACCATATTATTTAATTCGTGTTAATAATTATTTCCAATAATCTAAGGGCAGAATCGTTATTTAATGAAAACTCCCGCCAACTTGAAAAGCAAAGTAGAAAAAAAAAACAATAAATAAATTAATGAATGCGTAACGTCTCCACAAGGACCAAACTCACACTCTCACCGGGGACGTTGTGTGTTTTTCCACCGACGGCCACCGTGGAAACTAATCTTACCGGCGAAATTATCGGCATGTCTGAGGGAGACGAACAATTTGTTCCTCATCATCGTGAGTGTATCTTTTCATCTTCTGTTTTTATAAATGTTCCTACTTCCTTGTTAATTTCTGACGCATATATGGATACATACTATGTTTACTGTGTTATGTTAAATTATTGGTTTGAATTTCAGTTAATCTTGAGATAGACTTGTGTTTCAATCTATTTTTTAACTGCTTGGCTGAGAATTTAGATGGTTTGTGCTTTTTAGTTGTAGCCAATTATTTTCCACAACATATTATAGGCTGGATATCACAATTTTCAGAAAAAAAACAGTAATCGTGTTAATCTTATAACAATTGATTCCAATATAAAATCTATTGATGTTGATTTTCTGCGAATTTTGCATCTGAAAAAATACTAGGTTTGAATTTGTAGTTTTGAAATATGAAACTGATTGAGTAAGAAGACTTTGGTTACACATTTTAACTCCCAAGATTCCTGGATCTATATGAAGTATTTTTCATTCGAATTCAATTACTGAATACGAGGATTTTCTTTAGGGGTTTTAATTACAGAGAAATGATTACATAAATGGAAACATGCCATGTTTGATGTTAAATTTGATTGTAGATCTAAATATGTTATGCGTTTGTATTATGTTGCAGGTTGGGAAGGAACCTCTAGTTATTATGAATGCAATGAACACAACTCAGACTTTGAAATCTCTGGAGAAGAAAAAAGAAGTAAAATGGGAACATTAAAGAAGGCAGCAAAGAATGCATCAAGTAGAATTCGACACTCTCTGAAGAAGAAAAGTAGGAAGAAAAACAATCACGAACTTTCCATTTCTATTGAAGATGTGCGTGATCCCGAAGAGGTAAATTCAGTAAATAATTTTCGACAAATCCTGGTAGCAGAAGAGTTTCTTCCTCCACAATTTGATGATTATTTCATAATGTTGAGGTAAACTAATAATTACTAAATCCAAATCCATATCTGATTATGGACTTATTGTATATATATATATATATATATATATATATATATATATATATATATATATATATATATATACTCATGTATTACAGGTTCTTAAAAGCCAGGAACTTTGATATTGAAAAATCAAAGCATATGTGGGTTAACATGCTTCAATGGAGGAAAGCATTTGGTACTGACAATATCTTTGAGGATTTTGAGTTCAATGAGCTGAAAGAAGTTCTGGAACACTATCCTCAAGGGTATCATGGTGTAGATAAAGAAGGAAGGCCTATTTATATAGAGTTATTAGGAAAAGCTGATCCAGATAAGGTTATGTTAGTGACAACATTGGAGAGATATGTAACGTATCACGTGCAGGAGTTTGAGAAGACTACTTCCATCAGGTTTCCTGCTTGCTCTTTAGCTGCACATAAACGTATCACTTCTGGGACTACAATTTTAGATGTTCAAGGCGTGGTATGCTCGTTAATTCTCCATGTGAAAATATTATTTTATTATCAGATTTATAAATTTTGTGATTTTTTATAATGTTTCAGGGTTTGAAGAACCTAACTAGGTCTGCTTTAGATGTTATCAGGAAGTTGCAGCAAATCGACAATGACTACTACCCTGAGGTATGTTTTTTTTTTTTTTTTTTTTTTTTCTTTCTTTCCATATTTTTTAATTTATTATGAAATGTTACTTTGAGATTTTTAGTATTTTGTCTCATGGAAATGAAATTTGCAGACACTTGGTCGCATGTATATTGTCAACGCGGGTTCTGGATTTAAAATGATATGGAAAGCAATCCAAAACTTTCTTGATCCTAAAACTAGATCCAAAATTCATGTAAGTTAAAATATTTTAAAATATCTCTATATGCGGATTTACTCATTTTTTTACATTTTTGGTAATTCTTGTATGCTCAGGTTCTTGGCCATAAATATAAAAACACCTTGCTTGAAGTAATTGATGCAAGGTGAGTTATCATATTGCAAATGGTGCTCGTAGTTGTTATTGTTATTACTGTTATTATTGTTATTGTTACTGTTACTGTTACTTTACTGTAGTGAGTTGCCAGAGTTTCTGGGTGGAAGTTGTAATTGCAGAGAGCAAGGGGGTTGTCTGCAATCTGGTAAAGGACCATGGCAAGACCACAACATATTGCAGGTGCTTTATTGATACTGTTGTTACTGATACTGATATTGATACTGATACTGATGTCTTGAACTTGGTATGTGCATGAAGCTGGTTTCTAGTGGCAAAGCAAAATGTTGTGTCCAAGAAATCTCAACATTAAGTAGCGAAACATCAACAGCAGAATCAGCTTCTGAAATTGAAGAGATTGCTCATAAAGGTACAAAACACAATAAAGATCCAATATTGGCTCCTGTTTATGAAGAAGTAAGTTTAATCTTTATAATCATTTATTTCGTATATATTTATCTTAATAAGTTAGTATAAATGCTTTATTCCAGCACGAAAAGGATATTCCAGTGGATAGAGTTGTGGACAAAAGATTAAAGAAAGAAGCTTCTCATCAAGAGCCAGTTGTAATTCAAGGCCCACAAATGGCTACATCAACATTGCATGCTCATATATGGATTTCACTCATGTTCTTTCTATCCATTTTTGCTTTTGTTCGATCAGTTGGAGTTTCAGTATCTAATTTAGCCATGAACACTATTCTTTTAATAAGAAGACCAAATATTGAGGCAGAATTATCATATCTTGTGCAAAAAGTTTGTGAGCTTGAGGGAAAATTTAACAATTTGCAGTTGAAATCAGAGGAGTTGCCTAATGATAAAGTGGAACTACTCAATGCTACTGTTTGTCGTGTAGATGCTTTAGAAGCTGAGTTAATTTCTACAAAACAGGTTAGTATTTTTATAAAAATGAGTTAAAATACCAAAATTCACACTCGGTTTTTGTAAGATTATATATCCCCTAACTGTTTTCCATTCTTTATAGGCGTTACATGAAGCTCTGATGAAACAAGATGAACTTCTTGCTTATGTTGATGGACAGAAAAGAGTCGAGTCTCGGGTATGTTACACAGGACATGATGATTTTATACTGATAAATGACCATTTATATTCTTAAAAGATTTAGTGATGAATGTGTCTTTGATGTAGGGAGGAAACTTTGCTTGTAAGATGGCATGTTTCAAATAACAATCCACCTCATGGATCTCAATCACATTTTCCATATGTAAAGATTTGATGTATGTGTAAAGGTTTGGATTTTGGAACCAGATGTTTTTTGAAGTTTTTATAGGCATCATTCATTTGTGTATTGTGTATATATGTATTTTTTAACGTACATATATGATTAATATTTTTTTTGGTTTTGATAAAAAGTATTGATTATGTTACTAATTGTAAAGTAAGTTTCATGTGTTCATCTTTCCTGTCATTTAAATTGATAAATGAGTATTCCAAACTTATCGGATCTTGACCATTCTTGATTCTATAACTCTTTATTGAGTATAGAACACAATTCGATATCAAGCTCACACCATGGGTCATGACATTGACTTACGATTACATAAACCTCTCAATAGTTCAAATTGGATTATTTTTTGAACCACTATAGCTTTTAAACAAAATATATTTTGAACCGTTTAACTTTAAGATTTATAAATATACTCTCTAGAAAGCTAACTTAATCTCCTAACGAAATGAACAAAATTTTATTAAAATCCGATAAGTATAACCCAAGTTGTGCCTAATTGAATCGAGCATAGAAACACATCAAATTGGCACTGTTTTGTCTAAACATTACAAGGAACTTCTCAGTCGTTGACTACAAATGATCCGACGGTCGATATGTGAAGATTACGATCCGTGTGATACCTTTCTCAACCAATCAAAACACAGATACCAAAATATGTCCATGCTCCATGTTGTTTAAATCACCATGTATTTATTCATCGTCGTCATCATCAGTGCTATTAACTTCTATTAGTTTTTGCGTATACAGATCTCGATTCATTTCTCAACTTTCAGATCGTAATCCTAGACCAATGGCGACAGAAGAACCAATCGTGGCAACGGAAGAGCCAATTGTGGCGACAGAGGTGATCGATGCGGCTGAGACTGTCGCAGCGGAAGACAAACCTTCCGGTGAAGCAGCTGAAGTAAAACCAAAGAAAGCATTGGCCAAGCGTAAACCTAGAAATCCTTCTCTGCATCCTCCTTACTTCGAGGTATTAATTGATCTGTTTTCGTGGTTAATTTATTGATTACGATATGAACTTATCGATCTGATTGTTAAATGTTAATGTTGATCGATTGTGATTCAGATGATCAAGGATGCGATCGTTACATTGAAGGAGAAGACTGGTTCGAGCCAGCAAGCGATCACAAAGTTTATCGAAGGGAAGCAAAAGAATCTTCCAGCGAATTTTAAGAAAAGCTTGTTAACTCAATTGAAGAAATTCGTCGCCGCTGGTAAGCTCGTTAAGGTCAAAGCTTCATACAAGCTATCGGCTAAAGCTGCTCCGGCGAAGAAGGCGCCTGCTACTAAGCCCAAGGCAGCCGCCAAAACTAAGCCAGCTGTTAAAAAAGCACCAGCTAAGAAAAAGGTCGCCGCCAAGCCTAAGCCGGTTGGCAAGGCTAAAACCATAGCAAAGCCGAAAGCGGCTGCAAAGCCTAAGCCGGCATCAAAAGCAAAAACAGCCGCCAAGCCTAAGCCGGCTACTAAAGTTGCAGCGAAGCCAGCTGTAAAACCTAAAGCAGTTAAGGCTAAAACAAAAACGCCTACAAAGTCTGCGAAGGTGGCAAAAACGTCGAAGAAGTCCACTCCGGGAAAGAAACCAGTTGCAGCTCCGAGGAAGGCAGCGACGGCGACGAGGAAGGCGAAGAAGTAGATCTGAATTATTATGTAGGGTGTATGCCTGTGAAAAAATGTGTAGTTGAGGGTGTGTATGGTATTTTTCCAAACGTATTGAATAAAAAATCAGACTAAATTACATAATCTGGGTTTGTGTTTATGTCGCAATTCATGAATTTAGACAGACAGTTAATTTTGTAATCACAAATATTTTTCCAAACATCCCCTTGTTGACTTTATCTATTGGTCTTGAGGGTTAACACTCATGGTATCCATTTGTTAACACCATCATGTGAGGGTAAAAACGTCATATGATTTTGGTCCTTTGGTTTTAAACCTTTTATTTGAATGAACGCATAGTACTTCCCCCAAGGTCTATCTGATGTTTGTCTTTTTTTCTTCTAGGTTACACAAAAATCAAACTCCATCATGCTTGTGTGCTTCTGTCGTAGAATCACAATAGTGAAAACGTCATGGACATTGAGAAATCCAGGTCGTGGTTTTCACTCATGCCCTAAAATGGTAAAGTGTATTCCTAAATATCAAATAGGTTTTCTTATAGTAGTTATTTGGATAAATTATATTAATCGTTCATCGTGCATATGTCAAAAAGTATGTTCAGTATTTATTTCCAAAAATTAATTTGGATCGTCACTGAGTATGTTTTTTCTTGCACACTTAGGTGCTGTTTGTTTTTTCTGAGTCAAAATGTCTGCAGTCTGCGGACCACATCTGTAGACCTCTGCAGCAAAAGAGGTGGACCAAACGTTTGCAGTCTGAAAAAAATATACTGTTTGTTTTTTTAACATCTGCAAGCTACTAAAATAAACTAAAATCTAAATAAACTGATTTTTTTTTTAAATTACAAAGTGATTTTTTAATATATTTATGACTTTGTTATAAATAATTAACACATCTAAACAATTTTTATGTATTATTGTATAAAAAGTGAAAATAAAAACGATACAAATTAATGTATATATTTGATAAAAACCGACAAATTTTGGTCGCAAAGTTATGCCTAAATATTGTAATTAGGAATCAAATAATTTGATATATAAATGAACGGAAAAAAAACTTCGATTTTTTCAATTAAATCAATTAAAAACATGCAATAATTATTTTTTCTAAGAAATTAACGATGCTTTATTAAATAATGCTTTATAAATTTAGCACAATAAATATGAGAATATATATATATATATATATATATATATATATATATATATATATATATATATATATATATATATATATATATAAACAATTTCAATGACCATTATTATAATAAACTTTTATTTATAAATTTATCAAAATATAATGTTTGTGTGGTCAATTTTTTTTTAAGTATTTTAACTTTTTTTTTTTTCAAATTGTTTATCACTAATAAAGTTGGAATAAATATAAATTAAAAAAAACTAAAAAAAACAAAGTATATGTGTTTTTTTAGGCTAGAAGATGTCTAAAGATGTTAGAAGACTCTGCTCCACATCTGCACCAAGAAGACGGCGCACATACATTTTTAGGTCTGCAGTCTTCAAAAAAACAAACAGTTTGCGGAGACTAATGTTTGCGCGTGGTCTGCGCCGCACAGAAAGAAGAAGACAGGAAAATATGCCGACAAAAAACAAACACCACCTTAGCCCCTCCGCATATAAAAATACAGTTTTACCCTTATCTATTTTTTTGATTTATTTTCTATTTATTTGTTATTTATTATTTACTTATTATAAAAAAATAATTATTTATTTCCTTTAAAAAAGAAATAGACCCTAAACCTAAGCACCTTCATAACCCGTCTCTTCCCCTTCTTCTTCTTCATTCCATCTCATCTCCACCATCTACCATCACCACCAACACCGATCGTCGCCCCTTAAAGAAGAAACTAGAAAAAAACATCAATTGTTTGAAACCAAAAATCCTGCAACTTAACAAATCTACAACTAGAAACCAGAAACGATGAAGATGCGAGGGTTAATTTGCAACTTGCTACTAGGTTTTACCTGTTAAGGTCACAAGGGTCAGAGAGGAACGACTTATATACTGGTGTTTTGTGTTCCTCTGCATATTATCTCTAGACAATTTGGGACCCATATCACTAGAGAAGAAAGGCGAGATGATCTAAAGTGTAGACAGAGAAAGCTTATCGGAGAAGAAGAAAAGGGAGAGGGTAACCACATATGAGCGAAAAACCACTGCCCCTGGAACAACAAACCAGACCTCATTCTCATCCATGGCTACAGATGTAACTCAAGCGACAATTCATATTGCAGGTATCTCTACTGACACACGATTTCACCATATACCTGGTGTTTTTCACCAAATCATACTCGATAAGGACAGAGCTTACAGAGCTTACAGAGCTTACATAGGTGTTTTTCACCAAGTCATACACATATAAGTTTGCTATGGACTCCCTCCATGGTCTTCATTGGAATGCAATGGGCTATCCCCATAGTCTTATATCCCTGAGCCATGGGCTCCTCCCATGGTCTTGCCAAATGCAATGGACTCCTCCTATGGTCTACACATAAGTCCACATATAAATCCAGTAGAAAACAATTACATGTTCCAATACAAATCATCTCATAACCATTAATGAGTGTGTCTTAGTGCCTTCGACCCATAAGTGTAGTGAGAAGGCTTACCTCAATCTGCTGAACATGATAGCTGCTTGAATACTAGTCCAAATCTCTAACTGTATAAATATACAAATTAACTTAATTAGATTTATGACATAATTCAGCTAAGGACCCAACATCATAATCTTTGGCCCACTATTCAAGCCCATAAGTTTATCCTACCATAATGGGCCCAAGATCAAAGTCCAAACTAAAATGGGCCACATGACCTAATAAGGCCCAATCAAAACACCAAAAACCCAAAGCAATTCCCAAGGTCCAACATTATCCTAATGGTCCAGGCCCAAGGCTCAGTGAAGTCCAAATGGTCCGCAAAGTCCACCGAAGCCCAATTATCACAGTTGAGCGTATGCCCAACGTTTATCAGAAGTACGCTAAGCGTATTGGGTTCTTTGGCTAAACGCACAACATACAGGTTGGTACGCCCAACGTACAAACAAAATAAGCACATCGATCCTCCATTAAGTGCTTAACGCATGAAAGCCTTACGTTCCAAACTTAGATTAAGGTCATTTGAAGAGTCCTAAGGCATAAAGTTGGCAACTTTATGCCTTTGCATGCCCAATATGCCCCAAAAAATTCTTCCAACCCATTAAGACCTTTCCAAGGGTCTTAACTCATGCATGAAGTCAAAATAACCAACAAGTCTACATTTTTATGACATGAACAAGTTAAAGGACCTCAGATCTACCCTCCCTAATTCCTAGAGTTGCTCAAACTCCCAAGAGATGATTCATGAACTCAAAAGAGGACTACATAGAAAACACTAGCTCCATAAATAACAAGGATTAGCAAGGAGAAAGCTTTTTACCAAGCTTCCTAAGCTGGTCTTAATGCAAGATCCAGAAGCCTTTCCCTCGTTCAAGCCTGCTTCCACTTCTTCCCTTTAGCTAACACACCAAGAATGAGATATTTGAGGCACTCACAAGCTCAAGAAACACACACTACAGGTTTTAGGGTTTCAGGGACATTTGAGAGTGATGGAGGCTGGCTAGGGTGAGGTCCAAATGACTTAAGGGTGTTTAAATAGGTCAGAAGTCTGAAAGTTAGGGTTTTGGCTATCTGCCACGTACGCGCCGCGTACGTGGTGCACCTTCGTGATCATTCCTCCACAGTATGCTAAGCGTACTCTTAAGTACGCCCAGTGTACAAAAAGGGACCACTTTTGCAAAATAATATCATTTAAAGTAAAGGAAGGTGATTACCTGGATTGGAGTGCTACACTAGATAGACAATTGAACTCTCTTTCCAACTTGAAAGAACAATTTTTACACCCTCTAGGAGGAAACACAATGTTCCCTAGCCGAATGTGTTCCTTCTTAATTGTAAACTTACCCAAAAGGTGATGTACTAGCGAATCAGATGATGCGACGAACCTCAACTGCTATTATTAGACACATTCTTCTAACAACCACCACAAGATCCCACACCTTGAATAAGCTGAACAGATCCCATCAATGAGAAAAAGACCAATAAAACTTCTAATATTAAAGAAGAACTCTAAAAAAAAATCCAGAAATGCTGCCAAAAATCCTGGTCTAATCAATCCAAAAACCAACCCAGGTGACTCGACCTGCCAAACCGAACTTTGCGTAACCAAAATGATACTTGAAAAAAACCGAACAACATTGCTTCGATATCCGATCTTCCAATAACTAATGCCAACTGCTATCTCAATCCTACTAGGTACTGTAATTCCATAACCAAAAAGCCGACATAACACCTACATAAAGGCCAAGACACAAACTTACTAAATTTGACTAAGGGTTGACGCATCAAATGCACCCTCAACTTATACCGCTTGAAACTTTCGAATAACCTCAACGAGCCCTGAGACCGATCAACCATTGCCCAACTCAACCAAAAATAACAAACTCATATCGTCGGCTAACTTGGCTTCTCATACCCGGTACACAATTAGAGTGGTTTAAGCTCCTTCAACTAGGACAATGGAGCTACCACAAAGGAACTACTGACCATAACAAATTCCCTACTCACTAGCTTCCTTCTAGGAGGACAGAATACAAACCTAACGACAACTTACTCTTGTAACGTCACACTTTATGATCTGATGAGTCAAACACAATTACATGCTGACCACCAGCGCCAACGCCATTGTAGGCATCAACACCGGCGTCAATGTGATCCCATGATCTTAGTGATATTTGTATATTAAAAAGATATCATTTGGGAAGATATCATTTTTGGATATTATGAACTATAAAAATAGAATACATAACATATCAAGGTGATAAGGATCTGTTTATATTAGATAAGGATCTTTGTATATTAGTATATTAGGTAGTTATACTTTCCAAAAAGACGTTGTATGGCAAGTCAAGTGTGTCCTTTTCTAAAACAAGATTGGAGACTCGCTCTGAATGGACCTGGTGCTAAAGAATTTCACGCTGCAATTTCTTGGGAACTATGACTCTGGATGCGTAAGGAATGTGTAGTAGATTGTTTGCACGCTAATTTAAGGCTCTTATTGATGATACTCTGTTTGGATTTTCATGCTAGATCATATTTTTTTGCGTTAAAAACTCCCAGCGTCGTCCACAAGCCTATGCTTTCAACATCATCTCCAAGCTTTCTTCATCCACAATGTCACCTTGCAGTTGGTCATTTAGAAATTCATAAAGCTGCAAGCAAAGGGTACTTCCGTCCAGTTGGAGATAGTAAAAGGAAGAAGGAGAAATCATGGAAATGGTAAAAAGAATAAAAGGCAAGGGCATTCTCGTCCGTATTTCTCAAGAAAAATCAAAAGATTGCAGATCTTGGTGAATGTTAGAAAGGATGTCTTGCCTTGGTCCTTGTTTTGTTCATAGATTTCAAGAAGTGGGACACAAAAGCATACAGGGATTAAAAAATAAAGGATATGCCTTATAAAAGTTGTAATGTCACTTAAATAGCATTGTTGTCTCAACTCTCAAGTCCTAGCTGTCAAGGGCCTTCTCGTGACTTTGGCACAAAAAGATACAAGGTGGCAATTTTTTTTAAGGATATTGCGAGTACATGTTGTCATGAGTCAGATTCAATAGAAAAGGCTCAGAAGGGCAATTTAGTCTCACCAAAAGATTTGTCAAAGTTTGTCCCTGATCACATCTCTCACGCTGATGCGCACCTCGCACGTTGGCTTCTCTAAATTGTTATTATTTAATGCTAAATTGTCAAGAAGCATGGTTGTCTAGCCGATATAGGTACAAGTGTCAAACGTTTATTTTTTTGTCCATTGGATAAATTGGTTTTGTTATCTGATGGATAAAAGGTAGAATGTGAAGATGATTCGCTGAATAGATAGAAAGTCTAAAAGTTGCTAATATGATGTGGTTTTTCTCAAAGAATCAGCGTTGTGTAACAAAGTTTGTAACCTATCACAACAAAAGCTGCAAGCAAAGTACAACGTCAGTGCAATTGAAGTGAGATTCGTTTGTGTGAAAAAGTAATTTGTAAAAAAGGCATTATAGGTACTTCATAAAAAGAACTTTTGTCTTGAAGAATGCCAGACACGCTAATATCAGTTTGTGACACCTCTTCAACCAGTCCCACCTTATGTCACAAAGCCAAAACCTTCTACGCTGATTGAACTCTCTCACAAAGCCAAAACCGGTCTCACCTACTACTTCTACTAGTTTTATGTCTCATAGTGCAAAGAAGGGTAGTTTGGTAAATTCACTACAAGTTCTGGGTTCAACATTTTGCTCTACAAGAATCACGTGTTTGGAGGAAGTTTCATAGTGTGGAAAGGTCAAATGATTTGTGTGTGGTCAATGTCATCAAACATGGTCATAGATGGTACAACACCATGAAAACATGTAAAGTGTTTTTATCATGACATGTGGTAGGTTGAGAATGATTTGGGTTTCACCCATGTCTTTTATGGAGGAATCAACCTGGATTAGGTTTTAAATATGTTGTCTAGATGGTGATGCTATATGTCAGTAGGAAATATATCGACCAGGAAGTTCAAGGGCATTAAAGTTAACTGCAATG